>NC_092802.1:27056905-27382785 GCF_918797505.1 Bemisia tabaci
TTGGCAAGGCCACCATCGTAAAACGTAGCATTCACATGCAACTTGGCGACAGTCCATTGGTGTCCTTCTACCTACTGGCGTTCCAGTTTTTCCTCCTCTCATCGACAGTCGTGCAAAATATCTCACTGCCTCAGGATGAATTAGAATATTACATTCGAATCTTTCCAGCGCTTCATGTGTCTCCTCACTCCTTATTATTCGAACTTGCGGTGAAATTGGTCTTAATTTTTAGCACGGCCGAGCGGTCAGTAGAATCGGACGATTTTCACTGAATTAATTGTGGGATCCAAAGTGATTTCCTCAAGTATTATATGAGTGAAATTTTAAAGTTTAGTGAATATTTCTAAAATGTGCATTTGTTGAATGCGGCGGGAGTCTCCGTTAGTTTTTTTGTGTAAACTTCCGGGAGGTGAATCTACCACGTGAAGATTGTGATTGGTAAAACCTATAGATTGACTCAACTATCGAACATTCGTCGGTTAGGCCCAGAAATCAGACGGTCAATACTTTCTCCACAAAAGCATGTCCATGCCTCAGATTCTTATCAAGGTAGCCATCTGCCCAAAATATGTATTGATTTTTTTCTTTTTAATTTTTACCGAAAATTTCTGTAAGAAAAGGGACCTGTTGCACAATAATTTTTATCCATTTTCTAAAATTACTATAAATGAAATACCAACATTTTCCGTTTACCATTCAATCAAATTTTTGTTGAAAAACTAGTTTCAAAGTAGCCGAAAATCCAACTCCACATTAAAGCTCAGAAGCGGGAAAAGCTGCAGTAAAGCTGCAACCGCCATTTATCCCTTTTTCTGCGTTTGTTTATTTTTACATTCTGCTAGCAATTGTAAAAATAGATCAAGTATCCCGACCCTGCTTGCGATGTCATTGCTGTTTGAAATGAATATTTTTGGTGTTGCTTTCTCCTCTTCTTATTCTGTTTTAAAATGAAATTGTTATCAGAATAGCAGAGAAGTTCCGAGGACCCGAGGAGAGTATTCTGTGACACGTGCCGACGTAAACTGTTTCTCGTCCATTTAAATCCATTAAGAATATCGATTCTCGGTGAGGTAGTCTACCTCACCTGCATTTGATTGTCTTGCATACATTTAAAAGGATGCAGAGTTGCCATTCCGTAAGAATTGCCACTAAATGCGGGGTTTTACAATTTTCTTTTTTAGCCGGAAGAAAGTTCTCGTATTGGAACGAGACACAGTATTGATAGGAAAACCAAAATCACGAAGAGAGACAAATGTAGATTCTGGGTTTTACCATAAATCTGCCATCGATGCATTTCGCGCTACCATCCGTTTAGCATTCTCGCACGTTCGGCAGACTGCCCAACGCATTATTCCGTGGCCATTAGCAGACGAGTATAACAATGTTGCTGCCTATCACAAAATGTTGACTTCCCGAAAGTATTTT
This sequence comes from Bemisia tabaci, assembly GCF_918797505.1. NCBI lineage: Eukaryota > Metazoa > Arthropoda > Insecta > Hemiptera > Aleyrodidae > Bemisia > Bemisia tabaci. The sequence continues at coordinate 27,058,331 of NC_092802.1, forward strand.
TTCCTCGTGCGATTTAATAATTCATTAGATATGTATCCACTATGCTGTCGTGCTAAGGAAAAACGCCGTATGAGCCTTCAGCATTGTCAAATTCCTTTGATAAAACACGAATCTCCTGGTAAACTCATGAATATTTTTATTGTGATTTCCTGGATAATTTTGTTCGCAATTTCACCGAAAGCTCCTGAAAATCTCAAGGAAAAACATTCATTACTTTCCTTAAAAATGAACATATTTTTGAAGGAAATCTGACAAATTTCGAATGCGCATACGGTGTTCTTCCTTAGCACGGCAGTATAATCTCTAATCTCGACTTCAGGCTTCTGAAGTTGTATCGTAACATTATGATGATGACGAAAATATTATGAGAAGCTGAATAGGATAATGAGACGTTTGGGTCATGAACATGTGGATATATCGCTTTTTTATGACGTGGAACTTACAGCGTCTATATTCCTAAGGCAAGCACAAGTTACAAGCACACTAAATAGTCCGTGGGGTCCCGGCAGTAGAAACGCCTACGAATAAGCGGATAGGCAATTTGGCCGCCTCAGAAGTTAAAATAGTTACCTATCTAAAGCGCCTTTCACTCTCATCCTTATCTCTGTGGTTAGCTACGAGCGATGGCTCCTCCGTGGCGTTCGAGCGGTAAAATTGACGGCAAATAACCCTTTAAAATTGGAGAAATTTCCAAAATACTTATTTTAAAATTGCTTCACAAAGCTGGAAATATTTTGAAAATATAAGACGTTTGTGTGTGCGCAAGCGCAGATACCGATGATTGAGATCGAAAAATGTTTACCTCCGACTGTAAAGTTATAAATCTCCGCTCATGTTTTATTTTTTGCCCTTAGAATAGAATTTAATTTTTAATATAATTTATTTAATTTTATTTATTTTTAATACAATTTAAAAATCAGTGAAAATGTGGACTAAAGAGTGAAATCTGTTCCGTAAGAATAGAATTGACTCTACAAAAAATGCGTTGATTTTGCTCGGCACTCATATATTTTGGGAGATTTCTGGGGGCAAAATAGGCTCAACTAACTGATTGTTGAAATCGATAGACAAAGAAAACAAGAAGAAAATGTCCTATGGAAGACGATCCCATTGTTGGAAGTAGTTGGGTTTAATAGACCGAGGAAGTAAGTAATAGGCTTACTAATGGCGAATCACGAGAGACTTCATAGTTATTTCATCATTTTCCTCCTGAGTCTTTACCAACTACCCGTTTCAACCAATAGGATTGCTCAATTTTCCCTGGGTCTTCTTTGTCTATCGCTCTGTCTATTATTTTCAATAATCAGCCCGCAAATGTTACTGCTAGAGCTTAGGACGTTTTGGACTTCCACTTGGTCTTTTCGAATCAATAAACTTGAATGGCCATCGTGGACGATCTTGGAGACTTTAACGACGGACTAGAAAAGTAGGCGAAATTCGAGGTAGAATATAGAACACTAAAAACCTAACTCGAGGTTCCCAAATTGACCTGTTCTGGGAAATGGGGCGATTCTATTGGCGGAAGCGAGTGGTTGCAATGGACAAAGTAGGTATAGGCAATAGACTAACGAATGGAGACCTCTTAGTTAGCCCATCATGTTCCTCTCCTTTATCTATGTCGCGAACCACCCATTTCAACCAATAGGATCGCTCCGTTTCCCCTTATTTGGACTGCATTTTGCAATTTGGAACTATACATTCTGGCTCATCTGAAAAAACACTTATGTGCATAGGGAAACTAATGGCACATACGTTGTTTTTAAACCGGGCTAGAATTTATAGTTCCAAATTGCAAAATGTGGTCCATTTGTCTTCCGTGTCCATCAATTTCAATAACCAGACCCCACGAAAGGATTCATTCCGGTTTTCACTCCAAGTTTCTCATCAATGAACATTGGAAAAACGCCGTTTGTCAATGCTCATTACACAGTGAAAATTTAAAACGTTGAATTTGACCTTATTTGTGCCATTCAGATCACGTTTAGAGGAAACGAACCAAGCCACATCAGCTATTGCCAAATTCAATTGGGCGATTTAATTTTTTACATGAAAATGATTGTAAGACGGAGGGTACTGCCCAGTTACCCCACCGCCCAGTTACCCAACCTCACCTTATACGTGCGGATTTTTGTGCAAATTTCAGTGAATTTTCAGCATAGTACGAAGCAAATTAAACTTTTCTGAGGAGCCACACGAACATTCCCTTGTAAAAAATGAAATTGCTCGGTTTTTGGCGATAGCTAATGTGATTTAGTTTCATTCTGTTGAACGCGGTCTGTTTGTAACATATATCGTCGTGTTCGACGCTCCACCAGATTGCTCTAGACGTCGGGAATTAAAACTCTGGACGCTGACCAAAAAAAAAAAAAAAAAAAAAAAAAAAAATTGACGAAAATATGTCGACTGAAGAAGTAACTAAGTCTATCTATACCTGAAGTGGAGGTATTTTCGTTCTTTAGATGGTTTTTTCGTTTGCGTCCGGAGATTTAACGACCCAAAATTTGTAGCGATCCCGTGGAGCTTGGAGCTCGGAGCTCAACGATTAACGTTATAATTTTCACTGTGCACTGGAAAAAAAAACACATTGGATCTAGAGTCCAGACTCTTGAAAACATTGACAAGAAAAAGGACTCTTGATTCAATCAGATTTAGTTTAAATCAAAAGGAAATCCGCTCAAATTAAGAGGCTTGGTTCTTGATTTAAGCTTAAATCTGATTGAATCGAGAGTATTTTTTCTTGTCGATGTTTTTAAGAGTCTGGACTCTTGATCTAATGTGTTTTTTTTCCAGTGTGTGCTCAATGTCCATTTGTGACGAGCTAACAGAAACACAATGCAGATCTGACATAATTTCTTTTCTTTTCAGGGAGAACGTTCAGTATGATCTGACGCCATTTCAGGGAAAGTACCCCGACGTTTTTTGAAGCCAAGCCAGAATGGAACTCATTTCCATTGAGGAGGAGTTGAAGAAAAATCCCCAGTTGAAACTGGATGATATAAAGCTCTTGAGAGATTGGATCGACCAAGAAAAAACGGCGCCAACTTCGTTATCTGGTATAATATTCACGGCACTAATCACACGTGCACAATGCACTGCCGCCTCCTTTCAGTCTACCAATTTTAAACGATTTAACAGACTGCAAAGGACCTTTCTCAATTAAACGATACAGTTTTAAGGCGTTTCCTCCCGGGATGTAAACAAACATCGATACATCGAACAAAATGTCGCTAAAATACGAGTTTTGCTTTTCACACTACTATGTACAAACAGAGATGCAGCAGTGTAGATGCATACTTCAGCAGTCTATTGGTGAAAAATCTCTAATCCATGAAAAAACCCTTAATTATAGCGAAATGAGACTATAAATGCGAGGTGTAGGATTTGATTAGTCAAATCGCACTAGAATTTTCACATTAAGTCTCCTTTGGATTTAATTTAGGGTTTTCGAGAGAAACTTTTTCACGAATAGCCTGCTGGAGTATGCTTCTACACCCTGGTAAAAATAGGCGATAGGAGCTGCGTTTCAAAATACCATAGGAATTCTTATAGCTGGCTAGAGAAGGTGATAGAAAATCATATACCTGGCTGTAGAAAGCCGAGAAAATCACACAGCCGGGCCATACGAAGCGATAAAAAATTATACAGCCGGGCTATAGTTCCTATCAACGGGATATTGCAGTTTATCGCCATCGGCCATAAAAGGCTATAAGAAATTGTGTAGAAATTCGTGTGCTTTGGAAATCATTAAGTTTGATACGGAACCACCTTATAATATATACAAAACACACATGATATTTTCCTTTAATACATATTTTTTTCATCAATTAAAATGAGAATAATCCATACAGGATGTGCAAAAATTTCAAAATCATTAGTTGAAAAACGCTGACTCCGCGAGATTAAATATTAGAGCCTAACACAAAGCGGAGCGGCGACGCACTGGCGCCTACAAACCTAACAGGGATACCTCACGCATTGCGCAATGCGTGAAGTATCCCTGTTAGGTTTGTAGGCGCCAATGCGCGTTTCGCGCTGGCTGCTCGCCCGCCGCGCCGCAGCGTGCCACAGTGCTGCTTGAAGCAACTATTTCACACCAGAGGTATTGCACAGTATCATATGAAGGCGCTCCAACATATTAGGAATAGAATGGCAGGCATCTTTTATAAGTACGGAGCTTTCCTCGCAAAATGAATCAAGATACTACGGCCCAGAAAGAGAGCGGTAGTCCAAAAACTAATTAGTAACGTTTAGCATACACTTTATCGCCTGGTTGTTGCTTAGTCGCCATCGGCTATAAAAGGCTATAAGAAATCGTATAGCCAACTATAGGAGCCATAGGAAATCTTACAGCCGGCTGTAGGTCTATAGTATTTTGGAACACAGACCCCACTGCCAATTTTTACCAGGGCACCAGGGCACTGCTGCATTTCAGTGTTTACATGTAGAGTGAAAAGCCAACTTCGTATTTTAGCTACATTTTTTCGATGTATCGATGTTTCTTTACCTCCTGAATCACCTTAAGCCATGTTTGGAACGTCCTCTTTTTGAAGCTGTGATTGAGTATTTAAGGGCTCTCAAAACGCCCGAAAAAAGGACTTAATCTCTCTCGAGGTGGGTGGTCGAAGTTAAAACCTAAGACGAGCTAAATGTTTGATGATTCAGCTGATAGGAATGTATTTTTGTTGAATGTAAAAAAAAATGATTTGAGGATTTTCAGCGTCTGTGATTTTATACATAATTGCTATGGATATACATTTTACATAAGTTTTACAGAGTTGTTTCTTTTGCGACCGACTCACGTCGATTTGATTTGAATTTTAAGATTTAGCTCATTCTCTTAAGTTCATTTTTAACTTGCATTAAGTGTCCATCTTTTTTTGATACATGCCTATGAATTCAAGCTTTTTCGTGTCTGCTGAAAGCAGTCTTCAAACAAAATCTCGAGGCTTTCAGTGCATCGTTGAAGTTTTTTGACACACACAGTAATCTATACACTGATGGTCATGCGACCACAGTAAATTGATTGACATGCACTGAAAAAAAATTCTCGGCGTTGTTACCAAGGTCCGTTGGTCCCTTTACTATCTCACTTTTTTTACCAATTATTGGTAATTTTACCGAGACAGACTGGTAAGCTTACCTAAATACCGGTATTTTTACTGTTTTTTTCAGGTAAGAATACCACTTTTATTGGTAATCAATTCCCGGTAACTTTGCCATTTTATCTCGGCAATTCTACCACAGCCGATGAAAAATATTGGCGTTTTTACCAAGGTATCCAGTAAAATTACCGAGAAAGTTCAATAATTTTACCAAGAAAAAACTGGGATCAAATAGAACTCTGAATTCTTGGTAATTTTACCCTTTTCTTAGTAAATACACCGAGATTTTTTTTTTCCAGTGTGCAGATCTTCGTTTTTGGGCCCGTACGCTCTCCAAAATTTTGACAGAAAACTGTATATACCTTCAAAATTTTAACTTTTCTGATTATAGTAACTCTGTTCAGCTATGTTTACGTCCAAGGAGGCTGCATGGTCCGAGACTTGCCTATTTTCTTAAAATCTGGTTCTAATAGTGACTTTCTAAAGTCCACCTGTTATGCACGAGTAGTTCGTTGAATTGACATGTAATTCACTTTTTCCAGACGTGCAGTTAGCTTTGTTCTTGCATTGTTGTGATTACGATCTAGAGACGACGAAGAACACTATCAAAACTAATTATAGATGGCGCGCTGAACAGCCGGACTACTTCACCAGACGGAATTTTACATTGGATTCTGGACTGGCTCATTCCTTGGATACCGTGTTAGTGCAACTATTTACAGAGCCTCATAAATATATTTATGATAAATAAAATGACTAGTGTATGCACATTTATGTCGAGGTAGATGTAAAAACCTGGTGCTTCAAGAACGGTGGATTAGTTGATTTTCGTTAATTTTTTGGACAAATCATGAACGGACCACTCAAGAAGGTGCTAATTTGAGCATTATGATATTTCGGTGTAAGTCCGCAACCACGTATCTCGGCTTGTGACGTCGCAGACTCGCAGACTTCCTGTCATACTTTGTTTTTTAAACGGAAAACTACTCAACGGCAATTCTTTAAAAATCCCGTGATTTTTCTTTTCTGTGCGAAGAAACCTCTGCAAAAACCTCAAGGAATGATGTCAATTTGTTCTCCTTTAAAAACATAAAATAGAGGCGGAGATTTTCAAACACCGCAAACTAGATACTTACGCCGCCGATATGTTTTCTTTTCAAAATTTCACGTAGAACACAATTTTTACGACGAAAATTACTAAAAGTAACTCCTACCGCACAATTACGCTTTGGATAAATTAAAACTTCCCGCTCATAGGAACAAACAATAATCTACTTGAGTTGAATCGCAAGCTAAAATTACGGCGGCGGTCTTTATGGTATTATTTGATGATTAATGCATGCAATGAATGCCGAAATTAAGCGAGCGATAAAATAAGTTCCGTGTATCAGAAATATACACAATATGAGTCGCAAATTAAAAGAAAATTACAACTAATGTCAATTTGATTGCCATTAATTATTAAACGAGAGAAGCTCCTTCAATTAGTAGATAGGCAACATACACAACACTCCATTCAGTCGCAGTATACTTCTTTTGCCTCCTCTTGGTTTTAATTGTTATAATAATTGGTTCCCCATAGGAGTTTCCTGCTTCTACCGAAGCGATCGACCGCTGACGAGCTGATCATTGTGGCCCGAATCAAAGACAACGACCCAAAGAGTTTCCTCATGCTCGAGTCGGTGAAATTATTCTTCATGTTCATGGACATGGTTCTGGCTAAACATGGGAGCAGCAACGGGGTGGTTATCATCTATGACTGCGAGCCAATTACCTTTGCCCTGGCTCGTAAATGCCAGATCAGCACCCTCAGGGCACTCCTTCACTTTCTCCAAGTTAGTATACTCAATACTCCCGACCGCCGCATGCTTTGCCTAGAGTCCCGTTGTGGATGTCACAATGGAGATGTTGCATGTGTGAGGGATATGCGATTTGACCATTGATTCTTGTGTAAAAGTTTGCGAGAAACACGATGGTCCCACTGGTTTTCTCTGAAATCATCTCCCAAGCTCAAAAAATTAAAAAAGCTCTCAAGTTGAAGCCAAAATGGAGGGGATATCCCACGCTATCTTGAGAGTCCACCTCTATCAAGACAAACTCCTCCATGCAAAGATAGGGAGCAAATACATTAGCAGGGCTGCCACTTTATTTGGGGACTCCAAAACTGAAAACACGGCAACCTTGTTAATGTATTTGCTTCCTATCTATGCATGGAGAGTTTGTTTTAATGTAGAGGTGGACTCTCAGAGTAGGGTGGGATATCCGCTCCATTTTGGCCTTACTTTGAGAGCTTTTTTTAGAGCTTGGGAGATGATTTCAGAGAAAACCAGTGGCACCATCGTGTTTCTCGCGAACTTTTACGTTAGAATCAATGGTCAAATCGCAAATCCATCACACATGCAACAATGCAACATCTCCATTGGACCGCGTTTAACAGAAAGGAACCAAGCCACACCAGCTATTGCCAATTTTAACCGGGCAATTTAATTTTTTTACGAAAAAACGTTTCTGCGGATCCCTTTGAAAATTTTAAGGAATTTGCTTCGTACTATGAAAAAAGTTCACTGAAATTTCAAAGGTTTTTGAAACATTCACACTCAAGGTTCCTTTCTGTTTAACGCCGTCCAATTGGGAGTAAAGATCGCATTGATCGGACGATTTTTGTACATAGTTTACATCAGATTTAATTAAAAAACTTTAATATTTCAATTTACTTCTAAATTCTTCTTTATAACTCTTCTCATTAAGTTACCCCACTGTGTTACGCGGACACCCTGTGTATCGATTCTTTTCCATAGATTTAAATGGCAGATCAATCGATATATCGCGAAGCACGCCACACCACAGTTAAAAATGCTACATTAAATCTCGCATTTTAAGATGTTAAAGTTAAGACATACAACGGTGATGTTTTGTTCTCCTCTCATTCGTACATTTTTTGTTTCAGGAGGCGGTTTCCTTCAAAGTGAATGCGATCCACTACATGAACGTAAATGCAGCTTTCAACTTCGTTTTTCAGTTATTTAAACCATTTGTGGCTAGCGGCTTAATAAATAAAGTGAGTCTATATTTAACCATTTCGAATTGAATCTTTTCACAGATCCTCGACAACGCAAGGAGAGGAAAAATGATTCCTCTAAACGGAACTCTCGATCTTGATTATTTGTTTCTTGTTTTTTATGATTTTAAACGACAATAACTCGTGCAGAGTGTACAGACATTTCAAAATTACGAGTTACAAAACGCTAACCAAGCAAATTTGAGTATGAGAGCCAAACTCAACGATGCGGCCAGCGCGGAGCGCGTGATAGCGCCTACAAGACTGCTTGGATACCTCACGCATTGCGCTTACGAACCGTGATGTACGCGCAACGTGGGAAGTATCCTCCGTGGTGTACGCGTAATGCGAGAAGTATCCGTGCAGTCTTGTAGGCGCTAACACGCGTTCCGTGCTGGCTGAATAGGTGTGTGGGGATCTAATATTCAAACTCGCGGAGTCAGTGTTTTTCAACTCATGATTTTGAAATGTTTGTGCACTCGGTATGGTTATTGTCATTTGAAGTGATAAAAAAATTAGGTAGCAAAATCCGACCAATTTTCTATCTTACTTCACATGTTCATTAAATCATACGGAAAAAATTCCAGCTAACTACTTAAGAGGATTTTCAGGTCTCGAGATACAAGAATAGGGGCAGGAGCTGCGGGAGAGAAGAAAAATCCAAGTAGCATTTTTCGACGGGAAAATTGCGATATTTAGAAATTAAGTCGCGCTTTTGTTACGATTTTTTGGCGATAAAATAGCTAGGATCATCAACATCTGTGCGATTATTCTCAATCTTGTCGCAATTTTATCTCTATATAATCGCGTTTGGTAAAATCGAACTTTAATATCAATTTATCACGTTTTTGCTCGATAAATCGATGAATTGCGATAAATCGCCGTCGAAAAATCGCGATTATATTGCAAATTTATGCTACGAAATCGCACTTTTTCATCCGATAATATTGCAATAAATCTACGTCATCAAAATCGCGATACATTCTCGAATCAAGTCGCAACCGCAACTTATGGCGATCACTGCTACGGGGAGGGTCTCTGACAATGTGTTTTTGTAAACACCAGATAACTTTTCAAAATTTCTTTCCACAGTTACACTTTCACTCTCCAGGATCTTCTACAATTTTTGCTGATTTGGCTCCAAATTCGGTACCCAAACATTTCAACGGAGAAGAAGAGACGTCTTTCGTTCAAATGCATGGTGAGATAGCATTATTTTGATAAAAACCAAAGAAATAATGTAATAAAAAATTGAATCAATTAATTAAATTATAAAAAAAATTCAGAAGATAGGATTGGTTTAGATTGAGCCATCTGACTTTGTGAATGTCTGTGCAGACGGCGCTAAGGGAAGGATAAAATTGCATTTATATACAAAATAGTTTTTTAAACTAATTTTTATTAGTGCAACCTATATTGCCTGACTCGTGCTGCCTTTTGAAAATATGTTTTCTCCTCAGTCTTAAATTTTTGTACTTCAATATTTTCTATTATTTTCTATTTCAATATTTTCCTATGTTTTAATATTTTATGACTTTTGCACCTGAGTTTTAAAAGATATATTTGCTTGCGATCCTAAAGTCTAAATGTTTCTAAATCAACATTTTTGCAGTTTTTCCACGCAGAAAAAGAGGATTCCCATGATTTATTCTTAAACAAGCATGTGAGAAAAAACTTTGCCGATGGTGAAGCACAACCCCCATTTGTTACAGAAAAAATGGAGGAGGGTCTCAAGTCAATTCTATTATCTTCTATTCCAATATTTTTATATCTTTTAATATTTTGTGACTTTTTGCACTTGAGTTTATATATTATATAAAAAAAAATTCTTACGATCCCAAGCTCTAAATTTTTCTGAATCAACTTTTTTGCAGTTTTTCCGTGAAGAGAAATGAGATGAGAAAAAGAATTCTCATGATGTAGGTATTCTTAAACAAGCATGTTTGCCAAAAAATTTTTGATCGTAAACCAAAGCCTCTTTTTGTTACAGAAAAAATGAAAGAGGGTCTCAAGTCATTTCAACCATGGTTTGAAAAGGAGGAAGCGTCGTTGATGACATTTATGCAAAGTTTGGAATTGGAAAAACAGCAAAATGGCGATTTGTCTGAAACAATTGGTTCTTTTCGACAACTAGACTTTGACTGAGATATCTCTGGGCTGATCTTCAATTTCAGCACGCATTAGGCGTCGGAAGATAAAACCTACGAGCTACATGTGTTGGAGTTCGGGAAAAGAGACTTCGGGGGTGGGAGTTTATTTTGACCTGATTATAGATTTACTGTTCCTTGTAGAAATTGACTCCACATAGTTTGTAGCAAAGAGCACCAAAACCAAAGAGGACGGATATTTCACAAAAAGTATTATGTAACGAAAGTTTACGATATTCCAATCGCAAAACGCATTTTTCGACTTAAACCACTAATATTCTCTTCATTAAAATGAAAATATTCAGAGAGCTAATAATCGACATTTCAACGAGAAGTACTTAGAAATACCCCTCGCGACTTCGAAAATCGGCGTGTGACACAACGCCAGAAGCGGTTCTTGCAAGTTAGCAACCTTGTGTTTCCTCTATTTGAATGTATGTTGAACAATTGAATCGACGTATGCGAAAACGTCTGATGTCCAAGACAGGGTTTCAAAATTTGAGTGGACAATTTGGTCGTGACTTAACGACGAAATATGGTTTAAGACGTTAGGAATTTAGATCAATTTTATAAATCATCCCCTAAGTGTAATTAAACGTTTACGAAAGAGATCGATCCTATTCAGCAGCATCAAAAGAAACCCACCGCAATTATAAAACCCTGTATTGGACAAAGGACGTTTTCGCATCCATAGTGGCAGTGGCTGCAATCAAACTGTTCAACGCTTCCTTTGCAATTAAAAAACAAAAACAAAATGAAGCATCGATATTGCATCGTGTGCGACGATAAAATAAGAGAGTCACGCTTTTCAATTGCTGAGTTTCAAGATCTCTCGATCTCACTTCGTTGATTTTACTTAAACTTATTTCTCTTAATATTAATTCAGCATCAAGCATTTCAAAACACACCAGTCAGTTCCTATTTTCAATATTTAACGAATAAAATTAATTATGAATTTTGCTCTATATATAATTTCCATGAATCAGTTTCGAGGTTATATCATTTGTTTTTAATGAACTTGAATTTCTGCGAGTTCGGGACCTTCTAATAATCTTGTAATCGATGAATAAACATTGTTGGCGTTCAGAAAAGAAAAGCCTTTTCCGTATTTATTTCCGCTTTATCTCTTTTCACTACAGATAACTGCAGGTCATAATATGACTTGTGATTGTCTTCAACTCTTGGTCCATTTAATGATTCCACGCGGCCAATTTCGCAATTGGATCAAAACAACGTTGCAAGATTATCAGTAAATAAAAATCGTGCACTTTCATGAGTAATTGGACCGCTTTTAGCAGAAAGAAACCAAGCCACATCAGCTATTGCCAAATTTAACAGCGCAATTCAATTTTTAACAAGAGAATGTTTGTGCAGATCCCTCCGAAAATGTTACGAAATTCGCTTCGTACTTTGTAGAAAATTCTTTTAAATTTGTACAAAACTCCGCACGTCCGTTTTCGTGTAAAAAAAATGTGCCTGATTAAATTTGGCAATGGCTGATGCAGCTTGGCCCCTTCCTGCTTAACACGGTTCAATCGCAAGATTTTATTGACAGCTAACACAATTAGAGTAAAAATATTCTGTAAACGCATCCCTCAATGATATTAGAACAGATGAATTCCCCATAGAGTTTTCTGAAAATATTTTCAATTTCAAAACTTAAAATATTTTCTAAAAAGTGAGAAATGTTTCTCTTCTAACAGATAGCACCGACGTTTTGCGTGCTTGCAATGTTACGATGGTGGTCAAACTGCGATAACGCGCATCTCAGTCTCAGAGTCACCTGTTACGTTTTACTTTTTGTAGAAAAGGATAATTAGTCAACATACAAAATGTTTTGTGATTTCTTTGCTTCTTCGAGAATATCTGCGACTGCCGGGCATGGGAAAACGGGGCTTAAAATGAAAGGCGAAATATTCCAGGAGAGCGAAAAAACGCGACTCGGGTCAAAATTATCAATTTACTTTTTGTTTTTATTAACATCAATGTTCAAGATTCTCAAGAATATTGTATTTCAAAGGAAAACAAGTATTATCAAGAAAGTTATAAGCACTTAAAATGAACCAAATCGGAGGTTGGTAACTGAGTGTCGTCTCCACTTAACTGCGGTTTTTTCGAAATCGCAATTTTTTTACGGTAAATTCTGAAACGCTCAGGGATAGTTACTTTTTGGGTATTCAATCCGGCAAATGGTACGAGATTAATCCCTTTCAGCAATGTGCACTTATCTCAGTTTTCTCTTCTCCACCTCATTTTTAGTGTATTTTCCGAAGTAAATACACTATTTTTACTTTGCCCTCTCCCTAGGTCTGGTCACGTTTAGTAAAAATCTCATGCAAAAATGCACAGTATCACTTAAAAAATGAAGTAGGAGTGACGCTGTGAAGCACCGAAATCGAGATACGTTCCTCCTTTCGTGGTTCCACTATCAAACTGCGATTACCGGCTCATTCAGTTCAGATGTTTGGCTGTGAAACCACTTAAAAGTAAACTGAATTACACTCTGCCCACAAACTCAGAAGGTTATCAATCCAAAACCCAGTTACACAGAATGTCTCACTGTCTACGGATAGTTTAGATTTATGCGCTTGCACATACTTCCGCCTTTCTTCTTCTTACGTACTGTCCTTCCGACTTGCAATGTAACGAAAGTTGGTTTTCTGCAGGCGTGCAGTCATTACATTTCGAACGATCTGCAAAACATTTTCTACGCGATTAAAGTGATCTTTCATGAAAATTACAAAAGTGAAACTTTGAACTTTTAAGCTTGTCTGCGCACGTTTGTGAAATTCGGCGAGTGCTTTTGCTAGTTATTGTGACTTTTCCTTGAAGTGCATTGAGTGAATTAAGTACATGTGATAGAATCTGGTGTTGAAAATACTTGGTTGGATTTATTATTAAACAAAATAACCTGCTTCAACGGCAGTCGGCACCTAAAATTAGTCGAGAATTTTGCTTTTTGTCCGTCCGAAGAAATAATGTTTAATCCGGTTTCTTTTTAAGGTATGAATTTTACTGTAGTGCTTTTGCACGTAAGTTCTGAATTTTTTCCTCAATTTTAATTTATCATAGTTAAGAGCACACCCGGCGCGCGGCTGAGGGGATCAAGAAGTTTAATACTTGTTAAATTGGCGAAAAACACACGAATTAGAGACTTGGACTTAAAATTCTGTTAACATATCCCTTCAAAAGCCCACTCTCTTGCTCTAAAGAAAGTCCTTGCAGTTAATTTTACGACAGTAAACATTAAAGCGACGCTGTAATTATATTCACATTTTCTGAAAGTTATTTCTTGTGTATTGACGGTAAAATTTCAAAAACGCGCTTCTCGTTTCCAGTATTTCAAAATTTACGCTCCTACTCTTCTTTTTTTTTTCCGACAGGTTTTGGTAAACAGCTGAGACAACTGGCGTGTATTCCAAAGCTACGTCAAAATGGAACTCATTTCAATCGACGAGGAGTTGAAGAAAAACCCGAGACTGACGCTGGAGGACATAAAATATTTGAGAGATTGGATTGAGCAAGAAGGGACTGCGCCCAGGACAATATCAGGTATAATAATACTTATGACATTCATTCATAACTCTGGGGCTACTACGCCCTCTGACCACCTCCTCAATTAGCATTTTTCACCGGAAAAATCGCTATGAATTGCGGTTTTATCGGCGATAAAATTGCCATGGATCATCAACATCTGAGCGATTATCTTCGATCTTATCGCGATAAAATAGCGCTTTTATCGCCCGACAATCTATCGCGAAATTTTCGAAATAAAAATCTCGAAAAAGCGATTTAATCTCGATTTTATCGACGGTAATTGATCATGATTTTATCGAGCCAAAAATTGCGATGTAAAGCGATTTCATCGCCATATATACCTAGCAATTTTTAATGCGATAATATCTCGATAGATTGCCACCGATATAATCGCTATAACCAACCGATAAAATCGCTATTTATCGCGATGCTACGTGATCGGACTCCGAAGCTACGATAATACATTTTTCTAAAATTTTGGTCGTCCAAAAATAAAATTTTTCTGTCTCTTAATCCCAATCGGTTGATCGAATTAACTGAGCACCTCTTTTTTCAGATGTGCAGTTGGCTCTGTTCTTACACTGCTGTGATTACGATTTAGATACAACGAAGAAAATCATCAAACTTAATTACAGATGGCGCGCTGAGCAGCCAGACTACTTCACAAAGCGAAATTTTCAATTAGACACCCGACTTGTGCAAACCTTGGATGTCATGTAAGTATGAGTATATGAACAGAAGTTACAGATGTAGGATGGTTTTAACCCAGACTAGCCTTTTGGCTGGTTTTGGAGAGTGATAGACAATAAGCAATAGACGAAGGAGACAAGCGGCAATAATGGAGGGGCTTGGAGGACAAGGCGCATAGAGGCAGTTCTTGAAAAATTTGAGATATTAATGATTCCAAGTAAAACTAGTCTTAGTGCATATTCTGAGAAAAAATCGCTCCCAAATTCCAATTTTTAAGCATCAAAAAGTCAGTTTGAACTTTTTATCTACGCCATAAGGATCCTTGTAATTTCGAAACTTCAAACACGTATTTCTCGAAATATAGCAAAAACTGCACTTATGAGCCTTGTCTTCCAAGCCCTTCAATTCTATTCTTGGAAGTGGCTGGTTGATACAGAGAAAAGGAATAATGGTGTACTAACTATATGGTCTCTAATGGGTTGCTGCTAACTAGAATTACTTGTATCCTTTAGCATTATTCCTCCAGAGAACCGATGAAAACAACGCTTTCAAGTAAAAAGCCGCCCTTTCCTGCCAACTCCTAACTTGAAAACGTGTTTGTTCGTTTGTGTTGAAATCGATGGATTTTAAATCATCCAAACAATTTCTAGGAGTTTTTTTGGATGATAAGTGGCAATTTAGCAAAGAACGGAGGCTTCTTTCAATGAAATTGTCCGCTTAAACGCCTCTGGGCCCGTTTTCTCAAAACTTCATCTTTGCACTTACTGCTCTCCTCGCTATCACGGCAGAGCTGTGCACTGAAAAAAAATTCTCGGCGTTTTCACCACGGTCCGTTGGTAACTTTACCATCTCACGTTTTTTACCAATTATTGGTAATTTTACCAAGACAGACTTACAAGCTTACCTAAAAACCGGTAATTTTACTGTTTTTTTCAGGTAATAATACCACTTTTATTGGTAATCAATTCCCGGTAACTTTGCCACTTTATCTCGGTAATTCTACCACAGTCGATAAAAAATATTGGCGTTTTTACCAAGGTCCAGTAAAATTACCGAGAAAGTTCAATAATTTTACCGAGATTTCTCGGTAAAATTACCAATTCCAGAAATGGTAATTTTACCAAGAAAAAACTGGGATCAAATAGAACCCTGAATTCTTGGTAATTTTACCCTTTTCTTAGTAAATACACCGAGATTTTTTTTTAGTGTGTACTAACTTGATCTTTTTGATTCGATCTCTTTCAGAAGTTACATGATTTCACCGAATCGATCCAGCTCAGGCGAGCTAATTCTGTTGGTCCGAGTCCACGACAATATAGACATGAAAAATTTTGACTTTCTGGGGGTAGTAAAACTGTTCTTCATGTTCATGGATATGGCACTTGTGCATTACGGGACCAGTAACGGCGTCGTTATCATCTACGACTGTGAACCACTTAACTTCGCCATCGTCCGCCGAGTGCAAGTTGGAGCGCTTAGAACACTTTTCTTCTATATCCAGGTCGGTATAGGTTGTCCGTGTTACAGTCCAAACCAAATAAAAGTGTTTAAAACGCGAAAAAAACTGTTTAAAAGGGCCGTTCAAGTATTATGTAACGTACTTTATCCGATTTTTTGACCCCCCCTTCCCCCCTTGTAACGCACCCGTAATGCAGCCCTATACCCCCCTTTTTAATTATGTAACGCTGGCCTGAACCACCCCGCCTCCATTTAAAAAAAATCGAGAAAACGCTGAGAAAGCTTGAAAAATTCGGGTATTTTCAAAAGTATTTCGCTGAATTACGACGCCAAAAAGATTCATTCGAGAAGGGTGAGGTTTTCAATTGGACGTATTTCTGTCACACGGACCTATGTGCACTAAGACATGAGCTCTGAGACCCATCAAAATGTATGCATAACAGGGCTCATGTCATAATGCAATTAGTTCCGTTTGGCAGAAATACGTCCAATTTTTGCACTGTGAAAGGCACTTACGATTGCGCGAAAAGGGTACAAGGATTGTGCGAATAAAACCTTAAATCTGCTATAGGAGTGAGCGAATTTATAATGAAGTTAATTTAAGGTAGAAGTTTGGCAAAACAGGAAACAGTTGGAAAATAAACGCTAGTGAAGGTTAATTTGTTGATAAGTCATCGATGTCTTACCTTCTGATATGATAAATTAAGTGAAAAGATTTGAATAATAATCGTGGGTATAAAGATCTTTCCGAGCTTTTCTCGGAAAAAATATTAAATCGGGAGAAACGAGGCAACGTCGGAATGCTCATACAGCGTAGAAGCACAACATGCGCCTTTTAAGCTCTACTATTTGATACCGCGATCATTCTAACGCGAGTTCGAATAATCGCGCCAAACAGTGCGGTCGGCTTTAAACGTATATTAGCGCCTGCAAGACTTTCGGAATACTTCACGTATTGCGCCAAACAGTACGGTCGGCGTTAGGCCCATATTAGCGCCTACAAGACAGCATGAATACTTCTCGCATTGCGCCAAAGGCAGTGCAGTCTGCAGTCGTCAGTTGGCGAGAAACGCATAGCGCCTACAAGAGAGCATGAATACTTCTCGCATTGCGCCAAAGGTAGTGCAGTCGGTCAGTTGGCGAGAAACGCATAGCGCCTACAAGACTGTAGGAATGATAGGACTGCGTGTCATCATTCTTGAATGGAACGTTGAGACCCGGAATGAATGTTCATTCCAGGTTATTTTACAGAAGATTTCAGTTAAAACTAGTTTTTGACATCAATAAAACCTCGAAAATTTTATTTTCATTGCGTTTTCACGAATGTTTTAAGGCGACTTCCGGTCACAATTCGTTTTGGAAAGGAAGTCTCGGCAAAAATCCAATAACTTTGTTAAGACTATTGACGGGCCAAATTTCGCCTGCTTATGCCTCCCACAATATTGTCATTTCCCTCGACATCCATACGTAACAGACCAACCGGACGGCGCACAATGGATCGAGTCAATAGGAGAGGTCGGACAAAATTTGGAAACTTTATACAAAATTTAAGGTTCTGAAAGCGGTTTCATTGGTTTCCTCGTAAAATTTTCCTCAGAGCGCACCTGTATATATAATATGTGACGAAATAAACACCAACATTTGCAGTTTTAATAAAAAATTCCATGTCCGACTACTCTAATTGACTCGATCCACTGTGCGGCGCGCTGCAAAATGACGCAATAAAGAAAATCCAGCTTTTTTCACTCATTTCAGAAACTACGTATACACTGATTTCCTTAATCAGATAAGAATCCTCATGAAAAAGCCAGGAAAGTTGACACCTCTGTTCGTAATGAAGTCAAAACGATGGCGCGATGCAGATGAAACGCTTGAATGCAATTGGACTACATTTTGCAATTAGGAACTGCAAGTTCTGGCTCATCTGTAAAAACACGTATGTGCATAGGGAAACTAAGGGAACATAAGTTGTTTCTAAACTAATCCAGAAATCGTAGTTTGTAAATGGAGAATGTAGTCCAATTGATCTTATAAGTACTCTGTGGAAGTCCTCGTTGCATTAAAACAAAACTGAAGACCCTCTGTCTTCCCTAACGCCCTTTGTCACTGTATAGAGTTACCACTTGCGACGCGCGTTGAAGAAACGCCTGCATGCAACTATTCGTCCTCTGCGGATGTCCGTGTTGCATACAGACAAAACTGAAGGTGCTATGACTTGCCTTGAGCTCTCTAACTTTGTCAGCACAGCAGGCATCGCACCACTTGCAACGCGATGTTGATGAAACGCCTTCATGCAACTATTCGGCCTCTGCGGATGTTCGTGTTGCATACAAACAAAACTGAAGGCGCTCTGGCATGTCTAACACTCTCAGCGCCCAGGCATCGCACTTACGGCCCACGAAGTTCCATTCCGCGTTCTAATAATTGATCACGAGACATCCGAGTAGTATTGACTTAAATTAAGAAGAAGAAGAAAAAAAAAAAAAAAAAAAAAAAATGCCAAAGAGCGAAACGTATCTCCGCTTGAGACGTTGCAGACTTCCTGTCTAACTTTATTTTATCTTCGGAAAACTGGTCATTGTAATTTCTGGGAAATTTCCTTGATTTTTCTGCTCTCTTAACAGAGTATCCTGTATACATCTCAAGCTGTAAAGTTGTTTTTCTCGAGAAAATAAAATCGGAGCGGCAATTTTGAAACATCGCAATGGAGATACGTGGTTTCGAACTTTGACCATCTACATAGTTTCGGTGAAATTAGGACGAGAAAAGTTACCTACACAAGAACAATTAACATGAAAATGGTTTTAAATTGTAAAAATCGTTGGTAATGATGTAAAACGCAAAGTGAACAAAAGAAGATGCAACATAAAAACGATTAAGTTATGAGGTTTAAGAGTTCCGTCATATCAAGTTGCTTCAAAATTGTATTTTCATGAAATTTTCTGAGACAAAATTTTACCGTTCAAAATGCACAGTCTGGAATTGCATGTTGTTCCTAAATCTGACTCATAAAATGTTTATGTTACAGGAGGCTGTTTCCTTCAAAGTGAATGCAATTCACTTTTTGAATATTAATGGAGCTTTCAACTTTCTATTTAATTTATTTAAACCATTAGTCATCGCTAGTTTAAGAAATAAAGTAAGTCTCTTACATACTTCCACAATAAAAGATTTCTCAGATAACCATTTAGGGAAGGAGGGGGGTTGATTTTGCAATTCCATTGCATGCGCAGTTGCTTCTAGATTTATTGGGACCTTTGAAACTTAAAAATTTACTCGGCTATAATTTTTTGTGTTATAACGAATAAGAGATTACTTCCTCAAAAAGGCTACTAAAAGGTAACCACTCAAAGTTGAACTGTCCATAATGGATCAAGGAAACAGGCTATATCCACTGTTTATATAAAGGCTGTTTAAATATTAGGTTGTAAGAGATGACTGTGCCAGGAACGGTAACAGTTGAGCTTGGCTGACTGATGAAAAAGAGAAATGTAAGTAAATTTTACCGTACTGGCTTTAGGCGGACTATTTCAGCCAAATCTTTAATGGGAAAGGGATGTTTTGGAGGGCAAAATTTCATTAAATTCCGTGGGGAGATTTTGGTCCAAACCACTTAGAAAAAAATCTTCTAGAAAAATTCCGACGATTCATCGATCTTTTCGACTTTCCGCGAGATGATTCAAGAGTGAAAAGAGAAAAAAAAGTGCGACTGCGGAAATAGTCCCGGATCGCATGAAACGTTCGGCTGGACCACACTTTTCCCAACCCTGATTCCATTTTTATGTACTGATAAATATCTGGTTCACTCAGAATAATACACAGAAGAATTAGAAAAGATTATATTCGAAGAGAAGAGGAAGGGAAGGAGAAGAAATTGGGTATCTGGCGATGTTATAATGCAAATAAACAAATTTTTGGTTTGTCTTCCACAGCTACATTTACACAGACCAGGATCGACAACCCTTTACGATCATTTAACTCCCAACTTGGTGCCTAAACAATTCGGCGGAGAAGATGAGTCAACTCTCGATCAGATGCAAGGTGAGGAAGCATTTCAGTAAAACACAAAGAAAATTTGAATACATTTTAGGTGACCCACTCTATTTTAATGTAGAGAAAGATTAGTCCAGAGCTTAGGAGTGAGGTGCAACTTGCATTTCATTCTCACAATTTTCAACCAGTTCTTTCCTTTTTCTCTTTTTTTTTTAACGTGGTGAAACTATTGGACTTGCATATTGAAAGTGAACTTGCAAAAATGCATATCTTGGTTGGAGTACTTCAAAATCTCTGTTTCCGCTTTATTTATTAAAAAGAGACCGAATTATTACTGTGGCTTGAAAATTTCACGCAGTATTCTCTACATTGAGAAAAATAGGTAATCAACTAAGTTTTTAAATAATGCCGTTTAGTAGTTTTCTATGTAGGGAATAAAGGATGAAAGTGCAAATTCACACATTTTAGCTTGTGACAATGCAGATTTCCTGTCACATCTTAGTCTTACAAATATGAACCAATCACGGTTATTGCACTTAATTTAGCATGATTATTTTTTGCACTTCGAAGAGTTATCTCTAAAAATTTCTTCGGAGAATAGCCAATGTTATTCTCTTACAAATATAAAAAAAGACTGGAAATTTTGAAACACAATAGTCTAGGTACACGATTTCCATCACTGCGCAGGTACGCAGTTTCATCATTAGTATTTGCTTCAATTTATTTGATTCTTATCTTTGACTACTCTTGTTTCAGAGAAAAGCAAGGAGCTTCTTAAAACATTTGAGCCTTGGTTTAAACAAGAAGAGGAATCACTCGTGACGTTCATGCAAGGTTTGAAGTTAGAAAAACAGCAAAGTGGCGGTTGGTTTTTTTAGACGGTTAAGCTTCAATTGGAAGATCCCTCCTTCGGGTCTTTGATCTCAACGACAACCCTCATGAGAGGAATACCTGATAAAATTGTCAGACCATGGAGTCAGAATGTAACATGATATTACACTGCTCTGCACGTAATGCAGAATACCAAATTAAGAGCATATCTCTTTCATCTTGAACGAAGAAATTGAAAAGTTATGCATTCAGTTCTTTCCTTACCTCAATAGGGCTTTGTCTCCACGGGACGTTTTCATGCGATTTGTACGGGGGAAAGTTTCTCTTGCAAAGTTGGGACAAATATTGACTGACTCAATATTAATTGCAATGTCAGGTAAGGTCCATATACTACTTGGAGACATCAAAGACCAACTGAGAGCTGGAGAAGTGAAAGCAAATCGTGCAAGAATTTGTTGTTTAGTCAATTGTTCGTGTCTCCTTTATTCAAATTATTTGCTCGATTGTTGATTGGGTTTAATTATTATTTTAATGCCATTTAAATCTTGATTTTTACTAAAACTTCCTGAGCTAGCTTATTGCAGGAACTAGAGAGCCTTGTCCTGTGGAGACAGTTACTGTGAAAAATCTCCGAAGTTTCATTCCAATGATGCAAATCTGGGACAAATCTCATGAAAACGTCCCGTTGAGACGAGGCCTAAGCATTTACAGTTCTTAGAGGACCACAAGACAAGGCGCTAATTTGAACACTTTGATACATGTTTCCTCTTCAAAATTTCACGCAGAACAGAGAAAAGACGAAAATAATAATAATAAAAAAATTAAAATTGTATTTATAATTGTATTTACGTTTTCAAATCTCTCTTACATACTTGAATCAGGTTTATGTCCCCTTTACAATACGACTAGTTGCACACAACGTTTAAGAGGGAAAAAAGCTTGAGTCAGTAAATAAAATTAAGAGTTTTGTAATTCTTCAGAATTATGAAGAATTTGAGCACAACAATAGCTGACAGATGATCTACAATGAATATGATCATCTTACAAGAACATAAAAATATTGTCATAAAACGGTATCAGATATCTTCTCTTCATATCATGAAACTTGTACAAGTTATACTTGAACTTATACCCAAAACGATGGAAATTCACAGAAAAGCAGAAAACCTCATCCTGTGAGGTAACAAAAGCTCTTGATTTCAGAGTAATTTCAAAATTTCTTAAAAGTGTGAATACTTCCGTTTCATTTAGGCAAGCTTGCTTAAAGCTTTGAATAAAATATTTTTATAATTTCTGCCGTGCTACAGAAGAACGCCGTATGAACATTCAAGAGTTGCCAAATTTCCTTCGATAAAATGTTCATTTATGCGGAACGTTATGAATATTTTTCTTTGAAATTTTCAGGTATTTCAGGTGAAATTACAAATAAAATTATCTGAAAAATTGAAAGGAAAATATTCACAAGTTTATCAATAAATTCGCGTTTTATCGAGGGAAATTAGGCAACGCCCGCAGGTTTATACGGCGTTTTTCCTTAGCACGGCAGATTTCAGCTGTTCGACAGCACTTCATTCAGCACCAAGATTTATAAGTATTAACCTTTGATCTGACAGCAAACTTTGGTAACTATTCAAAAGTACGGAGCGATTTGAATTCTGAGTTACTTACCTACAGCTAAAATTATTTACAAGAGTGCATGGAAAGATTGCAGAAATAGGTGGGTAGTGATACATAAGACTCAGAAACATTACTGGATCAACACTACGAAGGCAAAAGGAATTTTTTGGTGTACTCCACAGCCAGGAACAAGGCAGCTGAGGCTGGAATTGTTCGGACTAGGCATGGTCGCAAACCGCTGTACAGAGCTTGCACGCCTAAAGCAAACAAAATTGAGCTGAATGTTAAAAAAATGTAAGGTTAAAATTGTTAATAAATATAAGAGGGAACACTTACATAAAATTAAACAAAATTGGAATCTCTAATTAATGATATGAGATCGGCACTTTAAAAATAGGTCCAACTTTTGGGAGCGCTGGCCTTCTCTTCCTTCATTTTTTTATGACATTCAGAAAATATTGTTGGGAATGGCTCATTTTAGAAATTACAGAGGGAATTTGAAAATTGACTGGGTTTGCGGCTTATCTAATACCACTAGGGAAAGTATGAGGAGGAGTCCTTTATCACTTTACTGCAAAGCGTCTGACCAGAAACAAACGCAAAATTCATTTTGTGATCAAGTAATCTTCAGAATTTTCAATTTATTTCACTGCAGATTAGGTGTAACTCATTAAAGTTCTTCAATTAAAGTCCAGTAACAAATGCCAAGTACTCTTCTTTTTCAAATACCATCCAATTTCAATTTCTGATTAAAAATGAATGGCATGTGCATGTAAACTGCCACAGAGACTTGTCTCACTTTCCAAAATTCTCAAAAATAATGAAACATTCAAAATAATCATTATTTTGTGGTCAGTATAATTTATGTGATGTAGGTTATCTGCATATTCAATTTACTTTTTTTTTTCAAATTGAATATATTTTTTGGAGCAACAAAAACAAAAAGCACGCTTACACATGACTAGAATAAAAATTCAACCCAAAGTTGATGGAATACTTGTTGATCAATATTTTGATAATACTATACATGCCGCAAATAATGATATTTATTCCAAAATGGAATGCAAAATTACCTTCGGCTTTGATAATGTCAATCATGACGAGGACAAAATTTTTTGTCGCAGTTGTCTGAACTTGTGTTCTAGATTTGACAAGATCAAATGGGTATATGACAGTCCACAAACTTAAGCCACCAACAGCACCCGCAACTATTGTTCCTAGTGGGCCTGAAAAATTGTACATGAGAACAAAACAGTTAAAAACCAATATATTCCTTGAGTTAAAGGTGAGCAATGCAACCTTCTTTGTTGTTCAATTTTGCTGGTTTGAGCTTGAACGTGAGTAGATTTTAAGTGTCAAGATTAACAACCGACCATGATGGTAAATACAAGATCATATAAAAGCTGTTGGAAAAAACATACAGCCTCTAAGAAACTTGCCAATAAGTTAAAAACTATATAATTTGAAAACATTAAAATCTCTCGGCTGATGATAATTGGTTCAGGTAGGCAGTCAATTTCGATAAATATATTTTTGGAAAAGATATTAGCAAAAAGAGGTGCTGAATTGCTATTAATAAGAAAATCAATATGTAAACTCGTACAGTTCCTTGGAAATATTGCAATAAGTCCCTGAGGACTATATTTGCACTCAACTTCTGAATACATAATTCAAAAAAAAAAAAAGTGAAAGAAACAAATATTTACCACACTCCTCTTTTGGTCTTCCTGGTGGTGCTAGAAGAAGTCTGGTTCCTTCATATCCTGCGAAGAAAAAAAAATATCCAGGCATCTCTCGAGCAATGGTGGAGCCTATACCTCGAAAGAATCCTTTGAAACCTTCCTCTCGGTAGATTTGTCGTGTTAAGGTGAATCCATTGATCTTAACACTCTAAGAAACAAAATAATTACAGAGTTACTTAATGAACTACAACATGGTGCATGGTTATAATAAATAGCTGGAAGAGTTTATATTTTATAACTCCAAATGCTCAAATTTTGTGATTTTGTTAACCTGAGGAAACAATGAATTACATGATAGCTCATCAGCACAAGCTTCGGTGACGTTGCAGCTTCAGTTAGTTTTCCGCATCCTGTCAATGAGGATTAATTGGATCGCAATTAGCAAAAAGAAACCAACGATATTACAGTGTTGTAAAAATGTTGCGTCTCCAAAATTATCTAAAAAATCTCCCAGAGTAGCAAACAGCTTTTGCTTCCCAGCAAAAAATTGTTAATTTTAAAGGAAAATAATTGTGTAAATTTTAAAACTGTGCACATATTAAGTAGTTTTAGATGAAAAGAGGAAGTTGCACGATTTTGAAAGCACTATAATACCGCTGGTTATTTTTTGCTAGATACAATTCAATTTATTCCTGACGGTCCACAAGGAAAAGGACTTCCGATGTAATACAAAAAGTAGGAGTAGTAATGAAGTATTTGGAGTTTTGTTTTCCAGTTTTTTGGCACTTAGGTCCCTTGTCCTATGTACAGTCACATTGAAAGACTTAAGACAAAATATATCATTTGAATGTCATTTTACAGATTGAATTCTCCTGTTAATGCATTAAGGGTTTTTTTTTTTATTGACCGGCCGTGCAACCGATCACCAAACTGCCTTCTTTATCTCACTGGTTGGTGCTGACGTCATGACCAGTGGAGCCACGGCCGGTGGATTTGCGCCCACAAATCTACCGCTCGGAGCACCGGAGATTTCTCCGGTATTTTCAATCCACCGGTGGACAATCTAACCCTGCTTCAGACTGATCTCAGGCCAAAATTAAATAAACAAACGAGAAAACTGAAGAAAACAGGGGTATTTTGCACCCCAGTCGCCGCTGAGTCTGACTATTTTGAATCATCACTGTTGCTTATGTATTGACTTAAGTAATATTCAAGTTTTTTTAGTGTTGTTATTTTCCCTCGTACTTTAATTACGGCAGAAAAGGTGTTAATGCTGGTACATTGAGTATGTAATAATTCCAGTATTGCAGTGTTATTGAGGTAAAGGTTTGAAGAAAGGAAGAAATCCATTAGTTTATATAGGTGGAAAGTGCATTCTTAAACTCCCGACTGATCGCGGGCAGTTTCGTACCAAAATGGCGACTGTTCGAATTTCACCAGTGGTTCCACAGATCAGAAAAAGAAAACCCCTCAACACAATCCTCGATTTTTAAATGTGAGGTATCTGTATGGAAATGACGTGATAATGATTCATACCTGACTAGATTTGTTTGAAGCTTTTGTCTCTTGAGCTGCCTGTAGACGAACTTTGATCAATTCAGTCGGACAAAGAGTAAAAGAGGAAAAAAACGAAGCAAAGCACCCTGCCATCCCGTTTCCAAATATTCCTAACTCCTCTGTTGTCTGAAAAACAATGAATAACTAGTATTAACACGGGTTTAAAGCAGCGATTTCCAGTGGCCCTTAAAGGCTTGTGAAAAAGTACTTGAAAACAAGAACAGGGGCAAGTGACAACAAATTTTAGCTGTAAAAATTATATTTTGGAAATATTTTTCCAACCTTCTCGGTTGCTGTAAAAAAAAATAGTGCATTTTTTGCATTAAGTATAACATTTGAATCCCAAAAAAATTGTTGTAGGTATGTGTCCTCTTTTCTCGGCAAGAAAGTGGTCTGCAACTAAAAGAGTTTGGGAGCTATTATGTATAAAAGTTAAAATCACTCATTTTTTTCTGCAGGCAAAAAATATTTACTAAACATTAAAAAAAATGTATGGTCAATTATATTTTTGGGAATTGTGGGGAATTTTAGAGGACTTGACCTGATTTGTTTGAAATATACTCTTTGGAAGATATGAGGAGAAAGGAAAGTGTTTCGAAAAGATGGGAAAATCTGAGAAATTCATGACTGCTTATCTTTGATAAACGGAGGATTGAAATTTTTTTTGACTTCCATTGTATAAATGATCCACAAAAAACAGAGGAAATAGTTTATGAAAGTGCACTTGGAAAAAATGGCTTGATTATGGGAACTTTCAAGTGTGACAAAATTAAACTCCATTAAGGGACATACAATTTAGCTATCATTCTTGTTATGGGACAAAATCAATCAGAGGTTCATGTGATAAACTCTCTGGCAAAGGTTGATACGTATTAACACGTGAGAGGAGATTAAACAAGATATCTTACTTTGTGACTCTTTGCCAAAATGTTTTATCAGTTTCAACCAAGTTATGCTAGGTATACCTTACATTCAATATGATGCAATAACATCATTTCGTACATCAACAGGAAAATAGAGAAAAATGCTACTTTTACACATTCACACAGCATTTAAGGTAGTGAATGAGGTAGTAGGCAGTTGGGAACCAAAACAAAGAATTGATTGGACCAACCTTCAGAGAGCTTATGAACTGCCTAAATACTTTTTCAGGAAACTTCTGACTAAACCCATGATAATTTTTGTACAATTTCAAGTAAGTAGATGCCTACTAATATTTAAGAATCTCAAAATGTTAAAGCTGGAAATTCTTCTGAGGAAGTGCCTACCTGATGTGCATTTTTCAGGAAAGTGTTGTAATGTTTTCGTAGTTTTTAGAATCTCTTCTTACCTGAATTTTTGCTTGCCCTTATAAGTAGGGACAGCCTTTATTTCTACAACTGTGGGTGTATATGTTACATTCCATTCGAACGAGATGTGCGAAACTGAGCCTACTTTATTGTAATGATGTTGAGGCAAGAGTCAAACCCTATTTATAACAGCATTCATCCATGCCTGGTTATGACTTTTTGCTACCCTAGGGCAAATAGAATTCTTTTGCCCCCTTAATGATGGTGGTATGGTAGAAATTATGTTGTACCAAGGGAGTTCCAGAGGGTCTTTCCTGTCTAATTTCCAATAACTAAAATCCTTTTTGAGTAAATTTGACTATATTTCATCAAATATTACAAGTGTAGGGAGGTAACTGTTACTTTGGAAAAAAAATTCTACATGCATTTTTTCCTCCTCTAAAATTAGTCGCCTCTAAACAACTGCAATGGTTGTCTGCCCACTAAATCCAGGTACTTATGCATCCATCAATGATGCCATCTGAATGTTTACATTAACCTGTTGAGAGATGCTGATTCCAGACTATCTAGAGATTGACTTTCACCCCAATATACAATTGGCAAGCTTTAATCAGAGCTTTGCATTAGTCTGAGTGTAAACATACCTTGTAACCACAACAGTAGGCGACTGATCTTTGGACTGCACCGTAACATAAAAAAAGCACAGAGTTTTCGGCTACATTGGCAGTTACTGCTGGCATAGATCCGGCATATAAACCTCTCAGTCCTTCAAATCGGTAAATTTTCTTGAGACAATCTGTCATTCCTTTGAACTCAGTTGGACTGGTTTGCATTTTTACTTTTACCGTGTCCAAGGGCTGGCCTACTAAAACGGTAGCTGCACCTCCTGAGGGAAAAATAATCATAAAATAATGTTAAATAAATAGATTAAAGTTATTCTGGTATGAGTAAAGATGAAGATATATACTTGTAGAGAGGGAAATCTTCTAAGGTAAAGTCTAGAAATTCATTTGCTGGTAATACCTAAGTACACACTAATAACTTTATCTTGTAGGTAAATAAATAAAATCTGATAGAAATGAATACTTTGTTACCGCTTGAACTTAGAAGCATTACAAGCATACGGAATCAAGACGTTCAGTCTTGGTAATACTGCTGGAACTTACCAACCAACTATCTTACAAGTAAAATATTCGTCCCTCTTTTAAAACAGGTTTCTTGATTTAAAACGAAACACTTGAGTAAAATTCCGCGTTTTCACATTTGGTAAAATTCCTCCAAAAAAGGCCGTACAATTCTGGACCAGGACTCAAAGCAAATGAGTGTTTTTAGGAGTAGTGCCCAGTTCTTAATTTAAAAGAGGTCCAAAAATCAAACTAAACGAATGTGAACCGATGCTATCCAATGATTTAAATTTGTTTTTTATACACGTAGTTTACAAATCACAAAGAGAATAACTAGCAATGGGCACGAGTGTTTTGGCTTTCTCAATGTCTAAGATAGGACGATTTTAAGACAATCAAAATTTTCCGATACAAGTGGATGGTTGAACGACAGTCTTAAAAACAACTTTGCAAGTTATATCTGACTCTATAAATTGCCTTTTCAAAATAAAACAAACTTATGAGAATTTCTAAGTTGAGCACTTCACAAAACGATGCATTCAAATATGCAAAGGACATGGTGCATTAGCGCCCTGTCTAAAGATTAGGACTAGTATTAAATGACTGATATTTGAAAACATCGAACCTTTAGAGCATTCAAAATGGATCAAAATTTCACTCCCATCAAACCAGCCTGTGAGAAGCTTGTTCACGTTTTTTCAACAACACATGGCTCCTGTTGACTTACTTACCTACTTCTGATTTCAAGGGCTATGAAAAACCCTAAAACTAAGCATAAGGCTTCCAAAGAGGTATTGACTAAAATTGAAATGAAAAGCAAATTACAGTGATCCCAAACGGTTAGCTGATGTGTCTCGGACGGATTTCTAATGACAACTTGGTTCAGTTCGGATTGCTCCCTTGAGGGATGGCGATAAAAAAGGGCCAGAAAATAAATAGATAATATACCTATCGTCCCAGCTAGAAAATTTACGGCATGAATTCTGGTTTCAGAGTGTTTTCTGGCCACTGAAGAGTTGGAAACGTCGTTTCCAGACGAGTCAGATAATCCAGCACCATGGCGTGTACTTGAGCCGGAATCATGCATCCTAAACCTTATAATTACTGAAAAAGACCAGAGTTTCACAAAATGAAGACACCGAAAATGCAGAAATTGCTACTATCGAGATATTTTGACGCGAAGATAACCAAACTTTGATCACACGACAAGAGAAAGCACAAACACGAGTTCAAGCCGGGACATGCTTCACGCTTGCGTTATCAGCAACTACCGAGATAACCTCAAACTGATTGATTTACAAACATGAAACTTGACAACAACGTTGAGGGCTACAGGTATCCATGGTTGCCAATGTGTATTTTACTCAATTTTACTGCTAATTTTTGACTGCGTCATTTTATACAGATAAGGTGATTTTGGTGATATTAGACAGAGCATACACGAACACAAGTAGCATACTGAAGAGCAGACTGATAAATGAAAAATAAATCAGGCGAAATACTTGGCTGGCCGTCAGGGTCAGGGCCGGATTAAGAGGGTGGCCAGATGGGCCGCGGCCCACGGCGCGGCGGCGAATTTAGGGGGCGGCGAATTTTGCAATTTTTTTTAAATGCAGGTATGAAAAAAATCGGATTCAGAAAAAAAAATTACCAACGAGAAAAGGCGACAAAATCTCTTTTTCGTGAAAGTACATTAATTGCTACTTTTGTCGTCTTTCGGTGAAACACACGACTTGGCCTGCAGAGAGGCATGATGACCACGAGGACTTGAGATGTAAAGGAGAAGCCCTCGGCGCGGCGGTCGGCATGCAACACATATTAGCGCCTACAAGACTGCATGAATACTTCCTGCATTGCGTCTAACACAATGCGGTCAGCACGAAACGCATAGCGCCTACAAGACTGCACGAATACTTCACGCATTGCGTCAAACACAGTGCGGTCAACGCGGCGCGGCGGCGGACATTAAAATTATTAAACCACATTTTTGTTTGTTCTTTCATAATTTTTTCGTGCATTTCTTATAAATGGAAGGCCTTGTCCACACAGAGACAGGTTTACGGAACTTAACTGTCGCGCAAAGTTTTGTGAACTTTTGCTGGTAGTGTTGAGAGGGCTTTCGCAAAAATGTGTCCGACACAAGTGAACGCGTCCTATGCACCCCTCTCCCTCCGGCACGTTCACTTCATGGTTTTTTTCTAATTTCCGCCGCGATTTTATTTTATTACAGAGAAATTGTTGGTCGAATCTATTTGAAAATTTCATTGAATTTTATCGGCAGCACAAAAAAATTTAGTGAAATTTTCGGACAGCTTCAATGGAACAATATCTCTGTAAAAAAATAGAATGGTGGCGGAAATTTTTTACGTCGTGTGGCGCTTGTGATATTCAGGCCGGAAGGTGACGATTTGACTATTTTCGTAGATCCCCCACCTTGCCGTAAAGCGAGTGAGCAACATTTCTTTTTTTGCTGAGTTCGGAAAAATGACAAACTGGCAACGGCGGACTGAGCGACAAATTTCGATTGCGCCGGCGTAATAAAAAACGTTTCCTGTGGCCTGATCGAGCAGGTGCGATGATCTGCCATGTTTTTTTTACGGCGGCAAAATTTATCGTACCCTCTTTTACGCAGTCAGCATGCAGGCAGTCGCAGTCAGGTCGACAGACAGGTGCTAGCCGCGTTGAGAAATTCGATTTCTCTTTCCTTTTTTCCACCCGTATAATGCGAATTTGCGTTGTCAGATCTCTCCATGATGAAAATGAAAATGGGCTTGATAATTTGGTCCGTGTCTCCTGAAAATTCTGACATAGGAGCGATCCCATACCCAAAAAATCACCATTTACCTTTGAAAATGAAAAATGTACACACACACGCCCACGCCCCCCCCCCCCCCCCCGGGTCCGTTCTATTTGCGAAATTGAAGGTTTGGCACAAATCAAAAGGAATCCTTTGGTTCAAAACTGCTGTTCTAAGGAAGAGAGCCGTATGCTACCGGGGAAAAGAAAAACGCCGTATGAACATTCGAGAGTTGCCAAACCGAAGGAGTTTTTGAGGAAAGCTATGCATATTTTTTTTTGAAATTTTTAGATATTTTAAATCAAATTGCAAACAAACTTACATGAAAAATTTGAAGAAAAATATTCACAATTTTCCCAATATATTCGTTTTATATTGAGGGAAATATGGCAATGTCTGGAGGTTCATACAGCGTTCTTCCTTAGCAGGGCAGTATGAACCTTCGGACATTGTCAAATTCCCTTTGATAAAATACAGATTTACTGGGGAAGTTGTGAGTATTTTTCTTTCAATTTTTCCGACAACTTTGTGCTTTAATCTAAAATATCTCAAAATTTTAAGGAAAAATATGTATGACTTTCCTCCAAAATATATGCTTTATTCGGGAAGTTTGGCATCTCTCAAATGTTCATACGACACCTCTCCTTGACACAGTGGAAAATATTCCCCCATGATGAGATTTCAAGATAAAATAGATATTTTTTTGTAGATACATGATTTTCAGGTGAGCATGCTGTGCAAAAATGTTATCTTCAATCTTTCACAAGAAGAGTATATTTTTTTGTCATCAAGTAAACAAAGGAACCCTCCAAGAGACAATGAAACTTGAAGCATGAATGACTGGTTTAAAATGAATTTCCAAATCTAGGCGTAAATTTTGCCAGTTCATTCAGCCTTGTTAAAAGTTACAGAGGAATTTTCTTCTCTGGGTGTTTTAAAAGCCCCTTCTAAAACAGAAGTGGTTGATATAAACTTTTTGAAAAAAGGAATAGGTAACTACTTAAATGCTATAATTCAAAGGAAATTGAGATTAATTTTTTGGGCGATAGCAAAAGGAAAAAATTAGATTTGAAATAAATATATTAAAAAATATATTTCAAAAATTATAAGAGTCTTACAAGATGATTTTCAAGACTTTTTGGAAGAGATTATGCAAATAATTAACAAACAAAATAAATAGCTTTGATAAAATAGTTACAAGGAGTAAACATAACAAGAAGTTTAAAAATTATGGAGAGAGTGACAAAAATTTCTTCTCATTCAGAACACAAACAACACTGATGTGCTACGGATGGAAAAATTATTTACTGTTAGCGTATTTTTCCAAGGAAATACACTATTGCATTCTCCCCTGATGTCACGCCTTGATCAAAGACTATGTAATTAGCATCGATCATTATGGATCGTAGATTACGAACATGCATACTGTTCAGATTCATGCATACATGTACACGTAATTATATGTATTTTCGACTCATCATGGTTTTTTCGATTTTTCCTGGGTTGTATCTCCTGTCTTTTACAATTTTCCAGGTGAAAGTTTTTAAAATGTCAAGTCAAGGAACGGGACAATTATTCTGCAAAGAGAAATTGTAGATTTGAACAGCGCAACTCACCGTTTTTGTATATTTTTAATAATGAACAAGGCCACATGAGTGTTTTCATCGAAGAAATATGATTTCGTTGCGTTACATTTTGATTTGAGAGACAGCTAAAAACTAAAACAGTGTCCTACGATAATCTCTTCAATACGGTGATACATAAAAGATGTGCTTTAGATTGCAATAAAAATAAGTCTTCTCTTACATGTTAAATCAGTCAATATAATAAATTAGGATTGGAAGGTATAATATTAATTAAAAAAAATACTGCCTTTTTGAGAAGATCTCTGGGTAACACAGATGTTGTAGCTACGATGAGTGAAGAGCATCAAAATGATTAGATTAAAATCAAATGAATTGAAAACAAAAATTGCAAACCCTTCAAGTGCGGTGATTCAAACTCTTGCATCTACACTGTTACTTACAACAATGTGTCCATCTTTGATAAATGAGTACAAGGTATCATTTTAAAGAGGGATCATTTTTAAACTTCACACTTTAGTTGCAATATTTAAAAAGT
This sequence comes from Bemisia tabaci, assembly GCF_918797505.1. Classification (NCBI taxonomy): domain Eukaryota; kingdom Metazoa; phylum Arthropoda; class Insecta; order Hemiptera; family Aleyrodidae; genus Bemisia; species Bemisia tabaci. Next base: position 27,091,334 of record NC_092802.1, read on the forward strand.
TTAAAACCTAATTCAAAGTTTAAAGTTTAAGAAAACTCATTAAAGCTATTAAAGTTCTTCTTCGGTACTAAGAAAATAGTGATGGAGACAAAATAAGTTAAAGACTTCAAGTCGGAATGAGAGATAAAAATATAAAAAAAGGATAAAATTATATTGCAAGTAAGATGGCGATTTCGAAAATGATCTTCTACGCTATTCAAAACTTGGTTGGGGTTAACTTGAAAAAGTCCCACAACTCTTGAGAGAAATTTTCCAGAAAATTTACGCTGGGAATTTTTATCAATTTTTTTCGTCACTATAAGCGATGCAAATTGAGATATTGGTAATGAGCCATTGTAGGTGTTAATCATGTTTTAGTAGTTGACACTAATAGAATAGAAGAAAAAAAATAAGAAAAATTGGTTTAAACGCAAAATATTGTTGTTTAAAAAGTAGCGGAAATTGATCCTTTTCAAAAGGCAGAAGATGAAATCATTCACCATGGACATTTGACACATGAATGACCAAAATATGGATAGTATCGGCTGGATTTTTCATTGACAGCAAAGATAAATTTTCGAAACTTCTAACCCAACCCAAAAAAGGGGCATATATAGTTCTGAAGATAGTAAAAACAAAAGGGGGGACTAGAATCACACCACTCTCCTAAAAGATAAAGGTCTCTTCTATTTAGATGGTTAAGAGGGGGAAAAACAAAATTGACTAAGAACTGAAATAAAAATCTCAAGAATAATTGAAAAAATAACAAACTAGAGGCGATTAAATCAGAGACTATGAGTTTACAAACAAAGCAAAGGATAGTAAATTAACTAATGACCTGAAAATTACGTCATTCCTCATTTACGATATCATCTGAAAAACGAGGAAAATCTAAATATTTAGAAAGAAAATACACGGCTCAAAAGACGAAAAAATTTAAAGCAGTTTTTTACATTATTTTTTCTGACATTTGATACCAGATAGAGATTTACAAGAGTGAGTGAATTCACGGATATAATGGCCTAAAACTTGTTGGTTTAGGGTCAACCGCTAGTTGCGAAACCTAATCTCTAAATTCGACTATAAATCGTAAAAATGATATCATAAGCTCAAGCTGTACGCGAGTAGAGCTTCGTTCACCGCAGGCAAGAGGCATTCTTAATTTCTTAAAAGTTCTAACCACTAATCAGAGATCAAATAAGAAAGTCGGCATTCTTGCAGCAACTTTAAGCCGTGCGTTGACTGGCCAACAAATTTTGGACCTAAAACTAGTTTTAACCATGTGGGTAGGAAACAAATCGGATTTGATGTAATTGAAACAACAGAAACGGCACGTCTCAGTAGCACTGAATCAGAATCTCTGCTGACATTTCATCTATTATGAGAAAATCAAAGGTAAATATTACATTGATACTTAAACTGAATACTCTTAATGGTTTTATGAAGATCCAACTGGAAATTTCAGAAAAATTAACTATGGGTTTCCTTTCTAAATTACAAATTATCCACAGATATTCTGAAACAGCATAGCCAAGAGCATGCAATTTATTGCCATTTTTTTAAGTTGAGCTTTTTCTAATCTGAAGAATTTTAAGCAACATTAGAAACATTTGCTTAAAAATACGAGGAAAAAGTAATTTTCAGGTCTTCATAGACAAGTTAGACATATTCAATACATAACAATATTAAACCACTTATTCTGTAACTGTTAAATCGAATTTGCATGTGAATAAAGGTAAGAGAATCGGGTAGGGCGCATACCCTGCTACCAAATGTTTTTGGATGGCTATTAATTATTAAATGGGTGCGTTCTGATCTCCCATCGACAGTTTTTGCTCGATGGGTGGTATTCAATTCTCAGTGAGAGCAAATCTACATCTTTTAAATCTAAGTATGTTTAGCTACCTGTGTTTTCACTCTAATCCGAGTCCGATCTTTAAATTGTGCTACATCACTGACATTTGAATTCTCGTTTTTGTGTTTTTATAAGAGTGCTCATACCTAAATGATGCACTGTGATAATTTTTGGAAAAAATTATGATTTTATTGTTCTCGTATTTTTTAATTTACTGATGATGGACAGACATAGCCTGAAATACAGCCAAGCAAAGAAATAACTTTCTGAGAACATAATGCGCTACACTGTAAGCATACTACCTTCCTAATTCACTTACCCTTTACCCATGTTGCATCAAAGGAAGGATATATACACAACTACTCTTTCTTATATCACAGGAAAAAATAATTTTGCGGGACCTTAAACATCTCTCCTTACAGAGCAGTTTTTCATCACAAGAGAGGTACCTAATGTTCCGAGATTCTTACAAAGCCTAGCGGCACCTTGCTCCTCTTTAGAAGTGGAGGCCAACGATTCTTTTGCATTAATAAAATGACCTCCTTCAACTTTTGAGCATTATCAGTGAAAAAAGAATACATATCAATGAGGGAAACAGAAAAGGCTGAAATTCGCTGGAAAAAATTTACAATGCAATTAACAGAAAAAGTATCATCATTCAGTCATTCTGCCATTCTGAATTTTCAATGAACCTCCTATTCTCCTTCATAAAGAATATTCCGCAAGTCCCGCACCACCTGAACTACGCATCACATCTGTAATTTTTTTACAAATTGAGATTGAGATTTGAAATTTTGTGAGTGCTCTTGCGCCACTGGAAACACAGGGTGTCTACTGGTACCCTGTCATTCGAGATCCTTGCTTTTTCTTTACTTTCCAGAAAATTCTTTTTTTTTGGCGATTTACAAAAATCTTTGCATTTTCTATACCTTTTCCTTACTTTGCACGCATTTTTAACTATATTTTGATTGGAAAAGGTGAATGATGGAATGACAAAGGAATAAACCGGAAAACACGATGAATTGAACCAGGATGTTGATAAATGGATTATGTGAGGAAATCGCATACTCCCAGGCTACTTTCTAAAGTTCGTCAAAAAATCTCGAATTCCCATACCTTTTCACCGAAGATCCGTACCTTCTCTCTGCTTCCGAAATCCATAATTGTTTTGTACAGTAGATGCCCTGAACGCGACTTTTGGGATCCCTTCAAAATTTGGAGGGGACCACTCTAAAAGGGGACAAGGGTCTTCGGGATTATTGAGGTGGTGCAGGACTTCCGGATAACTCTGTAAAATTAATCTTAAAAATTCCTGTTGAAGAAACTTTAGACAACAATTCATACAACAACATCTCAGGTAAAATCTCATTAGCTTTACATTGTGTCTTAGAGAGAAAAGTGCATAATTCTCTGCTTCACGACAACATTGCAATGCATCCCTTGAAAGTGTGATAAGTTTCACATTATAATTCGCAGTCTTCAACATGGATACACATTTAAAGGCTTAGAAAGGAACGCCACAAATCAAAGACCCTAGGAGGGTAATTACATTAGCCTCTCGGAACACGAAAACTTTTCAGTTCTTAAAATATTTAGGGGAAACCTAAATTTTCATACTTAATCTAAATTTCACAATAAAACCTCCTTTCAAATACACATACATTACACTAGTTATTGCAAAGATTCAATACGGAATTATTTTCACTTGGTTTCCCAAAATTTGGCAAAAAATAGCTCAGGATTGGAAACTAGCAGGTTTTCTGGCAAGCCTTGCCTTAACTGGAGCTGTCCAACCAAGCGATTGCGGCAATGATATGAGGAACTAATATGGACTTCTTTAAAACTGACTGCTCGAACCAATAGATGAAACGGTGACTTTCTGCCTGCCTAATTTTTCATTTTTTCCCTTCAATATCTTTTCCAGATACTGCGCAATAATTACTCGGGCGCAACTTGATAAAACAATTGATTGCACATACACATCCCACAGAAATAGATTTAAACAGATTAAATAAAAAAATATTAGGATGCAATACAATGATAAACATAAGAAACCTGGCAGGCCCAGTAAAAAAGGCAATTTACCCACATCATCTCAATTGATGTCTCCTGATCATTAGAAATATATACAAGTTCCTAATCGATCAACGTTTACACTAATGGTAGTTTAGATAACTTGATGGTAAAAAGCTATGAATGTTTCACCAGGCTATTACAGTTTTTCCACCAAGTTGGTTTGCGTCTCCAGCAAGAAAAAAGTGAAATTTACAGTGTATGCCATGATTTGTTCACGATTAAAAAAATGTGAATGGCCAGCATCTGCAAAATTGATGCTCTATCTAAACACTTAAAGTTACTAAAAAGAGATATCTCCTTCCTTATTGTTCATCAGTGATATTGAAATACTGCTAATGAAAAGCCAAACATTTTTAGTGCATTGCTGGAAATCGATTGACTGTGAATGAGACCAATCCAACAACTTTTTGGTAGAGCCAATATTGCACTTTAAAACCAGGGATTCTCCTCTAACTGTCTCACCAAAACAACTTGGTGCCTAAAAATCTCAAAAGATATGAGTATTTTTACCTGAAGGGGAGAAAGGAAGAATAACACCACATTTTTTTTAAATTGTACGTAGTTGATGGTGAGAAGGAAAGTTTGAAAAAACTTAAATCGTGTTAATATCTAAATTCAATGGATGCAATGGATCACAAGACAGGATAAGAATTGACTGGATGTCTCTATTGGAGCGTTTCTTTTGATGAGAAATCAGTGTTCTATAATTATGTGCGTTCATATCTGTGCAATAGAGAGAGAGTAACTAAAAAACCGGTTGTTAGTCAAATGTGGTCCAATCAAAGGTCATTTTTGAATGCGTCCCTTGGCTTTCGAAGTTGGAAGAGCCACCTATACTGGGCGGCTTTGAGAAATTTTGAGAATTTTCTGACGAGCTGCTTGGAGCAGCATTTAAAGAACCAGAGTGGAGTTGGAAGGAATTGAAATTGATACCGTATTCACTGAGAAGCTCATTGTCCTTTTTCTCCTGGTTCTTTGGTGTGAAGTACGGGTACAAGGGGTTGATAAGTCCGACTATTTTGGGTTCAGTGGCCGTTTCTGAGTCAGAGGACAGGAGTGATTTTCCAGAGAGCAGAGGGTCAAAGTCATCCATTGAGGAAGTCGAGTTCAGCTGGATGAGATTTGCTTCTTCAACAGCGGGTAACTGGAAAAGGAAGTGGTAACAAGTTACACGACTGCAGAATACAACAAAGGACCATTAGACAAGGTATGAATTTAAGTATTCTGATACATGTATCCATGTGTGATGTATGTGTCTGTATTTCTCTTCAAACTTTCACAACAACGTATAACGCGTTTTGTACAACGGAAATTACTGGAATTCACTCCGAAACAAGATATTGTGTTTTTAATTAGCATTGATTCCGAAAAATTTGAATTTTGCGCTCACAAGAAAACAAGAACCTACTTCAATCAAATCGCAAACTACTCTGCCGTGCTAAGCAAAGACGCCGTGAATCCATCAAGATTTTCCCTTGTTTATTGGAACACACTTTATAAAGTAATAAAAACCGTTTTACTAGTTAATAAAAAATTAGTATTTGAGTTTAGGACAACATGTGCTCCCCGGTGCCTCTTCCAAACATTCAGTTGCAAGTAGTTAAGTCCGATTTGATGCAGAGGTGATGAATGGAGACATTTTGATGTTATATCATTGGTCTCAAAATAAGGTTAGTAAAGTTATACACAGTACGGACCTCAAGATTACAATTCTCAGATTGTCGTTTCTGTGTTCGAAAATCACTCCTTAACAGAATCATACCAGTGTGTAACTGAGTTTTTGCAAGATTGAGCTGGTATTAGCGGAGATTTTAGCGATTAATATACTAAATCATGTGAGTGATCCTAAATATAGAAAAAAAATACGATTTAAGAGAAAGAACAGTAGTATACCTTTGGAGGCTGATTTTTCCTTGGAGGCAAAGTAGGTGGCGTGGCAAGAAAGACATCATCAGAGGTGTACCATGTAGAATTTGTGCTAGACGCCAGTTCTTTTTTGTCCTTGTCTACGGGTGTCTGATTTGATATGGAGAGGTTCTCTAAACTCCGCACCAACTTCGATGAAGAAATGCCTCGATTGAAGATTACGTCTTGCAGATCATCCATCAAATTTATGTTCAGATCCAAAGGAGGATATTGAGAATTGTCATCTAATTCAGTTGGTGATGTCAATCTGTTCCGTACAAAAATATATTAGATTTACAGAAGATAAAACATGCAATGGAAACTTTGATGGTAAATTCAAAAAATAAATAATGACACAAAGATTTATCAGAGGAATTTATGAAAAACTCCTCACTTAAATTGTTATGTTATTCTTGATGTTATTTTTCAGAATGCTAAAATTTGAATAAAAAGCCACTGCTAAAAAGATAAGGGACCTTAGTCAATGGAGACAAAATTTTCTGTACTGGAAGCAATTTTAGTCTATTTAGGTCAAAAAGCTGGGTTGTGTGATCTCTAAAGAAAAGTCTCAGAAAAGAGTAGAAAAAATTACGTTTTGAGCGATTCACAATGTTCATTTATTCTGCTGATTATGGACGGAATATGCATTATAATGCAGCAACCTGGGGCCCTGAATACGGCAAATTACATTTTCAAACAGCTTTTTTTCAAAACTGCAAATGTGAGCTGCAAAATTCAAAAAACCAAAACGCAACTTTTAATCAGAAATTTTTGGCAGGTTTCCATCCAAAATTTCTGTTATACATGCTTCAGTGCTCTGGTATCAGTAACTCATAAAGATTTTTCTGGACTTATGTTCCAATTTTCTTGAATAAGCATAAATATTACTATCACTATTCCATTTAAATGACAGCATGTAATTACAAGCTTTCATCGCCTCCTCATAACTAGTGCATTGACACTTAATAATAGTGCATCATCAGTGTTAACTGTTGTGTATTCGACAGTATCTGAAAGTCTAATAGTAGGGATCTACCTTGTAAAAGTTCATTTTTGCTTGTAGCTGCATTTTTACTTTCAAAACGCATTCAAGTACAAGTTACTTTTTCCAGTCAATTATACTCTTTCAGAGTCAATGCAATCATGAATGTGTTGTAAGGACTAGTTTTGGGGTTACCTTCATCCCAAATTGAGTTCACCTTGAGGGGTTTTTGTGTGACCTGATTCCATTTTAAGGACCCTTTTTACATCTACTAGTCAGGTCAATCAAGATTAAATTTACATTCGCATTCATAAGTAATTTACTTAAAACAGTTCGTACTTGGTGTAATTAGTATCGCTGATTCCGGTGCTGTGTCTTTCTCGTTTGTAAGTGGTAGGAACTGGGACACGGGAGGATTCAGTTGGAGAGCCGGGTGCCGAACGAGGTTCTGGGTGCTGGACTGGAGATGGATCCCTTAATTTTGAGCGAATTCCCCTGTAAGCGGTTTTCACATTCCTTCCTCGTTCTTTCACCTGATGAACAGATAAAAGATTAATTCATCAGTGCAACTGTTAGTAACTGAGTTCCTATTTTAGAATTCGTCTTTCTTAAGGTATGAATTCTACCAAAAAGTCGATGGTATCGCTGGAAAAAATAAGTATATTACTTTGTGACGATGCAAAATCAATGTCAGAACAATGTCAGAATTTACTATGAACAGGAAAATCAACCGTTTTCAGTAAATGAAATCTTATATTTTCCAAATATTTCTTGCAAAAAATATTGATTGGTTTTCTATTTAAAAAACAAAGTAAGAGGAAAATTGTTTTAAACACGGAAACTATTGAGGTTCTGTCTCATATACTTTATATTCATTGTCAGCTAGCACCAGAGGAGTAGGTCCTCAGCACTGGTGAAAGATTGCCTGCGCAAAAAGACCTATAGACTTCAGAATATTAACCCAACAGTAAAAACTGAAAAATCTGATATTCCAATGACGAAAGAAATGGAGGTAAATAATTAGAAGCTTCTCATGAACAGGGTTACCACAGAATTTAGAAAATAAACTTCCCTGATTTCCCTGACATATTTTTGTAAAATTCCCTGACTATTGATGATATGCCAGATGGTTGAAAAGACTTACTATGAGATAGTTTTTAGGCAAAATTCGTTGCTTAAAACGTCAAACCCATTCTGGAAAGTAAAAAAAGGCGACTGAACAATTTTTACTCAACTTTTTCGTCATTGCCTATGATATTTTCCGGTAATCCCTGACTGTGGCAACCCTGATCAATAGGACACAATACCTACTTGAAAAAAATAAGGTGAATCACACACCTATTTAAGATATCATCACACAATTTTGACATCCCAAGCACTGTAATAAAATGAAAAATCATAGCCAGTTCTACTAAAACTATTTAATTCAAATGTTAGAAGCATAAAGTCTGGGGAGAAAAAAGCAGAGACATTTAATGGTAAATATGATTCAACAACTTAAAAAAAACTACTTACAGTTTTAACAGCGGACTTAACAGCTGGGTTGGCCTGCAATGTCAATAAGAATAAGAAATAAAATACTTGAGCTCAACAAAAACATAAACTGAAAAGGGAATGGATGAAAAAGAAAAAATATGAAAAGGGAGTAAGAGGCATAAATCAACTAGACTAAGAATAAATGATTACCCAAAAAAAATCTGTCAGTGCATGCAACTACATTTGATTATTAATGAATTTGAAGATTCTTCCTTTCTGCATCACATCAATTTTGTAAGTTATTTTCTTCTTTTACTTTTTCGTAAGAAATACGAAAAAGGAAGAAGTTGACCACAATAATTTAGAAACTACTTTGTTATCTATCTGGATAAAACAACTGATAGCCAAAAAATTCAAGACGGCACTTTAGAGGTTACAGCTTAGATACTCATGTGGCCCTTATCGTTTTGCATCAGCAATACGAACACTAGTAATGGTGGCATTGCGATGAGGATTCTCTGTTATAACTGTGTTATCTCTGTTATAAACTCTTCTAATGCATTAGCAGTGATAAAACACTCCATTCAAGCTAAAGAAACTACACATTAATCAGAAATAAAACAGCTGAGGAAAAAAGGGGACACTCATTCTGGTAATAGCTGCATGAGAAGAGTGAAAAATGAAGATTCGTACCCGGTTCTTGACACTCCTCAGGAACGCTGTGCTGTCTCGTTTGATAGTGAAGGTCCATTCTTTGTATTGCTGTTTCAGTCTAGAGCTAGTTTTGTCCATATAGCTGCAGGCTTCCATCTCAAACTCATCTGAGAAACCAAGACCAGCATTTAGCAGCTCTAACCGTTCTTCAATGAACTGCAAAAGGAAAAGGGACCATCAAAAATAATTATTGACACTGCAAATTCTGGGTGGTTGGTGCTATCCAATTTCAAGATAGCGATACAATTATAAATATTACTACATTCAGCACAAGCACTTCGCACGGGAAACTTGAGGAATTTGGCGGCAGCTGAATGGGTCTGTTGCAAGCAAGAGATTCAGCCATGTGAATGTAAAATCACATGCTCAATGCCTCAGAGGTAAAATGACATGAAAATCTTGATTTTGCATTTATAGAGTTTGGGATCCAATCCTTCAAGCACAATTTGTGTTGTTTGGAACACGCTTTTCCGAATTTCCTGCGTTTGCAAGCAGTATTTTAGTCACCAGTAAAGAGCAAAGGCAACTTCAGGCAGCTTCGATGGCTGCTGATAGTTGCCTCTTTGTTGCTGTTGTTATTCTTTTGCTGTGTTTACGAGCAAAACTTGATCTTTGACAGTGGTCCATGCCTTGGGTTGGAAGAAGGTAATTCATCAATCTGCAGGTTAAGTTGATTATATCATGCTTAGAATTGTCAGTTCTTGTCAATCGCAAGTTGCCATTACTTGTTCTGAGATACACTAACTGAAAACTGCCTGCAGACACGAGAAATTTGAAAAATGAAGTTCCAAACACGCAAATCGCACACTAAGGGATGGACTTTAGACCTTCTTCATGTACCCATCATGATTTTTGTGCCATTTTACCTTTGATAAATCTATTCAGACAGCTGTATCTTTTGCAAGCAACAGACTCATTTTGTCATTATTTGAGACAAAGTTATTTACGACCTCCTGAGCAAGCTAAGCTTGTAAAATTGAACAGATGCAAATTTTGAGAAAAGCAGGGCTCAAAAGTGAATTTTCCAGAATTTCTACATGCATTTTCATCCACAGATTTCGACATTGCGGTTGTATTGGATATGCAGAGCTCTCTGTTCTGAAAAATACTATATTATCTTCCTGACTGAGGTGCAGAGAGGAATGAAGAGCCCTCCTCCATCATCAACATTTCAATAATGCTTCTCATATGTTCCTATTTCTTCATGGCTTTGACATTAAATTAAATAAACAAAAGGTGCCGATTTATGTAGATACCTGTTGAAAAATCTGTAGGTGAAGCATCTTTCGCAGGAATGGTTGCATGGAAGCAGGTCGAGAATTGATAAATGCTTCAGGGTTGAAGGTGATCTCCTGTCCTTGCTGAAAACGCAGTCCATCTCTGTAACCGCCGATTAGTTGAACTAATGCTTGCAGGAATGCTCTGGACACTCCGTCTCCCAGAAGTACAGCACGGTTTTTCAATTGACGTCTCAGCCGATTTACCTTGCAAAGGAATGAAACAATCAATCATTTACTAAAACTTCCTTGCATTTTTTCTTCGTAAAAAATTTTGACATGAATTCTAGCATTTTAAATTGTGTCATATCTTCTTCTTTTTTTCTTAATTAAAAAGAATTTAAACATGCATGTCATGGCCATCTGGCATAATTAAATCTTATACTTCAAACTAAGACTGGTGCATTAATTTTCTACATAATCTACATTTCTTGAATAGAACGAGGTGGGTTACTCACAATGTTCTATGAAGAAGGATTAGAGGGTTTCAAAAGTGATTCGTAAAATTGTTTAAACTTTAACGGCATGCAGTGAAACTCAATAGCAATTTACATTGTGTAAGTTAAGAGTATATATTGCCAAGGATGCATGTCAACATATATTTTTCTCCTTCTAATTTTCAACTTTTACAACCTACTGATTGTTTTTATGGTCAACTTTTAACTTATAACCTGTCATTGATATTATTAAACTGAGGCCTCCCGAAAACAGCAACATACGTTCCTTGACGTTTTTGTACAAAAGAGTAAGAATGATGAAAAACAACCGTGAAGGTGCTGTCTACTATAATGCTGGTTATTTACGAGAGGGAAAGTTTGCAAGGAGCATTAATTGAAAAATGAAATCCTGGGACAAGTAGCAGATATGGTCTCCTTGGATTAAATTGATGAATAAGAAATGCCTGTGCTACATTATATTTAAAAAAACTTACGACATCTTGAGGTAAACTTTCTAGATCATCAAATGGAGTTTCAACAGTATTTGTATCAGCATTCAAGATGACCACTTCACCCAAGTCGTTTCTCCGTACATTCTAAAAATGGAACAGAAAATATTTTGATTCAACAAAAACAGGAGCTAAATGGAATGATTGGTCAACGGATTTGAAGACCCCATGATCATATTATTCAGTAGACAAGCCAGATTCCAGTTGCTACTTACATTAGATAAAAAATAAAAATTTAGTGTCTCGGTGTCAATTCATTATTAAATCGACAAGGAACTATATTGACGCAGTGATGCTTTGATAGAGGACAGAATCAGTGCAATACGAATTAAAAAAACAAGCACTTCCAAAGTATCCCATTTGAAATAATTGTTGATAAAAATACTGCCACTTTTATTCATTGCAAGTGTTACTTTACAAACATGCGCAAATTTACAATTTTACTGTATGTTAAATGAGGAATATATGAATAATTCGGTCTCATTTCATTTTTAATTCCAATTAAAACACACTGTTGTATGAGTCATTTGACTTGAAGACCTACGATATCTGCCAATTAGTATGTTTTTCCCAAATGATGGTTTTCGGCGTTTTATACATATTTTCCAGTACCACACAACATTCACCATTAAATCATGAAAAGTCAATTGAATATTGAAGATGTTAAGACATACCGGTAACAATGATTCTGGCAGGCCAATCAGATAAGGCATTGGTGCAAGTAAATAGTCAATTAAGTGTTTAGGAAGAACTGGAATGAAGATATGCTGCCAATTCATTGGATAGATGATACCATTTGCTGATTGAACACAAGCGCTTAATCTGTAGAGCTTCTTGGACACAAAAATTATTCGTCTTTCGTAGAGCATTGAAGCAAAAATTATCATCATATTGTGCGTGTCGACTGCATTGTAATATTCTGTCAGGTTTCGCTAAAAGAAAGTTAGAATGAGACATTAAGAACATTAAATTTAAAAAGTTATTGATTGGCTGTTTTCTCACAACTCAATTCGCAATGGCCCTGAGATCAAGTAATGAATGAAAGGATATCACATCCACAACTGAGTGGTAAGTGATTTTAATTTAGCAAGGTAAAGAATCTTAATTGAATCTGAATAAATTTGAATTTAGCAAAATCTGAACCTTAAATCTGAATTCAGCGAGGTAGAGAATCTTTCTAACAGTCTAAGCAGAACTGACGGCAAATTAATATTTCTCCCTCCTCTTCCTTACTGCAATAATTTCCTGTGGTATAAGTTTACTTCTTTTATCCTTCCACATGAAATTTTGACAAGATATCCTATACTCATTTTTTAAAATTTGCTTCTGATCTGAAACTAATGACTGCGAACTATCAATTTCTCCAAAGCTAATTTTTATTCTCAATTTAAGTGAGACAAAAAAATTTTAAGCATGCTTACATTCTCTGGGATGCGAGGGAGCTGAAACTGAGCCGGAGCTGTACACACAAAATGAGTTACTCCATCTTTGAGCGAAACTTGAAGCGGATGACCAAAGTCTGGGGGCGGATTCCGATATACTGAGTTTAAGAATGACCATAGCTCATCCGAATTGATGCTACGAGTCAGGTCCGAAACGAAGTTCAAAAACCTGTCAACAATTGATGAAATACTGATAAAATAGCCGATAAGGGTATACAATTGTATTATGTTCTGACCATTAGGAGCCAGGAAAAGTTGAGCATAGCAGATAAAACTTTCCGCATTTCTCAAAACAAGGTTTTTTTTATATAAAATTTAGTCTATCGTAACTCTGGCTGGATTTGAGATTGTTAGGCATTTTCGGTGACAAAATTTGTGCAAATTACTTATTTAAACAGCAATAGTACGAACCCATTGATGTATTACTCATTAACTACACTTTTCCGAGTTTTTCCTGTACTACTCCTTTCTCCCTCATAAAACCAATTTTCCTGCTCCCACGTATACTTTTCAATGTCCCTAAGTAGTCCAAAGCTCTCCTTCCTTAAGGTGAATGGTTAGGTATAAACTAGGGGGCTACACCCCCTGGCCGCTACGCGGCCCAACCCCCTGAAGGCGCTCCGTGCCATCAATGGGCCGCTTCGCGGCCCTATTTTTTCCCTCCTGTTAGTGTTAGTTTTATTTTTCCTCAAAACAATTACGATATGAGGTATACTTTAATTTTAAACTTTACTTAAAATTACTTTAAAATTAAAAGGACGCGTTTTGGAATAACTGCTTGATGAAATATTGCAGTAAAACAATGAACAATGATAGTCAGGTAATAATTAAGATTTCATGAGTCGGGGATCGAACCTACACCGAGTTCAAAGTGGACGCATTCGACGTCTTAGACGACTCGGTCACCGCTCGACGTGAGGGTTTTGGTGCGAATCTTGTGTAGATAAGTGTAGAGCTGATGCGCAGGCTACACAGCTACTGCGCAACCTCCTCGACCACTGCGCATCCTCCCGCGCATAGCGGTAGCAGTACCGGAGCATTCTGTAAACTCACTCACTTTTATAACGTGATTTTAAAAAACCTGGGTCCTTTTTCCAAAATCTGATTACAGCAGGCTCATTTAGGGCCTATTACCTGTCGATTTACGCAAAAATCATGGAAATCGGCCCGGTAGAACGCTCAAACGAACTATGACAAAAAGTATAAATTTACACTGTTTAAATGGGAGAATTCGCAACTTTACCACGTAATATAAAAAAACCTGGGCCATATTTTGAAAATCTGAAAAGAGTTGGCTTATCTAGAGACAATTGCCTGTCGATAGCCGCAAAAATCATGAAAATCGGCTTGGTAGAACGCTGGAACTAAGCGTTACCAGTTTCGCAAAATTAGGAGGTCTCGGAGCTTATAGTATAGATGTGCGCATCTGTACCATGACAGCATATTTAAAAACTTACTTGTAGAATTGTTCATGCCATGGCAGGTAACTTAGAACCACAAACGAAGTATCTGATTTTGGATTGTGCCGGCAGAATCCAAACATCCATTTGGAGTCAGCACTTGTCAGCACAAATGAGTAATGCTGAACAACGGAATTATCAAATTCACAAGGAAACGCAAACTTAGGAACAACTCTGAGGACTTCTTCATCTTTGTAGGACTCGGGGAACTTCTGCAAGATCCAGGCGGGTTCATGATCACCTTTCGGACAAACAATCTCGCAGAAACATTCGAAAACATTCCTTACATTCTCTCTGAAAAAAAAAAAGACAACAAATTAAGTGTTAGTTACTTGAGTTTAATTTGTGAAAACCAGTAAACCATATTTATTCAAAATGTTCATCAACAGTGCAATTGAATTTAACAAAGAGGTTAATAGAATTCAACAAAATTTTGCAATCACCGACTGAACTCGGATGAAAAATTACCAGCTAAGGGATGGTAAAATGTATGTGATAAAGGGTTCTGAAGGATGAATATAATGGGATGGAAAATTCAAGGCAACAGTAGCGAAGCAGCATAAGAGAATAAGTTCCAAATCTGCAATGTAGCAGTTGGATATCTTTTCACTAACATATTGGTGGAGCTCACATACCCTCAAAACTTAAAAAATTAGCTTTACTCGTTAAGATTGCAAAACAAGAAGTGGTCACAACAGAGCTAAGCATGTCGTATGGAAAATTTGCAATCTGGCAATTTCCTGTGAACTAGACGCAAAGATTGCAACATAATTCTTCTTTGACTGTTTTATCAGAATGAATTGATCAAGCAATGTCACCTGGAAGGCCTGAATGGCATCTAAAATGTAATACAAAAATTGATATCATTCAAACACAAGGACTGAGACAGAAAAACACAGTTTGAACTGACCTCCCAGCAGATGATGATAAGGAAAGTAGGTTTCTTTGAAATTTTGTGGAGGCACCATATCATAGTGGCTCCGTTTTGCCTAAATTACAAACAGACAGTCTCAAGGATAAAAGGTGCCTCTGTTTTTTCGAATTTTAACAACAGTTGTGAACTTTGTAACACCTGTTACTAACTGCAAGGACACGACTGATAAGAGTGAGCCTCAAAGTGTAAGACTAATATATAAGAGGATTCTTAAAATTCAGGAGTCCAAAAGATCAGAGAGTCAGGGTATCTCTAATAATGAAAAAATTAGAATACTTACCGATATCGAGAACCCATTTTATCCTTTAAAGCCAACAGGAATAAGAGACGGAATCAGGTTCCGCAAAATGAGTATAAATCACTGTCCAGGAGCATTTCTTGACTAAAAATGATCATTATGGTAATTTCATAGTCCTAAACTTTATCAAATAAGAATTTTCAGAGGAATTTTTCAGTCTAACAAAGTTCATCTCGATATAAAGTAGCATATTAAAAATAAAATAAAATAAAATAAAAAAATCAACAATCCCCCATGAAGGTGAATGCACAGTGAAATGCCTTCTGATATTACAAAATAGGAAGATAAGAATACAGAATAGTAACCAACTACAGGAATAGGACGTAGGACCAGATAAATTATAACACTTAAAACATACGAAAACTTTTAAAGGAGCTAAAAAACACTTAGAAATCTTCGCTGAATCACGAACTTTGAAAGCTGCAGTGTTGTTCTGTTACATGTTACACGAACAAACATAACCTCAAATTAATAGTGGGCGAATAGTGGGGGTGGGGCACCTGACACTGTTGCCAAATCACCTGTTTCCATGAATTTAATAGCAAAGAAAAAATTGAGTGGAGAACTATTGTTGCAGCGTCGGTCATGTAATGACGATTCCATGGCCTTTTAACACGGATCTTTTAGGTGGTTCGCTCATCCAATGGTTGAGTCAGGTTTGATTTCCTGCTGATAATGGGATTTAATTGATAACAGTCAACAATGGGGGATGGCCGGACGAGGGTGTAGGGTAGGGCGCGGGTGGGGCAAGTACTTCAGAGTGGGAGCTGACCATAGACGTGTCAAAATAAATCAGTTTATTTCATTGAGGCGCTTCCGTAGAGTTACTGATTCGTAATTCATTCTTCACGATTTCACAGTTCACACTCCCTGCCTCCAGCCACGCTCCTTGCTTTTGCGCTTACGATCTGCATCGAACCAGTGGATTACAATCAGTGACGTTTTCTGATTACACGTCCGCGATCAGTGAGCTAGGGAAGCACTGGTTTCCGAAAAAATTGAGTGTTAATGATTAATTGAGGGGCTCGAGGGACAAGGCGCCTATGTGCAGTTTTTGGAAAAAAAAAATAAAAGAAGAAAAAAATTAAATATCAATGATTTCAAGTACAATTAAGTAGTCTTAGTGCATATTCTGTGACAAAATCGCTTTTAAATTCGAACTTTTAAGCATCAAAAAGTCGGTTTAAACTTTCTTCTCGCCGTAAGGATCCATGCAATTTCGAAACTACGACCACGTTATTTCTCGAAATAACAAAAACTGCACTTATGCGCCTTTTCCTCCAAGCATCAGGGCCGGATTAAGGGGGTGGCCCATGGCGACAAAATTTAGGGGGCGGCAAATTTGAATGTATAGGTATCAAAAAATGAGAGGAAACAATCGGATTCAGAAAATAAATTACAAACGAGAAAAGGCGAAAAAATCTCTCATTTCCTGAGAGTAAAAGTTCAGTAATTTTTTATTTTGTCGTCTTTCGGCGATACAAGAGACAACACCTTTAATTAATCGAGTTAAGAGAGAAACCGAACACGCAATTTGACCTGGAACGGCGCGGCGCGGCGCGGCGCGCGGCGTCGGCATGAAACACATAGCGCCTACAAGACTGCATGAATACTTCAAGCATTGCGTCAAACACATTGCGGTCAGCAGCGGTCGGCGTGAAACGCATAGCGCCTACAAGACTGCATGAATACCTCACGCATTGCGCCAACACAGTGCGGTCGGTGCGGCGCGGTGCGGTGGAAGGTTAAACCAGAAAAATATTCTTAAAATGTTTAACTTTGGCAATTGCAGTGATATAATATTACTAAATTATTCGGTGTAAAACATTCTGAGAATAAATTCTCAAAATACCTTTATCGTAGTCTCAACTAACTACAGAATCGCGCAGAAAAATCGTTTATTCCGATTCGTTCTCCTGATTTCCATGTCCATTTTCCATCAATCGCAACCCACACAGTAAAGAGATTCCTTTTTTTCTACTCTTTTCTTTAATTTTCCTTTTTACGTCACAATTTTCTTTCTCGGAAATTCGGTCATTCTTTCACCTGCCTGAGTTTTTCAATGATGAGGCTATGACGGAAATAGCGTCAACCTCGCAGCTCATAATACCAGAATTAGTAGACACCTACCTACTCTGAAGTCGGCCGTTACCATTAGAACCTCATTAGCGAAGTATTGTGATTAAAATTTTTCAACTTTGATTCCTTAACGACCATCAGTTCTCAAACCAGCTAAGCAGATCACGAGCTGTTAAGATGCGTGATTTACACTACGCGTAAAGCTCCAAGTTTTCGGCTGACCATTCGCGGAGAATACAAAGCCCCGGTTCCAGCTAAAATGCGTCACTCCAAGTTTTTTTTTTCTGATTTAGTGCGTAGTGAGCGAAGAGGTAAAGACGTCAATATACATTCAGGTGCGCATTAATAAAGTTGAACTGAAATCCTTCAGTTCTTAATTTTCTTCTCAAATTTCCACAGGGGAACAGGGGAAGGGGGGGGGGGGGTAGCACACCCGGGGCTGGGGCCTTACAGCCACTCTCTTATCGCCGAAAAGGAAGACGGATTTGGAAAAATGCTGATCGCGAATAATTTGAATTATTTTCGTGAACATTAAATTGTACACCAGTGCTGGAATGACCATCAGGCACAATAATATTCTCAAATTGACATCCATCTATACGACCCAATTTTTTGATGTTGCAATGGACCAAAGATAATGTTCAGTTTCTTTTTGCTTTTTTTCAAGAAATACTCAAAATACGCTCAATTCGGCGTTTTCTAGACGAGTAAGGAACATAACTCCATTCTGTGGACGCAAAATTGACTAAAAAAAATCAATTTCTTACAAGAATATGCCCATGAAATTTTCGTCAAAAATTTTCCTGATTTTTGCCTGAGAGCAGAAAAATCAATAGAATTTTCAAATAAAATGCCCAAGATTCTTGTGCTAAAAATCCAGTTTGTGAGAAGAAATTTGATAACATCAAAACGTACTACTTATGTATTATTTCGTGAGACGGACAACGAATTATGCAAAATAACTCTTTCCGGCGATGCCAGCTGCTACTCCAAAGATGAAGGCACATTTTTTATAATTCTGTCGACAAACTTCATCAGTAAATGACCTTTTCGGAGATAAATATCGTTCTACTTTTAGATCTTATCAATTATCATGGTTGTCACATTATTATCTACACAGTCTACACTTTGAATTTAGCTTGACTTCGTCTTTCACCTAATTCAACGTGCGACATTATGATATGATCATATTAATTTACCCTTTTGGAATCTCTTTTGATGAAGTTCTCATCATCGGTCAGAATGTTTTACATTTCCTCAAGATACTCAAGATATCCCAACACACGGCAATTTCCGGTTAGTCCTCAGTTCTTTTTAGTCGCTTTCGCCAACATCCGTTTCCGGTCCGCGATTTTTGCCAAACAAACAGCGATGCAGGCAAGGATTGAGAAATTCCCTGTTAAAATCCCATCGCCGATGGCTCGCGGGATTTTTCGCAAGCAGTGAGCGCATCACTGCATAATAAAACAAAACAAAACAAACAAGGAGCTTTCGTTTGCGTTTGCGCTTTTTCGCAGTTCGCATCTCATTGTGTTGTCGGCAGCTTTCAGCTTTCAGTACATGGTTCAGTGTTTTTTTTGCTACGCGTTGTGCTTTTGGTTATGTTACTTGAGCAATCGGAATAATCGGATAGGTGTGAAGGTACATTGTGATTGAAAGTCGGATCGAGTTGTCGCTTATCTCAAGTGCCGAGTGTTCATAAAGCTCAACTCATTCAAATCCTCTGTCTGAGCTTTTCGCGATAATTCCTTCTACGTCCTCATCATACTGATCATAATCATGTGATACGGTTATACTTACTCTGTCACACTTTCAATCATCATTGTTGTCTCTAAATCAGCTGTGTATGTATTGTTTTTTTTACTTCGACTAAATTCTACGTGCAGGTTCAAATTCTATCATTCGTGTGAGTAAAGACACTTGATATTCTCCACTAAAATCTTCAACTTACCATTTGTTGAAATAAACAGTCTCTAAAATACTGTACCCTTAAATTTTGAATGGTGTTGAACTCTCCCTAATTTGTGATAGACGTTCTCATTGAAAGATGGAGTTCCTGAAGTACGCGACGGGCAACGGTCTAGAAACCATCCATGATATTTTGGGAGCAAAACTACCTCCCGATGATGTTGCGCATCAATTCCTTCTTAATGCAGACTCTGACAGCCTCTCTAATGGCACCAGTAACAGCAGGAAATATTATCGCAAAGCTGCTCACCGGTAAGTCATTACCCCTCCTCTTATTATCATCCAAATCTGGTTTCTCTGAGTGACGCAGCAAGTTCTTAGACTTTCCATTTGTCACACTGGTTTTTCAATTCTAAGTACTCTGTATCTTCCCACAGATTTCACGGTAATTACTGCTTTTGCCCCATGCACTGATGTACGTAAGTTCGTGAAGCTGAAGTAATTTTCGAGGCTGACCCAAGCCACCCTTCCAAGTGCATAACTCCATTCCGAAGCTTCCCCGCTTTTAAAATCCATTTTCCAGGCCTTCTCATCTCTGCTTTCATTCAATTGCAACCTGCCAGTTGCATAGTCGTAAATGTCTACTTGCCTGGATCTAATTATATATGTTATGAGACATTAACCAAGGGCAAATAGAGCTATAAATTTTAAAACAAAAGTTGAATTTTGCTGTGTGGTAGAAATCTATTCCCAGTATGAGGATTTGATGGTAGAAATCTAAGCATTGCACAAAGTCAGGCGGTTTTACATTCTACCTAATCGAGCTAGTGCTTACAAGGCAAGAATGTTTGGTTTAGGTAAACTATCTGAGTATCAACTGCTGATGATTAGCAAGCAAATTGTTGTCATTTGCTCAAGCTCATCAGTCGTCAGTGGCGCTACTGGCGACTGTAGTGGACTGTGCTGGAACAGTTGTACTCATCTGTAGATGATGTCTTTACCTTTGATATTTATTTTGGGGGTATCCTTCAAGGCGCAACCTTCTTTAAAAGTAACATCGATGCAGCATGAATTTTTGCTGTTACAACCATCATCGGTCATGTTGTAGTAGGCAGCTGGCATCTTGAAATCTGCTTATGTGGTGTACTTAAAAGTCATAACCCCCATGCTCAATCATTTTTTGGAGCTATTACTACAAAATGCACTTTTTTCTGGAATATACCTAATGATATAAAAAATTAAAAGAGCAACTGTGGACTGGCCAAGTTAGCTCAGCAGCCGTTCTTGCTTCCAAATGATGCAATGAAAGAAACAGGTTTAACCAGATCTCCATTCTTTATCAGCTCTGCGGCAGAAAAAGAAGAAAAGCAAAAATCTTATTGGTTACGTAATTCTCTGTTTCTCTGGGTCAGCTGATTTTAACTGCGCTAAAAGCACTCAAGTTTTTGTACTTTAAATTTTTCCCTGAGTGTCCACCAGACAAATTATTTTTACAATGCTGGAGCTGATGTCTGTCAATGGATTGAATTTATTTTTGAGAAATTATTGATTGAGATCTCATTGTACGCAACCCTCCTCTGATATATCTTAAGCAAACTGTACCTAAGGCATCAAAAACTTGTATGATACTAATTTTAATAGTACCTAGTATCAATAGTAATATCAATATATATTTAACTCATTTTTAGAGAGGTGATGAGTTTGAAAATCTTCGAGATCGCACCTTATGTAGTAAAGTAGACCTTCCTCTCCGCCATGCATTAGAATAAATCAGCATACCAAGTCTGTAGTGATTTTCAGCAATAGAGGACAAGAACAAGAATTAAATCAAAATCCCCTCTCCCCCCCCCAAAAAGTAAGCACTGCACAATGTATGTCTATGAAGTGGTGTCCAACGAGAGTGGGTATATAAAAAAAATCGCCCATCTTAGGGAAAAATGTTTTTACCTAGGTCTCATACTCCTCGATAAACCACGACAAAGAAGGGAAAAATTCCGCCCCAAGTTCCGTTATTCTTCTCGCTATTGGAAGATTTCAAGTTTGCATAACGAAGAAGCAAGGGAGAGGGGGTCAAAAACCAGAAATGTGCGTTATGTTATTTTTAAACTCTACCCCCCTCCCCCCTCATCCCTAGTCCGCCAACAAATGATTCAGTACTTCCCTTTACCCTGTCCTCTTGGTCGCCAATAAATCATAATTGCTTGGTCATGAATAATACTAATTTTTTTCTCGGCTCTCTCCGATATAGTGACTACAGGGTTGCCACAGTCAGGGAAAACTGGGAAATGTCAGGGAGTTTTAAAAGCCAGGGGAAACCTGGAAATGTCAGGGAAGAAGACGAAGATGTCAAGGAAAAATTTGTAAGCCATCTTTATTTGCTTTCTAGAACGAGTTTGACGTTTAGAACAACGAATACTGCTTGAAAACTACTTCTAATAATGTATTTTTGACCATCTGGCATATATTCAATTGTCAAACAATTTCATCAAAATGTGTCGGGGAAATCAGGGAAGTCAGGGAGTGTCAGGGAGTTTTAAAAGTAGGGAAAACCTGAAACTTCAGGGAAATAGACGAAAATGTCAGGAAAAATTGTACTGACGTTCGACATGCCTGCGAAATACTCTATATTGTTTTCCATGATCTCACTGTCAGATTCCAATGTCGGGAATCAGGATTAAATGGACTGACGTCAGGAAAATGTCATCTGACTTCGACATGCTACTATATTATGTATTTTTGACTGCATATCTTCAATTTTCAGGGAATTTCACTGAAATGTGTCCGGGAAATCAGGGAAATCTCAGGGAATTTCATTTACTACATTCTATGGCAACCTTGTAACTATTTTCCAGCTCTCTTATCTCGCTTTTCCTCCTCGAAATGTTTGCATCGTTCTTATCTCACAATTTCTAGGGCAGATTTTTTATCGAGCGCTCAACGGCTGGGATAAAATTAGTAATTGCACGTGAAATAATAAGCAACATTCCGTGGCTTTTTATTTCTCAGTATACGTCACTTTTCTGTTTTTTTTCCGGCGGAAATATTCAACACTCGGAAATATCGTCATCAACACTTTATGGAAGCGCGGATAACCGGGAAATCCACGGAAAGATGAGAAATCCATGAAAACAAAAGGTTTTTTTTTAGTAATGGAAAGAGTGATCACTGAGCTTATGTTTAATTGGTCTCTAATTAACTTTCCTCTGCCTATATCGAAACGAGAGACAGATAACACGTATTTTCTTCAACGCGCGCACACATAAATTGAATACGTCACCGAGTGTATGTGGTCAAGCTTTTCGGCAGCACTGTTCCAAGAAAGAAGACGTCGTATAAATATTTCGGCAATTGAAGACGTTTCAAAATTTCGGACAGTTAAAACAGAATTTCCTAATAAGTAATGAAATATAAATGAATTCGATGTTTGTCCCAGAAATGGCCCAGAAATGTTCACAGAATTTAATTCACAATTCCACAAATGTTTCCGAAAATTTCAAAGAAAATTATTCATAACTTTTCTCAAGAATAATTATTTTATCGAGGGAAATCTGACAACTACAACAACGTCTGCCCCCTTGGCATTTTCCGTAGTACGACCGTGTAGGTTATAGCCGTCTTTTTTATTTTCTTTAAAATAGCTAATAGCTTTAAATGAAAAAGCTACAACAGCAAAATTCATCGTAATTTTATGAAAATTAGAGTAATTAGACATATGGGAAAGTGCGCAAAATATAACGTAGTTTCAGCCATACAGCCGTAAATGACATTATTCCTCCTGGGAGCCAATGAAAACATTGCTTTCAAGTAAAATGCCGCCCTCTTCTTCCAATATCTAACCTGAAAATGTGTTTGTTGCGTATTCAAAACCCAACCACGAATGCATGCAGAAGATAGCACTTACGGCTGTCTTGCCTAGCAATAAACTAGCATGAAAATGAATAATACCCTTTTTTGTAATTGAAATAAAACCAGTCGATTTATAATCATCCGTACTATTTCTAAGGGTCTTTCGGACGATTTTGCAATTTGACAAATAACGGAGGCTTCTTTCATTAAAATTTTCCGGTCAGACGCTACTGTGAGTCCATTTTCTCAAAACTTCATTTTTGCACTTATGGTTATCTTTGCTATCACGGCAGTACGGATGCACATATACATTATTTATATGTATATATATTTATGCTGAAAGTTCTAATCATTCATTTCACCGCTGCCACGACGCGGAAAAAGTTCGCTCTCAATAAGGTCGTTGAGACTTATCTTTAAAAATAGCTGTCTACTAAGGTTCAAGCCGTCGTTGCAACAACGCCGCACAATGTCATTTCACACATTGTAGCTATGTATGTCGCATTATCGAAAAAGAAGTGCATCTTACTCGTTCATACATTGTAAATCTATCATCCGATACAGTCTCAAGTCGCTGCTAATTTCATGATGATAGATTGCCGGGACCGTCTTGTCTACCCTGCAGTGCTCAGTAAAACCGCCGCATAAGCATTCGGATGTTGCCAAACTTCCTCCTAGAAAATATTTAGCTTTGAAGAAAGTTGTGAGTACTTTTCCTCGAAATTTTCAGGCTCTGAAGATCGAATCACGAACGAAATCCTCCGAAATATCGGAAGAGAAATGTTCACAAATTTCCGGGAAATTCGTGATTTTATCGAGGGAAATTTGGCAACACCTGATGGCTCATACGGCGTTTTTCCTTAGCCCGGCAGTAGGTACCTGTCTCGTTCTCGTATCGCATCCCGATTTGACTAATGACATTCTTCTCGTGCAGCGAAACGGGACAGATTAATTGAGACTTTTCGCCGCCAATTAAAATCAAATACACCATGTTGTTGCAAAGTTTTGGCTCGATCTTACAACGGGCTGATTGTTCAATAAAATTTCAAGTTCGCTCGGATTCCCACGGTAGGTAGAATTTTCACGGCAGCGATTTCGAGTTTGTTGACGAGTGAGCTTTTATTAGCTCCTCTGTTCGTGATGTTGTTTTTCGATCTATGAACGCTTAGTCTGGTCACCAGTAAACAGGGTGTCTAGCATCAGGATTTTCCCGATTCTGTCAGGATTTGAGGTCGATCAGGATTTCAATCCCGATTTCATCAGGATTTGAGGAAAAATCGGTCGTAAAATCAGGATTTGAGAAAAGTCGGCCGTCCGATCGGATTTTTTTATGCTCTCGCATACGCTTATGCAGAAATTTGAATTTTTCTCCGCAAAAAATCAGGATTTGGAAAAATTATGAAATCAGGATCTAGAAGTCAAAAATCGGGATTTCATCAAGATTTCCCGAAATGGAAAAAAAAACCAGACACCCTCGGTAAGCATTTTTGAATGCAACACGGAGTTTTTCGCATGAATACTCTAGGTGATATCGAGTGCGGAGCGAACCTAACCCAACCTATGAAGATGCGGAATAAATTTAAATACAAATATATTAACTTCGGTGAGGGCGGTGAAGTATCAAGTGAAACTGAAGGCGTTACTGACTGGTCACAAGGGTTAGGTATGTTGCTCAGGCACAACGACGCATATATACCGTAAACGGATAAAACAAACTCGCATCTCATTTTTCTCTGTCATTTCTCTGATGATTCAAGTCAGGATCTGCCTGAATTCGAAACATTTGAAAAACATGCCAACAGCGGGTTGATTGTTGAAATTTATCGACAAAGCTATAGACGAAGAAGACAAAATGGAACTTGTAGGGATCCGATTGGTGGAAGTGGGTAGGTTGCAATATATGAAGGAGGTAGGTAATAGGCTAACCAACAGCAACTCACGAGAGACCCCATAATTAGCCCATCATTTACCCCCTTAGTCTATATTACAACCATCAATTTCAACCAATAGGATCGCTCCATATTCCCTACATCTTCTTTGTCTATAGCATTGTCTATTAATTCCAAGGATCAGCCCGCAGTTTCCATTAAGGTTTTTTCCTACTGAAAAAGAGGATACTTCATACTTCACTCGGCTCTCCCTCCTTTTGGCTCATCCTTAAATTACGTAATACTCCAGGGGGTGGATGGGGTGAAGAAGGCTGCTTGCCAGGGCTGCGTTATGCAACGTTACAAGAGGACGAGAGGAGGGGAGGTCGGAGTACCTCGCAGGGTCTCCACGGAACTCCGTGTCCCTAATCCCGCGCTATAAAGTTACCTCTGTGATTCGATGTAAAATCCCTATCTGGGAAGAAAAACATGCCCTAGATTTTTAGAAAAAATCCCTGGTTTTGGCCAAAATCGGTATATTCTTATCGTAGAATCTTGACGTCATTTGTGCGTTAATTATTTTTTCTTGAGTCAAAGCTAAAAATTGAGATGAAGGATCTTAATTACTTTGACCTTATCGGAAAAAATCTCCAGATCTCCTGAAATTCTGGAAAATCCACAGATTCAGGGATACATCTCCAAACCTCGGATCACTGAGCAGAGACAAGAGAAGACCTACACTGGTATCTTAGCTATGGTGGAAGCTCTTACTTTCGGGAGTTCCAGCATTCTACTGTTGACTTACCTACATGTTTGATGTTAAACCACGTGTTGGCAGTTTCGTTCTGCTAACAAGCCGATAATGGCCGAAGTTTGGGAAACTTGTTTGGCTCATGACGTCACCCGAAGCTCATAATCCACCATGTAGATTGTAGGTAGCTCAACAGCCAAAATGGAGATGTTGCATGTGTGAGGAATTTGCGATTTGACTGCTGATTCTTATGTTAAAATTCGCTAGAAACACGATGGTGCCACTGGTTTTCACTGGAATCGATTCCCAAGCTCAAAGAAAGTTTTCTAGTTGAGGGCGTAATGGATGGGATATCCCACCCTACCCTGAGAGTCTACCTCTACACCAAGACAAACTCTCCATGCAAAGATAGGGAGCAAATACATTGACAGGGCTGCCACTTTATTTGGGGACTCCAAAACTGAAAACAAGGCAACCCTGCTAATGTATGGAGAGTTTGTCTTGATGTAGAGGTGGAATCTCAGGATAGCGTGGGATATCCCCTCCATTTTAGCCTCAACTTGAGAGCTTTTTTTGAGCTCGGGAGTTGATTTTAGAGAAAACCAGTGGCACCATCGTGTTTCTATGTACTCTTAATGTATGCCTATCGCTCGTAATATGTTTCGAGCGCCTTCAATTTCGTATGATCCTGTGCAACACCTCTGTTGTGAAACAGTTGCTTGTGGCGCCGCGCCTTGGCACGGCAGGCGGGCGGCCAGCGCGCATTGGCGCCTACAAACCTAAGTAGATACTTCAAGCATTGCGCAATGCGTGAAGTATCCATGTTAGGTTTGTAGGCGCCAAAGCGCGTTGCACGCTGGCCGCCCGCCTGCCGTGATAGCGAAGAGAGCAGTAAGTGCATAAATGAAGTTTTGAAAAATCGGGCACAGAAGCGTCTGCCCGGCAAATTTTATTGAAAGAAGCCTCGCTCTGTTCTTTGTCAAATTGCCACTAATCATCCAAAGACTCCTAGAAATCGTCTGGATTATTGAATCAACCGATTTTATTTCAATTACATAAAAAGAGTATTTTTCATTTTCATGTTAGGCTAGTGTTAGGCAAGACAGCCGTAAGTGCTGTCCGTTGCACATGCTTTTGTGATTGCGTTTTGGACGTACAACAAACACATTTTTATGTTCGAAATTGGAAGAAAAGGGCGGAGCTTTACTTTAAAGCAGAGATTTCATTGGCTCTCTGGAGGAATAATGTTACGCACGACTGTTTTGCCTGAAACAACGCCATTTTTTGCGCACTTTCGGCTTTCTCGAATGTCTCGTTTTGATACAATTAAGATGAATTTTGCTGTTTTAGCAATTTAAATCGTAAATTCCTCACACATGCACATAATTTTCATTAGGATGATGACTACTGCTCCCTTATAATTGTCCATAAGGAATTGTTGAATCCCCGAAAGTAAAAGCCCCACCTGTCGCCAAGAGGTCAGTGGAGGGTCTCTTGTCCCTGATTCCACCCCTGTCTCGTTTTTCTCGTTTCACCCTGGCGCCACCTAGCGGGATTTCCGCGAAGCGCTTCCCGCGGACCCACCTGTTGCAAATCGCGGATGACGCGAAACCCTTTAAGGGCGTCACGTGACCCCGTTCCTCGGGGAGAAGGGGGGCGACCGGGGGGGGGGGGGGGTGGGCAAAGGGATCGGGGTCGGGGGACCAGGGCCGCGGCTCTGCTCTACCGATCGCGCGCGCGGCCGCCTCCCGAAACCGTCTCGGCTCGTGTTTATTGCACCTCGATTCGGAATCCTCGATTAGTCTATTTCGGAGTTATCGCGTTCGCCGAACCCCCAGCAGCGGTTTAATTCGTTGTAGTCGACCGTTTAGAGGCGCATTTCGAATCGAAGCGCACGGTTCGTGGAATGTTCGTTCCGTTCGTTCGTTCGCGCGGAGACTTTGAATTTAAATGCGAGATCGATCGATAGTCGATACCTAGATCAATCGGACTGCATTTTCCAATCTGGAACTGTAATGTTTGGCTCCGTTTGGAAACGACATATGTGTCATTACTTTCCCATTGCACATGAGTGTTTTTACCGATAGGTTAGACATTGGGGCTTGGAAGACAAGGCGCATAAATGCAGTTTTTGAAAAAGTTGAGCTCTTATTGATCTCAGGTATAAGTAGTCTGAATGCATATTTTGTGAGGAATTCGCTCCCAAATTCCGATTTTTAAGCATCAAAAAGTCAGTTTGAACTTTCTTACCGCCTTTAGGATCTTATGTAATTTCGAAACTTGGAACACGTGTTTCTCGAAATAGTAAAAACTGCACTCATGCCATCAAAACTGGCCTCATGCATGTCTGACGCCTTGTCCTTCGAATCCCTCAGATGAAAATTTCTAGGTTTTAGGATATTTCCTTAGACTTTTCCAATCACGCTATTACTATACAATATTTGTCCGAAAAGCATTTTAAATAGCTTCAGAAGTACGTCCCTGGGGAATATCGAAAATCGAGTGCAGTGGCGTGGCGTGCTTAGCGATACATTGATAGATCCGACATTTAAAGTTATGGAAGAGGCTCGATGAACAGGTTGTTTATACGACGGACACTTTGATAATCGCTTTTTTACCACATGCTTCAAATGAGGAAATATCGATTATCGATCATTAACGCCTCGCTACTGATCGAATAGCTAAACTGTCCGACTCACTTTCGGAGTTATTTCAAATTTATTGCTTAAATTTTGTGTAAAAATGCCTATATTCTACGGCGTGATATGTTGCAATATGTTTGTGTGTTACTCGGAAATTCTGAAAAAATATCATGAAATCGAGGAATTATTAATCGAGTATTGATTTTTTTACCATCTAATCGTTCTACAAAGTGCTGGAGATCTTCCTTAAGGTGAATCTAAAGTGAGAGTAAGCAAATATGCGCTGACATTCAGGGGAAAGTCCCCCTTAAACATTCTATCATTATTGAGAGGCATTTAGGTTCTTTAACAATAAGAAACACGATGTACACACTCCAGGCAACATACCCGATAGATTTTACCAGGTTTTGAATTTCCACGTTCCACATAAAGCCCAGTGTGTTACGAATATAGCATGTGTTTCTTCATCCACTGATGCAACCATCAATTCATTTACATTTGCGCTTATGAAGAACCTTGTGGAACTTAAGAATCATTAATGATCAAGAGAGTTTTCATCATCAAGAGAAACTTGATCTTTAATTTTCATGAAAGCACGATTGCCAGTCAGTGAAACAGCCATTCTAATAATAAAAAAAAAAAAACAAGTTGGTTTTTGCAATCGCTAGCGATAGCAATATTCGTCATGGGAACTTTTGCTTCTGGGATATGAAAATGTTAAGGTACAGTTCGTTTGTAGTATCTTCAGGATTGAAGGGGCTATGTAATTTTGTGTCGACATCTCTTTTTTAACATTTTTAATTTTTTTTCTTTGCATACAAGAAAGCTGTTATATTTACCAATTATTTATTTTCGTTGGATTATGTATGGTTTTCGGAAGTTAACGCATTTAACTTTCAGTTTCGTTTTCTCGGCGTAAAGTATGATATTTTTACTCTACGCATATGCCCGAATACGCATCATAAGTGACCTATGTGCTTCCTAAGTTGCCATTTTTTTCATTCAAATAGATGTAACTGAAATGTTAGATGTGTACTACCTATACTACTTTCATGTCATTGCTTTATTTATTTATTTATTTATTTATTTACTTTTTGCGTAGGTATAAATTGTTATTTTTTGCTGAATTTTGGAGAAAATATTGCTTTAAGAACGTGGAATGTAAATTAATTTTATTGAAAAAAGAAAATACCATCATTAATTTGGGCGAACAGAGAAAATATACATCAATATTTGGGTCAACATCTCCCTGATTATATAAAGGATGAATATATTAGTATTTCTGTATCATAAAAACTTAGCTTTTGTCTTCAGAGATACAATGATTCTAGTCCCAGTCAATTTGTTGTATTGAAAAAACAAAAAAACAAAAAATAAATAAAAAAAAAAAAAAACAACTGAAATGTTAGACATACTATTTTCATGTCTTTCTATTTGTATCAATAGGTACTTTTTGCTTAACTTACGAACGTTGAATGCAAATTAACTTTATTGAAAAAAGAAAATAACGTCATTAATTTGGGCGAACAGAGAAAATATACATCAATATTTGGGTCAACATCTCCCTGATTATATAAAGGATGAATATATTAGTATTTCTGTATCATTAAACTTAGCTTTTGTCTTCAGAGATACAATGATTCTAGTCCCAGTCAATTTGTTTTATTGAAAAAACAAAAAAAAAACAAAAAAACAAAAAATAAATGAAAAAAAAAAACAACTGAAATGTTAGACATACTATTTTCATGTCTTTCTATTTGTACCAATAGGTACTTTTTGCTTAACTTACGAACGTTGAATGCAAATTAACTTTATTGAAAAAAGAAAATAACGTCATTAATTTGGGGGAACATGTGGCTGATTATATGGACGTATTTATACGAAAGGGAACTAAGCGCCAAATTTCCAAATTTCAGTTTTTAACGGATCTGGATTCTCCATGTAATAGGCTGCTCTCACACGTAAATATGCCCCCAAAATACTAATTTCATCCCCTGGAATCAGCCCCTGAAAAATCGCAAAACAGGGAATCAGCGATTACGAATAAAATCAAAAGGAACTATATGTAATTCCCTTTGATTTAATGCGCTAACCCGGATTCCGAATTAAATCAAAAGGCGCTATCTCCACTTGAATCACTTGATTGGCGCGCGCGCGGCGAAGCTTGGTGGAAACTTGGTGAAATTTGGTACCGGGGGGTATTTTTGGACGGGAAACTCGAATTTCGGGTCAAATTTTGAAAATTCAGAAATCCAAGATGGCGGACATGGCCTAAAATGCTATCTCGGCCCCTATCCAGCCGATCTTGGTGAAACTCGGTATCAGGGGGTATTTTCGGACGGGAAATTCGAATTTTGGGTCAAATTTTGAAAATTCAGAAATCCAAGATGGCGGACATGGCCTAAAATGCTATCTCGGCCCCTATCCAGCTGATCTTGGTGAAACTTGGTATCAGGGGGTATTTTCGGACGGAAACTCGAATTTCGGGTCAAATTTTGAAAATTCAGAAATCCAAGATGGCGGACATGGCCTAAAATGCTATCTCGGCCCCTATCCAGCCGATCTTGGTGAAACTCGGTATCAGGGGGTATTTTCGGACGGGAAACTTGAATTTCGGGTCAAATTTTAAAATTTCATAAATTCAAGATGGCGGATGTGGCCTAAAATGTTATCTCCTATTTAAACGCGCATCGCCAAAAAATCCCAGATGTCGTCCCCTGAGTGACGGTCACATATCGACCGTGCGTTCCCTCTGGCTCGATCGATGTCAGTGTGCACTGACATGGACAAGGGGCTTTTAACGAGCGAACAAATTAACGAACCCATCGGAATCACTTAATTTTCATTAAAATCACTGTTAGGTACTTTATTGGAATCGGAACAGTATTTAGAAATTCATGAGTATTAAGAGCGCGCTGGAAGGATTACGTGGTCAAAAGCGTGACCGTCACCTAGGGGTTCGTCAGGCCCCATCTTGACTTCCTCGGAGACGCGAGTTTAAATGGGAGCTCAGAATACGCAACTTCGAACTTGTTTTCCGTGGGATAATAATGTTTCAAAAAATCGGAGAAAATTCCAGCGAACTGTGCGTACTCAATCCTCCAAAAAAATGCAAAAATTAAAAATTACTGAATAACCTCATTGTTAAAATTTTAAACTCCGATATGGCGGATGTGGCCTTCAACAATAGCTCAATGCCTGAATCGTTTGTGTGAAGTTCGGTATTAGGGGCTCAAAATGACAACAGAAACTGTTTTATTTAGATACGAAAATTTTAACATAGGTAATCAGCACATGAAGGGAATTCACGATCCGACGCTGCTAGGTAAACCACGCACCTCGACGACTCGGTGTATTGTGAACGTACACGGAGAAAAAAACTTCGTGCGTGGGACCCGAAGTTATTAGGTCATATGGATCTGTGAAGTTTTCGGATTGAGCATCGGAACACTTTCGGTCCAGCTGCTGAGGTTTTGATCACACATCTGAAACTTCAGTTCTTACATCTAAAGTACTTCGGTTTTCACATCCGAAAATTTCGGTTCTCACATCCGAAAAACTTCGGTTCTCACACCTGAAGACTTCAGACGTAAGAACTGAAGTTTCAGATGTGTGATCCGAACCTCGACAGCTAGACCTAAAGTGTTCAGATGCTCAATCCGAAAACTTCAGAGATCCATATGACCCAAACTTCGGGTCCCACGCACGAGTTTTTTTCTCCGTGTAGAGTGCCATATATTTAAAGTTTACAAACGTGGAAATTTCCACATCTCATCCACATTGGCAAGATGCAGCGGGAAAGCAGATTGAGGTTAGGTAGGTATATTTGGGCTCCCACCACCTCCGGCCTTCACAACCCGGCCCGTGCGCTTTACGCAGGTTCATTGGCGGCCATTCTAGACGTGTAGTGCGTTTGTTTAAGAAATAGCTATCATTTTAAGCCATGTCCGCCATCTTGGATTTCTGAATTTTCAAAATTTGACCCGAAATTCGAATTTCCCGTCCGAAAATACCCCCTGATATCAAGTTTCACCAAGATCGGCTGGATAGGGGCCGAGATAGCATTTTAGGCCATGTCCGCCATCTTGAATTTCTGAATTTTCAAAATTTGACCCAAAATTCGAGTTTCCCGTCCAAAAATACCCCCCGGTACTAAATTTCACCAAGTTTCCACCAAGCTTCGCCGCGCGCGCGTCAATCAAGTGATTCAAGTGGAGATAGCGCCTTTTGATTTAATTCGGAATCCGGGTTAGCGCATTAAATCAAATGGACCTACGTGCAAAAATCCCCTATATCTCGCTTAATATGCATTTTTTCCTAATTTTGGCAACGTACGTAATTAGAGGAACTCTTCAGCTTTCAAACAAGCTAAAGTAAACCAAAATCGGTCCATTAGTACGGAAACGCCAATTGTTTTAGTCAAACTTGCTTTACTGAGAAGTTTGGAAATGGCGTTTAGCGCCTTTTCGCATAAATACGTCCATATGAAGGAGGTATATTCCAGTATTTTTGTTTAACATATTAACTCACGAGAAAATGTTCGTACATTTATTATCTAGTATTAATTATTTTTTGATGATTGGTCTAAAACATTCAATACAACCATTAAAAATTAATTCCCATCGCCGGGTATCGAACTCCCGATCACCTATTGCCCGCACCTTATCAAAAATATGGGGCGCCTCAGTCAACTAGGCTATCACAGATCGACGACAGTTTGGGAAAAAATAGCATTTAAAAGACTCGGACAATGGGCGGGACTTATCACAAGAGTTGTCCTTGAGCGATTCGGCGATTCGCGTCTTCGTAGCTTCTGGAGAAATGAACTAAGCGCCTTTCTCTGTGAGACATTGTTTGCCTATGCTATCATGTGTCTCAAGGTTCATATCAGCAGGCATTTGCCATCGCGGCAGTAAGCTGAGGCAATATTTCTGTATTCATGGAATAAATCAATCAATCGAGTTCCGATTTTGGCTCATATATCCGTAACGGGTCCTCCAGAGCAGTTTTCCACCTTGCACAATAGTTATAATTTCTTTATTTCTATTTGTAAAATTTGAGGTGGGATAATGGCGGCTTCTCAAGAGCAACGAGGTAGGCGATCTTTTGCACCAACGAACAGAAAACTGATGGCGAAAAATAGCCAATGAAAACCTCCCAAAAAAAAGAATTTGCCTAAAAACGGAACTTCGTGGTTCTGCGCAGATTTACCAGTCAGACACGACATCTCAAGTTGGAAAAAAACTCGCTGAAAGCGAATTTTAGCAATCAACACAACTTGACGTAGAGACATGATTGGCTAAAAAATACAACGGTTTTTGATACATCGGAAAATCAACCAAAAATCGGAGACTGGGCGAAACGCTCAAGGTCGCAGAGGTATAGGGAATCCCATAGCGAAAGCAACGGAACGATTGTAATATCATGGGGAACTCCGTTCCCATGACAAAAAAAAATTCTTTCAATGCAGCATGAAAATTTCAGGTCGAGAACCAATAGTGAACCATTTTACAATCTCACAAAATTGTATGGATGATCATTGAATAGCTTTACTTGCTTCTAAGGTCAGCGATGATGCTTTTTATTTTTCTCTAAAACATTTTTTTTCTTTTCTTTTTCTTTAAACGCTGAAAACATTCTTAAGATACTGTTTTGGTTAAAAATCCAGTTATTTCGGTGGACGCATTCAGCCAAATTTTGGAAGACCCATCCACATATCTTTGGAGTTGCCTTTTTCTTCGTAATTCTAGAGTATAGATAAACGATAACGGGTTTTTTTTCATATGTACATGCCGTTCGTAGCACTAACATTAATGACAACTTATGCGCGCGATTAGTTTTCAATTTTCATATCTTTTTTTTTATATAATTAAAGTTAATTTTTCAACAGCACGATTTTTTTCGAAAGACGCCTCCGTAGACGTATTCATTCTTAATGACGTTTTCAAATCAATCGTCGCCAATTATGAGCATGTTTTTACTCGTGCATTATCCTATACACGTGACAATGTTTTGGTATATTCTCCGTCTTAGTATAGATAGTTTTTTCGAAAAAATGTCCAGCATACCTAAATCGTAGTTATGTCGACGATTAGTTTCGAATCATCGTCATCAATATTTATTTTTACTTCTCCGTTGTGGGGAGTTTGATTCTACTCGCGCCACGGTTGTTTTCCGGTAAATATTTTGTTTCAAGTTTTGCAAGTACCTTTCATTTATTTCTTTATTATTTTTCCTCGAGGCTAGAATTTTGGCAGCCAGGCTATCCTAATTTTTCAATCGGAAGGCTTATTGTTGATCGTCAGTCCCACACGGTGACGCACAGCGTTCCTTATCACTCGTTTCACACGCCATCTCCAGCGCAAGTAAACAGAAAGTGCGTTTTCTATAAAACCGCCGGTTTGATTTTGATGCCGGTTATTTGTGAAAAATTCTCCGCGTGAAAGTCTTCGGAGCCTAGAATTTTTAAACCGAAAGTTGATCGACGCTGTGATTTTGAGTGCCAATAACCGCAAAGTAATTCCTCTCTTAAATCCAGTCGGTTTTCCGCTACTTAGTTTGTCGAATTTGTGAAAAATCGTGACAAGTTTTCAAATAATTCTGCCAAAAAATCGCAATTCTTTGGTTGCTAACAACTGCAAAGATTGCTCTCTGAACAGAAAGATAGTGATTCAGCCAACGTACGATACGGTTGACTGTAAAACTGAAGATTACAGTATAAAACTCTTAGTATATGAAATTTAAGGTTTAACGAGTAAACAATTAAAGATTGCCGTCTCTTAAAATCAGTCGGGTTTCGTTCGTTAAATTTTCTCCTTCTTTCATTTTTGGTGAAAAATCGTGACAAGTTACCGGTAAATTTTTAAGTATCTTCTTGAAGATTTCCACTCCTGCTAGTATTAGGTACTTTCGTTTATCATAAGCGAGAAAGAAGTGTTTTTCCGAGTCCTCAGATTTTTAGTGGTTCGTGACCTGCCACAACAAGCCGAATTCCGCCGTCGAAAGTTCGCCCGGCCCCAGCACTTCACGTAACCAATCTTCCGAAGCGGGTATCGTGACCAGTTACCGAACGAGGCCTTTGAATAATTAAGCCGCTTTCACTGCATTGATTCGGGACTATTCAGTCGAACAGAATCGGGATGACATGACGTCAAGTGCACGTTGCTCTACCACGGAGTTTTCACGGAATCGCCGCTCGTCAAGCACGTCATCCACCTCTTACGCCGCCACTGAGCTCACGTTTGCGTCACCGTAAGCGACGCAAAAGCCGCCTCATAAACCCGCCGAAATCTCTCGTCTTGGCATTCTCCGTTGTGTCGAGTTGTGTTAAGTCCGCGGTGATTTCACGCATGAACGAAGTTCGGGCCTACCGACTGTTGTCCGGAATTCTAGAGCAGTGAGGCATACGCAACATTTTTCATCTCATTGGCTGATCGCACCAAAGCTAGCGAATTTGCACTCGGAGTTTGTTTTGTTTTCGAGCTTTGCAGCGTCATCACGGAGCGGTTGCGCTATCATAAATTGATGAGCGCATGAACTTTGGAGGTGACGGATCTTCGCGGAATTTGAATTTACCGCGAGTGATCGCATTCCAGAAACGAACTTCTTGGCGTCGAATCAAATCAGAGCCAGTAAACTTCGGCAAATTTTTAATTTTCCGCGGCTCTTAAATCAGAAGTGATCGTAATTCCAGAAAGAAACTTCTGAACATCAAGCCAAATCGAGGAGAGAAATCCACCAAATTTTGAATTTCCCGCGATTCTGCAACCGGAAGTGATTATCATTTCGGAAACGAAGTTCTCAAAATCGAATTCAATCAAAGACGGTAAACTTCGGCAAATTTTTAATTTCCCGCGGCTCTTAAATCAGAAGTGATCGCGGTTCCAGAAATAAACTTCTGAGCATCAAGCCAAATCGAGGAGAGAAATCTACCAAATTCTGAATCTCCCGCGAATCACAAACCGGAAGTGCCGCCCCTGTGATCGTCATCCCGGAAATCGATCTCAAATTCTAAGTTTCCTGTTTTCATTCCGGAAACGAATTTCTCTACACCGAATCAAACCAAAGGCAGTAATCTTTCGCAAGTTTCAAAATCCTCGCGAAACACAAACCGGAAGTGCATCCCCTGTGATCATCATCCCTAGATCGATCTCAAATTCTAAGTTTCCTGTTTCCATCCCGGAAACTAGTTTCTCAACACCGAATCAAACCAAAGACAGTCAACTTTCGCAAGTTTCAAAGTCCCCGCGACTCACAAACCGGAAGTGCGTCCTCCCGGAAATCGATCCCCGATTTTGAGTTCCTCGTCTCCAAGTGCCCGCGGTTCCGGAATGGAGTACCTCTTCCCACCAGGAGCCTCCGGGGCGAGCTGCATTCGGCGCCTGTCGCAGGAGCTGTCGTTGTCGACGGGGGCGGGTTTGGCCTGTCTGACGGTGCCCTCCGGGGCGACCCCCACCTCCTCCATGTCCTCCGGATATCCGGCCTCCGAGTGCGACACCGAGAGCTTCTTCATCGGCGACTCCTCTGACGAGGGCGGGTGGGGCGACACGAGAATCCTCCCGCACAGGTATTGTTCTTTTCAAGTCCAGTTGTTCTATCTGTAGATTAGTCAGATTGGGCGAAGAAGGAAGCAGTAATGTCCACCAAGCGTGTCTCCTAGTCAACTCCTAGTTCGTTCAAGTTGCTGGAAAACTTCCACACTGTAACCGACATTTCTTGTTGATGTGGGGTGTAGAACAGAAAGTACCCTAGACGAGCGGTAAATAATGAAGATGTTGCATGTGTGAGGAATTTGCGATTTGACTGTTGATTCTAGTGTCAAAGTTCGCGAGAAACACGATGGTGCCACTGGTTTTGTCTGAAATCAACTCCCAAGCTCAAAAAAAACTCTCAAGTTGAGGCCAAAATGGAGGGGGTATCCCACGCTATTTTGAGAGTCCACCTCTACATCAAGACAAACTCTCCGTGCAAAGATAGGGACTAAGTACATTAGCAGGGTTGCCGTGTTTTCAGTTTTGGGTCCCCAAATAAAGTAGCAGCCCTGTCAATGTATTTGCTCCCTATCTTTGCATGGAGAGTTTGTCTTGATGTAGAGGTGGACTTTCAGGTTAGTGTGGGATATCTCCTACATTTTGGCCTCAATGAGCTTTTTTGGAGCTTGGGAGTTGATTTCAGAGAAAACCAGTGGCGCCATCGTGTTCCTCGCGAACTTTTACACAAGAATCAACAGTCAAATCGCAAATTCCTCACACATGCAACATCTCCTTTCTTGTTGATGTGGGGGTGTAGAACACAAAGTATCCCAGACCAGTGGTTAATAATTTGTGTTGGTTAGTTTCTCTTTTGATTACATGTAGAGTATCTAGGGTGTCCACAAGTCCGACTTTTCCGGAAAGTCCGGAAATGGTACTGATTTTTTAAGGGCGGTCCGGAAGTACTGACAAAGTTCGGAACTTCCACAAGAAGGTCCGGAATTTTGTTCTTTTTTCGTCATTTGTGTCGCAATTTAAGTGAGAAATTCAAATTTTTGAAATTTTTTTAATTTCGTCAATTTTAGGTACCGAATAAGTACCGAATTTTCCTGTTGAGGAGGTACTGAATTTCTCGGGAATGTAGTAAAAAACTACTGTAAAAGCACTGATTTTTTGCCAGCGTGTTTTAGTACACACCCTGGTATCGGTAAAGGGAGAGCACGGACATTTCGGTAATTTTAAAACTAGGCCATGGAGCTTTTAGGGCCCAAAAAGACAGCCAACCTTTGAATTCAAATTATCCAAAGTGATTTTTCATCACAATGGATCAGTTGTGCCTTGTGCCTGTGCTGGTCATTCTATAGAATCGTGTTTTGATGCTGAATTCTCGTGGGTTAGCTAAACATATTAAGACCCGTCCAAACAGAAACTTTCTACGTTCAATATCGACAGAGATATCGTGTTTTGAAAAATTCCGTTTATGACGTTATCCACCGCGGTATTGATACCCTTGGTTTCTTCCACCTTGCATTCATCAGTCAGTAATGCGTGGTTACTCAACGTGAAACTTGGATGAAAGCAAGGTGGAAGAAATTCAGGGTGTCACTACCGCGGTGGATGACGTCAGAAACCGAATTTTTTAAAGCTGGATATCTCAATTAATGTTGATCGCAGAGAGTTACTGTTTGGACGGATCTTATTATTTTTAGCCGATTCACAGGAATCTAGCATCAAAATATGATTCTATGACCAGCTCAATTAACCCATTGTTACGACCCGTCGTTTGTAAGGCACATTTATGACTTAATTTTTTCATCAATGTACTCATTTTTACGGGAAATTGCTCGTTTATTAACATTATTGCCCATCTTGGAACGATATTGGAATCTGAAGATTGGCAGTGAAATTTTGCGTGTTACAAGGTTGGCCAAAAATTTGAAGAAAAATGTACAAAATTAATCAAAATTTACTGCAATCGCCCAAGATTAAGTCACAATTAAAATGTCCAGTCTCCAAGTAAAAAACGCCAGTGGTCAATCGTAAATACTTAGTAAAGCTGCAAAGCTTTTAAAAAGCTTAAAGAAGATTAAGCAAAGCAGATTACAAAAAAGATGAATTGAAATTGTGTGAAAATGGAGATGGGTGGAGTTAAAGAACAGCAACAGAGATGCAAACAAAATCTCATGAAGCTCCTGTAAAGAAGATAGATTAGATAATGGTATCTACAATGTGTTTGCATTTGCCTCTCTCACTTTTGCAGGCGCAGTTATTGTAGTATACAGCTTAAGATTGTCTATTGTTAGTGATTTATCTTGATTTATTATGCACGCGCATTGATTCGTTGCATAATTTCCGTGAAAAAGCAAGGAATAAATAATAAAAGCAAAAAAGTAAACATCTACTCATTGCCATGCTAAGAAATGACGTAACATAATCATCATTATGTGAATGTTGTCAATTTTTTTTGTGTAAAATATTTATTACCAAGAAATTTTCGGATATTTATGATTAGAATTTTTAGGTACGGAGAATCAAAGAGCGAGTAAACTAGATCTGCGGTTTAATTGTTTTTTTTTTTTTTTTTTTTTTTTTTTTTTTTTTTTTTTTTTTTACAAGAGAACGTTTGTGCGGATTACTTCGAAAATTTTACGGAATTTGCTTCGCACTATGGAGAAAATTCACTGAAATTTGCGCAAAAATTCGCACGATCGTTTTCGTGTGGCTTGATTCCTTTCTGTTTAACGCAGTCCGCTTGGAGTTCTTCGCGAGCGGACATCGCGAAAAATCACACGATTCCACCGACTGAACGCCGCATAGTGGATCGAGCTATGATAGAAGAGGTTGGACATGAATGTTTTGGCTAAAATCTCAAATTTTGATGTTTATTTCGTCAAATTTCAAATCTTGAGAGGTGGTCTCATGGAAAATTTTATGAGAAAACCAATGAGACCATTTTTGAGACCTCAAATTGTGTGAATACGGAGTTATGAGCATTTAAAGTTTCCAAATTTTGTCCGGCCTCTCCCATTGACTCGATCCACCGTGCGCGGGCCGTCGTCAGCCGAGATTCGCAAATTCGCATAGCGGTCGATACTCGATAGTCGGGATCAATAACAAGATCATCAGCGCCGATTGCGGATTGTGGAGGCTGCAAGGCTGGGTTTTTTCTCGACGGCACCCACTTATCGAAGCCCTGGATACGTCACTCAGTGGCCGGGCCGCGAGATGAGAAAGGGGGTCAAACGACGCGATGGGGGACGGGTGACAGGTGATCTATTTTCTTCGATGCCGGAGGGGGAGTCTGCCGATAAATCGCTGACTCCTCGGAAAAGCTGCTCAGGAGTCGAGAGCCACGCGTTCGGGAGAGAGGAGTCAGGAGTGATTTTCAGACTTTCTTGATGCGCTCATCGTAATTTTTGAGCCAATGGAGATGTTGCATGTGTGAGGAATTTGCGATTTGACTGTTGATTCTTATGCAAAAGTTCGCGAGAAACACGATGGCGCCACTGGTTTTCTCTGAAATCAACTCTCAAGCTCAAAAAAAGCTCTCAAGTTGAGGCCAAAATGGAGGGGATATCCCACGCTATCCTGAGAGTCCACCTCTACATCAAGACAAACTCTCCGTGCAAAGATAGGGAGCAAATACATAGACAGGGTTGCCGTGATTTCAGTTTTGGAGTCCCCAAATAAGGTGGCAACCCTGTCAATGTATTCGTTCCCTATTTTTGCATAGAGAGTTTGTCTTGGTGTAGAGGTGGACTCTCAGGATAGCGTGGGATATCTCCTCCATTTTGGCCTCAACTTGAGAGCTTTTTTTAAGCTTGGGAGTTGATCTCAGAGAAAACCAGTGGCACCATCGTGTTTCTCGCGAACTTTTACAAAAGAATCAACAGTCCAATCGCAAATTCCTCACATATGCAACATCTCCATTTCACCAAAATGTGTCAGGGAAATCATGGAATTTAACCGTCTAATTTCTGTGGCAACCCTGATTCAGAAAGACTCAAATATTCCTGAAAATTGGAAAGATATTGTTTTCTCTTAGAAAGAATCATCAAGTCTAAGGGAAAGGGGGTGGGGAGAGAAGTTTGTCCATTCCAATGTTGTGCGGAATAAGCTTCCATCTCAAACGGTCGACTAGTCTTGAGGCGAACCTACATTGCAACCCTGCGTTTTGTATACATCCAAACGAAAACATAAACAAGAGATTTTCCCGTTAATCTCTCAGCGCATTTTTTCGCGGCACGGCGGTGTTCGGTTCAGCAAATTCACCACCACGCGCACCCGAATCGCATGACCTTTCGTTCGTCTCTCTCGAAAAACCTCGTTAATTAAAAGTTCGAGCTAGAATTCTGCCGTGCTAAGGAAGAAAAGAACGCCGTATGAACATTCGGGAGTCGCCAAATTTCCCTTGATAAAACAAGTATTTTTGACGACTATCGTGTATGTTTTTCCTTGAAATTTTCAGATATTTTATATTACATTGCGTACAAAATTGTCTGAAAATTTTAGAAAAAAAATATTCACAATTTTCCCAGTAAATTCGGTTTTTATCGAAGGAAACTTGGCAGCGTCTGAAGGTTCATACGGCGTTTTTCCTTAGCACGGCAGTATCATCGTTTCGGTGCAACAGCGCGATTCGATGATGAATGTGACGCTCGCAGAATATTTGACCACAGCAATTTCGTCCGATGTCCGAGCAGATTTTCGCAGTGATAAAGTTTTAATTTACCGGCAGTGCCAAATTTTAGGATTGTGTATCTCCTGATCAAGCAGAGTGTATGCTGTCAGACAGAAAAGGGCTCCCGCCGTGCCAAAAATTGTCCCACGGCGGCACAAAATGCTAATATTTTACAATTATTCTGCCGTGATAGCGAAGAGAGCAGTAAGTGCAAAAATGAAGTTTTGAGATGCATTTATAGGAAAAAAGTCATGTATATCAAGCAGAACCCCGCTTTCAGTCAGCGATTCCATTCTTGATCCGAAATAAAATCTTCTTGACGGCATACTCAAGAATGTTTCTGCCTAAATCAAGTCACTTTTTTCTCTAATAAAATTCAAAAGTTATGCTGAACGTTATAAAATACGGATGCTAGGACTTGGTTAGTTTTTGGACTACCGCTCTCTCTTTGTGCCGCAGTATCTTGATTTATTTTGCGAGGAAATCTCTGTACTCCTTAAGTATGCCTATCGTTCGTAATATGTTGGAGCGCCTTCAATTAATTTCGTATGATACTTGCTTGTGGCGCCGCGCCGTGGCACGGCAGGCGGGCGGCCAGCGCGCACCGCGCGTTGGCGCCTTCAAACCTAAGTAGATACTCCAAGCATTGCGCAATGCGTGAAGTATCCATGTTAGGTTTGTAGGCGACTTGGCAGTACGCTGCTCCACTCCATGTTTGGCCCTAATATTTAAACACGCGGAGTCAGCGTTTTTCAACTCACGATTTTGAAATGTTTGCACACTCTGCGTGGATTATTCCCATTTAAATAGATGGAAAAAAATATGTATTTTAGAAAAATATGATGTGTGTTTCGTCAATTTTAAGGTTGTTCCGAGTCAAATTTAATGATTTCCAAAGCTTATAAATTTTTTCTTATATATTTTGTGCTTTTACGCCTGCGCGGAACATTCGAGAGTTGCCAAATTTCCTTCGATGAAATGTTTATTTTTAAGGAAAATTATGAATATTTTTCCTTGAAATTTTCAGGGGCCTTACATTAAAATACGAACATAATTCTCCGAAAAATTGGAAGAAAAATATGGAAAGTTTACCAGGGAATTTGTGTTTTATCAAAGAAGATTTGGCAAAGCCCGAAGGTTCATACGGTATTTTTCCTTGGCACGGCAGTCGGAGATGGAAAGTGAAATTTCACGTTTTGAAATTTCACGAAATTTCATTAGGCTCGAATAAATTTCACAAAAGTTAAAATTCATTAATTTTTTTTATAATTATTGATTAAACCTTTGGAGGTCTGAAAGCGTTTCAGATGGTCTTTCTGTTGATGCTGCGGTATTATGCTACTCCACTGAAGGTGCCAGACACAAAGAAGGGGCAAAAAGGGGAGTTTAGAGAGAAAACCCTAACCTAACCTCTAAACTAAACGAAAACATTTGCAACTTGCGAATGTTTTAGGCTTGGGGTAAAACATTTCAAAATTTAGAATCACTGTTTCTACGCATTTCTTAGCCTCCTGAATGTATCTCCAAAAGTTTCATTAAATTTCATGAAATTTTCCGTCTCTGACGGCAATATAGACGCATTTAGTGGTGACGTCACGGATTGCTATTGTTGGTTCGATATCGCGAAAGTCGAAATGTGCCCCAACAAACAAACATAACCTCCAAAACGAACAATTGATGAAAGAAAGCTAAAACTAGCCTATAACTAAAACATTCATCTGCGGAACAATTAAATATGAAAGCTAGTCTTTTTCCAAATCGTTTGAGACCACATCCACAAAAATTGATAATATAATAAGCTCGTGACATAATACTTAGTCTTCGGACGAACGTTGTGTTTGTTTGTTGGGGCGCATTTCGACTTTCGAGATTTTGAAATTAGATCGAGATGTGACGTCACACTAAATGCGTCTATTGCACTCCTCACTAATGCGACCATTTAATTAATATAAAGTTCGCCCTGCCGATGCGGCATCCATGCCCGGGATGCAAGTTGATGCCCCCTTCGATTCTGCGAGTGTGATCGCGGCGTGACAGCCGATTAAACTTTCCACGTGCCGTCCGCGTCCGTTCGTCGGATGCACTTCTCCCGACGCCGACGTCGCTCTTGCAGCTTTTCAGCGGATTTTTCGCCGGTTTTTTTCGCTCTCGAGGGGCGTACGCGTTTTCGCTGAAGCGGCGCGAAAGTAGCCGCGTCCCCGCGTGCTACTCCACTGACCTTGGGATTTTTCTGAGAGCTCTCGATAAGATAGGATCGAGCTTTCAACTGCGTCAGACGGCCGCCGCGACATGTGGCGAGCGTCGATTCGGCGCCGCGCACAATGGAATGTATCGATTGGAGAAGTCGGACAAAATTTGGAAACGGAAGAAGCTCGTAGCTCCACTATTCTGCCGTGCTAAGGAAGATCGCCGTATGAACATTTGAGAGTTGCCAAATTTCCTTCGATAAAATGTTCATTTTTGAGGGAAGTTATGAATGTTTTTCCTTGAAATTTTCAGGAACTTTAGGTGAAATTACGAACAAAATAATCTGAAAAATTGGAAGAAAAATCATCGTAAGTTTTCGCGAAAATTCACGTTTTGTCAAAGGGAATTTGGCAACGTCTGAAGGTTCATACGGTGTTTTTCCTTAGCACGGCGGTATTACGAAACGTGGAAGTCTTAAAAGTGGTTCCATTGGTTTCCTAGTATAATTTACTTCAAAAAACCCCTCCAACTTTAAAATATTACAAAATAAACATCAAAATTTGCAGTTTTAGTCCAAAAAA
This sequence comes from Bemisia tabaci, assembly GCF_918797505.1. Classification (NCBI taxonomy): domain Eukaryota; kingdom Metazoa; phylum Arthropoda; class Insecta; order Hemiptera; family Aleyrodidae; genus Bemisia; species Bemisia tabaci. The sequence goes on from NC_092802.1 coordinate 27,135,692, forward strand.
GCATGTCTAACCATTCCTATTGATTCGCTCCACTGTGCGGCACGAGTCGAGTGGTCTCGAGTTGGAGTTGCCTTGGTTTTGGTTGAAAAGCTCGAGTTTATACTGCCGTCATAGCGAAGAGAGCAGTAAGTGTCAAATTTTCGAAATCGTTTCTTTCAAAATTCGTCTATTCCCTCTTTTAGATGAAATCGTTGAAATAGCTGAAACAGCAAAATTCACTTTTTTCGTGTAAAAAAAGACATACGAGAAAATCTCGAGTTTATTCTGCCGTCATAGCGAAGAGAGCAGTAAGTGTCAAATTTTCGAAATCATTTCCTTCAAAATTCGTCTATTCTCTTTCAAATGAAATCGCTTAATTAGCTAAAACAGCAAAATGCATTTTATTTGTGTAAGAAAAGACATACGAGAAAGCCAATCTCCATCGCGTTTCTTCAAAATTCCCGCTTGATCCCACTTTATTTTTTCGAAGCGGAGCAAGTCAACATCATTTCTTTGAGTTTTCACAGAATTTTCTTCTCGCAGGGGGGAGAAATCACGGAAGTTTTTAAGTATTGACGCTGTTTAGTTTTCTATTTAACAAATAAAGTATGAGAGGAACGCACACGGGCATAGATGGTTCCGCACTTTTGCCATCGATCGACATTATGCTCAGTGCCTACACTGCACTGCCGTAATAGCGAAGAGAGCAGTAAGTGTCAAATTCTCGAAATCGAGTCTCCTTCAAAATTCGCCGAATCCCGTCCCTAAGTGACGTAAAACAGCCGGAACGCCTTCAAGTTTTCGTGTATGCAACACGGGCATCCATTAAGTACGTATAGTTGTATTCAGGCGTTGTACACTTGTGAACAAACGTTACGTATCGATGCCACTAGATAAAGGGCACGTGATTCATTTCCGTTCGTGATTTTACACAATAGGAGGCATAATTTGGACTTGTAACAGGGTTTCAGCCCAAAAATCTTTAAAAACAAGTTTACGAGATTTCGCTGGACTAATGACACGAGTTGTCTGAAAACGTGAGAATAGAAAAAAACCCGGATTTTTACGAAGGTTTCATGATTTTTTTATTTCCCAATGCTACATTTCTTGCTTTTCTGTCAGATAAACATTCAAAAATTCCTGTCGTTATTCATTATTCTTCATTGAAGATTTTACATTGCGTATTTCTCAAAAGTAGGTTTTATCATGAGTGCCTAGCCCATTTAGCCTTGAAAGAGTGTCTATTGATTGTTTTCCCGTAAAATATAGGTAGGATATTTTGCAATCCAACAATACAAATGAATGATTTTTCTCTCCCAAATGATCATAAATATAGCAAGCATATTTTATTAATAAAATAAAATTGAACTTTTTCTTATATTCATTCAAGCCTCTCGGCTGACCTCATCATCCAGAGTGGAAAGTTTCGAAGGGAAAATATTTTTCATAAAAATGCCCATCAATAAAATATCAACTGGAAAACAACGATTGTAATGATCTAATAAAGACAAAAGCAATGCCCTAAGTATGAGCAATTATTATTAAAAGATGACTGATAAATAATTGTTGAGAATTCTCGGGAAACTGATAAAACTACATTGACCGTATTGTTGCTCACGATAGTTTTGGTTTAAAAACAAAGACCGCTCCCACAGTAGCTTTTCAATCAGTTTCTCTCTTTAGGAAGACGACAAATCCGAAATTATCCGTCCCGAAACCGCTCAAATATTCTCTGGTGTCATGGGGGGGGGGGGGGGAGGGTTTAAACTAGGAAAATTTACATAATTACGGACCCTTTCTATCACTCTTTGAACTTACTGGAACAATTTCAACATTTTTCAATTCACACTCCTGACAAAGATATAAACGCTTTTATTCCACACTGGTTACAAAGAATTTGAACTGCCCGCTGACAAGAAACTCAAAGCTCTACGTGAGTCAAATCGAGCACTACAACGGTTTCAGCAAGCTTCTCAAACGAGCAATGTTCATTTCCCACCATGTCTTGTTCAAACCAGAAGCAATTTGCTGTAGCTGAGCCAAAGCGTCAAGATTGAGGTTGCCAGATTTTTTTTATCGCAGAGACTGTCATGACAACGTTTAGCGCGCGATATGAATCACGAAGAGCATTGAGTTTTCATGAGCGGGTGGATTAAATTCACGCATCAAGAATAATTAATTATCTTCGTAAGGAGTTGATTTCGGTAATTTTCGTTGTGTGCATTGTGTTTTCACGTGAAATTTTGGTTCGAGAAACATGTATCAGAATGCTGCAATTCGTACCTTGTCTAGTGGTCCATATTGCAATAATAAATCACTCTGGATAATTTGAATTCATAGTTTGGCCTCCATTTTGGGCCCTAAGAGCCCCATCACCTAACCTCAAAATTACCGACATACCCGTGCGCTCTCTATATGTATAGGTACTCTATAGTCCGTACTCTCCATCTAAAGGCAGTCTAACCCCAACTTTGAAAGTCATGCTCCCCCCCCCCTTTACCTCCCGATGAGGACGGGGGGCTTTGGGGCCATGAAATTTGGACGCCTTGGAGTAGGTTCTCCTGTCGTCCCTCTAATCTCCGACTTAATTCATCCGACCCGGGCCCGGGCGCCCTGCATATAAATCGTCGCTTCCCTCACGATAGAACGCAACTAAATTACAGTGTTGCCGAATTTCACCTCACAAATTGCAGTTTTACCAGGAGAATGGAGATGTTGCATGTGTGAGGAATTTCCGATTTGACTGTTGATTCTTATGTAAAAGTTGCAGAGAAACACGACGGTGCCACTGGTTTTCTCTGAAATCAACTCCCAAGCTCAAAAAAAGCTCTCAAGTCGAGGCCAAAATGGAGGGGATATCCCACCCTACCCTGAGAGTCCACCTCTACATCAAGAAAACTCTCCATGCAAAGATAGGGAGCAAGTACATCAGCAGGGTTGCCACTTTATTTGGGGACTCTAACACTGAAAACACGGCAACCCTGCTAATTTATTTGCTCCCTATCTTTGCATGGGGAGTTTGTTTTGATGCAGAGATGGGACTCTCAGGGTAGGGTGGGATATCCCCTCCATTTTGGCCTCACTTTGAGAGCTTTTTTTGAGCTTGGGAGATGATTTCAGAGAAAACCAGTGGCACCATCGTGTTTCTCGCGAACTTTTACGTCAGAATCAATGGTCGAATTGCAAATCCCTCACACATGCAACATCTCCATTGCAGTTTCGCCAGGAGAATATTGGGCATTTCTAACTGAAAATTCCACTGATTTTTCCTCTGATTTCTCGCAAAAATCGGGAAAGTTTTGGACAATAATTGCGGAGGTATGTTCTTGAAAAAAGTTGAACTCCTTGACCGAATTTTGCAACCTTGAAATTAAGTTGCGCTCCTTTGTGCGGGAAACGACGAAATGAGTAGATCTGCAAATTTAAGCATGAGACCTCCCCGGGGGAATGAACTTGCGGTTTTGGAACGACTACATAGGACCGCGACCGTGAGTTAGATGCCTCATAACCAGTGGCGTGCCGTGAAAGATCGATTATCGATATATTTCTCCATATGAAGCTGTAGTAAAGAATCGATTATCAAGCTGTTCGTTGCGAACACCTTGATAATCGATCCTTTTTCATAGATTTAAATGTCACATCAATCGATGTATCACAAAGCACGCCACGCCACTGCTCACAACCGTGTTCCCTATTCCCTTGCTTGATTTTCATTTGGTGAAAGGGAGGGGGGTTGATGCTCCTACTGCACGCCAAATTATAACCGCAAGGAGATCTTTGGATTTAATCTTTCAGGGCGCTGACACTTTCTCTATTTCCTCGTCGCCCTGTGCGTGTTTCGACTCCCGCAAATCGGTTCATTGGAATAGCAATGTGAATTATGCGCGTGCCGCTGCGCCGCTCAGTGGATCGAGTCAATTAGAGAGGTCGGACAAAATTTGGAAACTTCAAAAGCTTATAACTCCGTTTATACAAAATTTTGAGGTTCTGAAAGTGGTTCTATTAGGTTCCTCGTAAAATTTTCATGTCCGAGCACTCCTTGAAATTTAAAATGTGACAAAATGAACATCAAAATTTGCAGTTAAAGTCAAAAATTTCTTGTCCGGCCTCTCTGATCGACTCGATTCACTGTGCGCCCCGTCGCGGTGTGGGGCAATCCGTTCACATTTTACCGTGCTATATTTAAATATTCTACTTTCGCTTTGTTGCCAACTTATATCTTCCTCTTTCTGCTAAATGAATGCAGATGGGATCTCATATGGACCGCGTTTAGCAGAAATGAACCAAGCCACATCAGCTGTCGCCAAATTTGACTGACCAATTCAACTTTTTACAAGAGAACGCTCGTGCTGATGCGTTTGAAAATTTTAGGGAATTTGCTTCGTACTATGAAGAAAATCCACCGAATTTTGACAGAAGTTTCCCCATTAAATTTGGCAATTTTGGTCCATATGTTAGTCCGTGGGAAATGACGGGTCGATGTGTATTAACATCGCAAAGGGCAACAGTCGAGAACCAGTGCCTGTACCGTTTAATCATACTACTGAACTTTTTGAGTACTAAGAAAATCGCTTACTGATCTCCTGATCATTAGTTTCAGATTGACATAAACCATATTGCATACTTATTGCATTTATCAGAAACATATAGGTATATCGATTGTCAAAGTGCGAAACCACATATCTCCTTTCGTGACGTTGCGGACTTTCTGCTTAACTTTTTCTTCGGAAAACTAGTCAACGTAATTCCTTGAGAATTTTTTGGTCGCCCGATTCTCACGGAGATTCCCACAAGAGACCCTAAATAGTCCTGATTTATAAATTGCATATTGTACATCAAGAATGTGCATCTATCAATGAAGTTTCTTCAATTAAAAGGGGGGGGGGGAAATAAGAACAAAAAACAGAAATTTTGAAACATCCCAGTCGAAGTACACATTTCCGTGTTTTTCCTGTGAATGTTTGTACAATCCGCGTGTTCATAATTAATGTACAATGCACTGACCGTTTACTTGTAGTTATAGTCCAGGCGCCTGGTAGCTAAAAATGAGGCTACCTGGAATTTTGGGTACACAGCGATTTTTTTGGCTTACTTTATGTTTTTTGGGTCGCTGAATCCGAATCTGAAGTTTCCGCACGCGTATCTGGTGAGCATTTTCCGCTATTTTGAAAAAATGGCCTAAAAAGGCCTTTTTTTGCGGTTTTTTTGATATAGCGGCTACGGATGAGGAAAAGTCCCGGATTTAGCTAATGTTTTGAATAGCTGACATAATTTGGAAGAAAATGGTGTATACATATGTTAGGTTTGCTTAAAAATTGAGGAAGATACAGCATCGTGAACATCGCGCCTATTCACGTTTTCGCGGCGCACCCGTTAACGCGTGATCCGGCTCGCCGCGGTCAGCTAAGTTCCGAAGCGTTCCAAAGTTCCGAGATCCGAGGTTCCTCAATTTTTGAGCAAACCTAGCATATTCATATACCATTTTCTTCCAAATTTTGTCAGCTATTCAAAACATTAGCTAAATCCGGGACTTTTCCTCATCCGTAGCCGCTATATCAAAAAAACCGCAAAAAAAGGCCTTTTTAGGCCATTTTTTCAAAATAGCGGAAAATGCTCACCAGATACGCGTGCGGAAACTTCAGATTCGGATTCAGCGACCCAAAAAACATAAAGTAGGCCAAAAAAATCGCTGTGTACCCAAAATTCCAGGTAGACTTACCAGGCGCCTGGACTATTAGTTTCTTTGCTTTGCTGAGTAGTTTTTATCAACAATTTCGGAAGGCTTGGCCAGACGTAACGGTTACCTAATCACAAAAACGTGAACTCTGAATCAAACGGTCTTATTACGCAATTTTTTTAATCGCTCTCAAGTTTAGAAGATGCGCTAACATTCAGTGCATTGGGCAAATTAGTGAGTCCTGCGGCGCGGCGATCGAAGTAAAAGAAGTTCGATTTTAAAAATTAAAGCGAGGTGGTACCGCATAAAAGAGGACAGCTAGTAGCTTCCTCTCCTTGAATTCGTTTTTGACCTTCTGCAGCGAGCACTAACGGGTATACATCATCCAACACAGTAAAATACACTCAGGAAATTTTCCTTTAATTTTAACTGAATTTATTAAAATTTAAATTGTTTTATGATTTTAAAAATTATAAGCTTTACTCAACCTAAAATGTTAATAAAATAAAAATGCCTCTCTTTGAATTCGTTTTTTACATTCTTCAGCAAACACGAAAGGGTAAACCCTCTAACGCAGTATAATACACTTGGTGAAACTTTTTATTTTAAATTGAATACACAAATTTAAATTGATAAATCTATTTATAATTTATATAGTCTTACCTTACTTCAAATTTTATTTACAAATCTGATTTGCTATGCTCAGAGATTTTAAACGCATGATTATGATGAAACTCTATGCCCTCTGCTAATACAAAAATCAAGTGAACCACTTACTTTGTTTATTAGAACACCGGCAGGTGTTTTTCGTCAAAATTCAAAATCAAGTTTTTCTACTCAACCATTCAAAGAGGGCGTCCCTAAATTACCTAACACAAAATTTGTCGTTTTTTTTACACCCCCCCCCCCCAAAAAAAAAGAAATTGTTAATTTGCCTTTATTAGCCCTCTAGAATGGATTCGACATTCAGAACAACAAATTTTGCCTGGACACCATTTCGAATTGTGTCTTTTTGGTCGTATGGTATATCTTTAATTGTCAGGGAATTTCACTCATATGTGTTACGGAACTCAGGGAAGTGTCAGAGAAATTCATTTTCTAAATTTTGTGGCAACCCTGAATAAGGTCCCTCGGACCGTCACATTTCACATTTAATAACGTCTTTAAAAACGACTTGACATTGACCCCGGGAACATCTTCCCGAAAGGTGGCAATCGTGCTTTCACATCAATTTTTCTCTCCGGGGTTCTTGTTTCAAGGTCTTTTATTCTTACTCCATGCTCGCTTCCGGACCGAGAGCGCAGTCGAAATTGTCACTGAAAATAGTGTTTCCGTTTCGTCGATCGAATTTTTCCTACGCATTCTTGTTTTGGGCAAATTGTCAGCAGTTCGAAGTATTTTTGGAGTTTTCGTAGGTCCGAAACTTTCCCCAATTGTTCTTCTTTCAGTCCATGAATGAAACAGCTGTTTCCTTTTTTACTCTCTTTTCTATTTACTCAATTGACAGTCAGTAGCGGATTTAACTGAAGACACAAAATGAAAATTTGTCGACTGTTCTTTCATAGTAGCTCTAAGTTCCACAGTCTCATCAAGTGGTAACTTTATTTTTAGCAATATTATGGGAATTAAGTTTTTACTAACTACTAATATCCATAAAAAATGATGCATTAAAACCTTCTGGAGGTTTACATAAGAAGTTCGTCTCTCGCTTGCGTCACTGCAAAAGTTCCGGTTGTACTTAACTTTTTCAAGAGAGATCCAAAATTGTCTCCGTGGTAAATTTCATTTTCATGGAAAAAAGTACGAGTAGCATGCGTCATGAAATCCATCAAAAAACACGTTACATTGCTATAATTCTAGTGTTCACACAATCATGTTTTATCAGAAATTAACTCATCTATACTTTGTCTTTTCCTGTTCTATTATTTTGCTCTTAATTGTGTCCCTTGCAAGGAAAGGGAATAAAGTGAGTAGTTTCTCCCCGGAAGGAAATCTATAATAGGTTGCTCAAACTATACCAAACTTGATTTATACTGAATATATTAATACTATACTGTATGAATATACATAATTAACAGATAAATAAGTGAATGAAACTTTGAACTTTCATTTTGCTTTTGGATCGTGAACCAGACTGCACAAACAGGATCGATTTTTCGCATTAGAAAATGCGATTGCTTCAAATCTGAGTGTTTGATGAGATTAGTTCTTAGTATTTTTTGCAATTTTTTTTTCAAATTTGGGAAATTGGGATGGTGGTGATGGATGATGGGGAAATGATTTAGAAGTAAGATGATTCATCGCCCTGTGACGTCATAGGGCTGCATTTCCCATTCAAACACACATCTACGGGCAGCTTAGATCATTCTGTCTTAACTCTTTCAGAATACTAATTTCTTCAATTATTCTCGTGTGCTTATAGTCCAGTCATAATCAGTAGTTTGTACTCATAAATTGGACCAAATTTTGCAATTAGGATTACAATTTCTGACTTGGTTTAAATCAACGTGTGTACCATTCGTTTCCCAGTGCTTTATATGTTTTTTTTTTTTTACAGATGAGGCAAACATTGTTGTTCCTAATTGCTAAATGTAGTCCTTCCCTCCTACTGCATCAGATACAGCCGAATTCTTCAAATATTTAATGTTTTAACTGAAAACCAAACAACACTATGACCTAAATTTTTGTAAGCAATGTTTAAAAAAAAATCTGTAAAAAGTCTTAAGGCGGTTTGTTGTTTAGTGTTTTGTTCAATAATAAAACATAAACGGAAATCACGCCTTGCGGAATGTAGTCAGACTGCTTTCAGTTAAATCCGTTCAAATGATATACATTAAATTTTCGAAAACTGCAAATTCACAGTTCCAGCTAAAAATGACAACAACTTTCGTGACCGTGCTGCAAGCGACAAAAATTACGAAGCAAATGTTTCCTCCCACGAATGCAGCGGCAACAAAAAATTTACGACTGTCAGTAAATCACGGTTGATCAGAGCGCTTTACAGTTTACAACAACCGTAGGGTGGGCGCAGGGAGTGGGGGGGGGGGGGGGGGGATGTCGAAGGGAACAGCCTCAACCCTCTTCGCGTGACCCTCAAGGTCGCGGCCATCCTTTGCCAGTAGCGTGGTGTGCTCTGCGATATATCGATTAATGTCCCATTTAAACTGACAGAAAAGAATCGAATTACAGGGTGCTCGCAAGGAACACCTTAATAATCGATTCTTTACCATAGCTTCAAATGGGGAAATATCGATAATCGATTATTCGCGCCTCGTCCCTGTCGTTGGCGTGAGCGAGCGAGTCTGTTGTTTCGATCAGCTGTTGGAGTGCCGCACGAAACTGTCGCGCAGCGCCGTTAAGGTTGCATCGGGAGCTTTGCAGGCGCGTTATTGAAAACCAGCCAACGATCTCTCGCCTCGATTCCAGCTCCTTTGCGCCAATTAGCGCACCGCGCCGCAGAGCAGGCTTGTCAGATCGTGCACAGAAAAAAAGTTACGGGCTACATAGACATACTCAGAGTCCCTTTATACCCAGAGTTAAGACAACTCAGTTCTGGTATAAAGGGATTCTTGACATGCTGTCCGTCCCGAGCTCAGAGGCTGAAAGTTCCGGGTGCTGGAGCGGTAGCTTCGATTACTGCGCTCCAGAACTTTCGACCTCTGAGCCCGGAACGCGGACGATATGTCCATACAGTCCGTAAGCACGGCTTTCAAGGCCGGAGTGTATTTTTTCTTTGTGTGTTTGGTGAATTAAATTTGGACCGCGTTTAACAGAGAGGAACTATGCCACGCCAGTTATTGCCCAGTTAACTTGAAAATTTAATTTTTTACTAGAGAACTTTGGTGCGGATTTCTTTGAAAATTTTAAGGGATTTGCTTTGTGCTTTGCATAAAATTCATTGACATTCGCACAAAAATCCGCTCGATCGTTTTCATGTAAAAAATTAAATTTGGCAAAAGCTGATGTGGCTTGGTTCCTTTCCGCTTAACGCGGTCCATTTGGACTGAGTTCAACAGGATATAATCACGTTGGAAACGAGGGTCAGAGGTCAGACGTTTTGCTTCTCCACAAGAGATAATTTTTAAGATGACAGGACATAGTAGGATTTCTGGTGACCTGAAAAACCGGGAAGGTCAGGGAAAGTTTGGTGACTGGGAAAAGCAAGGATAGTATCTTGAGAAGCATGTGGACTGAATCAGTGTATGCAACACATTTTTTGGCCCATTTTGAAAAATCAAACAATTACGCCATAGTTCGAAAAAAAATGTCAAGGAGTAATTTCAAGCTTACCTAATTTTACAATCTCCGTCAGGAGGCGCACTTCTTAGTTTAGGTTATAATGTGTTAGGTTTTTCCTTGGAAAAAGCAACTTGTTCCAACAAACCTGAAAGAGCCCGGAATTTTTTTTTCAGAGTTGCTACAGTCAGGGAATACCGGGAAATTTTAAAAAGTCAGGGAAAATGTCAAAAGTGTCAGGGAAAAATGTCTAATTCATCTTTATTAGCTTCCTAGAATGAGTTACACGTTTCAAACAACAAATTTTGTCGGAAAAATATTTTAAATTATTTGTTTTTAACCATATGGCATATCTTCAATCGTCAGGGAATTTTACTCGAATGTCTCAGAGAAATCAGGGAAGTGTCAGGGAATTTCATTTCCTAAATTCTGTGGCCAACCTGTTTTAAGCTTCAAACAGAAATTTTTTCCCCGTTTTATCACTCTCTGCAATGGACATAATAATCCCTGCAGAAATCCCTAACTTGGTTCCTAAAATTTTTGTTTGAGGTTATGTTGTATTGTTTAGAACCAATCGATACATCGAACCAGTATCAAATACGGTCCATTCTGGTCTTTTAAGTTTAAAACAAAAGTATTTTTCGTTTTATCGCCCTCTGCAATGGACATAATAATCCCTGCAGAAATCCCTAACTTGAATTCTAAAATTTTTGTTTGAGGTTATGTTGTATTGTTTAGAGCCAATCGATACATCGAACCAGTATCAAATACGGTCCATTCTGGTCTTGTAAGCTTAAAACAAAATTATTTTTCGTTTTATCACCCTCTGCATATGGGCATTGGGTATGACAACCCCTGCAGAACTTGACCCGGACATGTGAGTCGGCAGCCAGGCGCAGGAGCTTGGCAGTGACCCTAAAATTCAAGGGTGAAAAAATTGGCAACAGCTCAGCGCAGCCCTCCCTGCGCCCCGTCCCTGGCGAAACTACCCCTTTCGAAGGGCTGCGTGCTCGCGGGTGAAGCAGTCGCGTTCCAACGTCCCCCGGCCGCGGATGTAGGCCAGTGTTACACTCCAACCCCCACCCCCGCGCCCCGCGCGGCCCTCTCATCCCTTCATGGACCCGCGACCCTCCCGAAAATGACGCACCCCCTCCGGCAGCACACGAGGTAAACACTTCCGTCCGTAAACAAATCCGTTGGTTTTTAGATGGCATGCCCTAGTGCGAGAGAATTTGGTGATGAATTATCCCGAAATTCTTAGTAAACAACCGGGGATGTTTTTTCTTCTTCTTTTTTTACTTTTGTATAGTCAGGGTATCTACAAGTCCTGAGATAGTACTGATTTTTAAGGGCGGTCTGGAAGCACTGAAAAAGTGCGGAATTTTATTCATGTTTGTCGCGATTTGAGCGAAAAATTCAACTTTTTGAAATGTTTCGAATTTCGTCAGGTGGAGGCACTGAAAAAGTACTGAATTTTCCCGGTGAGGAGGTACTGATTTTCTTTGGAGTGTACTGAAAAAGTACTGTAAAAGTACTGATTTTTGGTCAGCCCATTTTAGTAGACACCCTGTAGTGCGAGAGAATTTTGTGTGAAAAAATGCAGTTCTTTTTTAGCCGTCAACAAAGTTTTGTGAAAGTGCTCATCAATGATGATTGAAAATCACTATTGACCTTCACGTTTTTTCCCCTTTTTTATTCTCTCTATATCTTCGGAAATTCTTTTAAATCGTTTAGTCCCGATTTGCAAGTGTAAGTGCACTCTCGTGAGATTCTTGGACCGCACAACTGTTGTATACACATATTTCTTCGGGTATCAGGTTTACCTTTGAAATATCGTCACCTTCCGGCCAAAGTATCACAAGCGCCATGCGACGTTTAAATATTGCCGCCGCCGTTTTATTTTTTTACAGAGAGTGAAATTTTCTAACAGATTCATCCAAAAATTTCTCTGTAAAAAGATATATAGGCGACGGAAATTTTCAGCGTCGCGTGGCGCTTGTGGTACTGTGGCCGGAAGGTGCCAAAATATGGCAACAAGTCGCGTTTGTCAGAAAAGCCGCAACGAGAAGAATGTTCTCTCGATCGGTGATAAATCTCTCTATTTTCACCCCATCACGTGTAAGAAAGTAGAGATATCTGTTAATTTCTTGTGGATTTTTTTTTTTATTTATCATAATTTTTTTCAAATTGGACTCTTTTTGTAATTTTACTCCCATGAAACAAAAATCGAGTAAATGTTAAAAAATAAAAGTAAACTGACATTTTTTTAACATTACTAATGCTAATAGCTATCTCAGCATTTACGAGTTGAATTTGGAGTTTTACACAAAATTTTTACGAGGAAAAATTTTATGCGATGCTGTAATTCTCACCCTATTTATAGTGGAAAATTGCTATTTCACTCGCTTCCCCCCTCCCCCGTACATTTCCTAAAACCCCATTCGAAAGAAATCAAGGGAACCGTAAGAGGATAACGAATGTCTAGCTAAATATTAATGTAACAATCTCGAGGAGAACGTAAAGTATCGAGGGAAATCAGAGAATCCTCTGAAATTGCGATGAATCTGAAAGTTGGAGAAAATCGACCCCATGAAAGCTAAATTTAGCACGGTTTTTGAGACTGCACACTTTCCGCTGTCTTGTGAGCCGTAGGATTACATTGTATTCGAAATTGATATTTTTTCCCATCGAGGATGCATGTCTTCACCATTCAAAAGCGTGATTGGGGAAATAGGAAACAAGAAAATAACCGAAGGATTAACTTGTGTTTCACCGCTTCGCTCTTTTAATTCCTTTTCATACAAGACTGACACTCTCGAAAAGAGCTGAGGTCTCCCGACCGACGACAAAGACGAAGTGAAACAGCATGCACCTCACTTCTGCAGATGCTGAAGGAGTTTGTCTTCCGAAAATTCAATTTAGCTATTTTTAACCGAACTCGCTGAAAAGTTTTCTCCTCGTTATTGAAAACTCTGCGCTCCTTCCTCGAAACTCCAAGACGGAAGTTGAAGTACTTGAAGTTGCAGTTACAGTCCCTTTTCACAGTCGAGTCACGTGTGAGGCCTCACATTGTAAAATTCACAAAAGTAATCGCGACTTTTCAGTTTCTTTCCCGGTTCCGTTTTTGAAATACAGATTAGTTGACGAATATAAACGTGGAAAAACCACTGATTTTAAGAAACGCGGCCCGAACTGAATGTATCACTGAAAAAAAATACAGTAGATTTTACCATACTCAGGCACAGTGATAGAAGTATGGTAATAAACACCAGAAATTATGGTAGAATTTACCATATTATGGTAAGTATCACGAGGGTTCTAGCGAATACAACTAATATTTTGGTTGTTCTCTTTCAGTAGTATCACTGTGTAAAAACCTAGTAGACTCATAGTAAATGTTACCATACTTTTTCGTAGGGTGTTCTCAGGATGTACTGGAAAAGTACTGATTTTGGCCAGCCTGTTCCTAGTACACCTGTTACTGCGTCGTTTCATCCACGAAAGAACGCAACTCCATTTAAATGTTGCCAAATTTCTCCTCGCAAATTGCATGTTGGAGAATTTTGGACATTTCTTACTGAAAATTACACTGATTATTCCTCGGATCGCATGCAAAAATCAGACTTATTTTAACTTGAACTGCACAGGTACATGTTTATAAAATAAATCAATTGTTTGAGTCAATTTGGCAGCCTTAGAATGGAGTTACGGCCCGCGCCCGGGAGACAACGAATTGACACCGGTTGAGTCTGCCAGAACTTCTTGCTATCGCCCCCGACATAAATCATTCGCAATGAATGTGTCTCATCCCAATTTTATGACCGTTTCACCCACCACCGCGGTGGAAACGCAGCGTGATGTAATTATTGTGTAATACGCGGTCGTTGATCACAATTGGACGTATTTCTGTCAAACGGAACTATGTGCATTAAGACGTGAGCCCTGTCTTTCATATATTCTTATGGGTCTCAGGGCTCATGTTTTAATGCATACAGTTCCGTTTGATAGAAATACGTCCAATTAAAAGAACACGTCGCTCGTAAACTTCCTAAAAAAGCGCAGTAACCATAGATGAGTTATCTCAAATGAATTGCGGCGAATAGTTTTTCTGGCATTTTTCACTTGGCAGATGACGGTCATGAAGTTAAATTGAGTGAGGTCAGCCTAGTCGTTTTCAAAATCGTTTCTTCGTGTCGAGTATTCTGTAAATAATGCATTCTAAGAGGGCACTCCAACTCAGAATCAACCCCTCTTTCTCTCGACAAAGCAACTTCATTGGTTTTTGTTTCTTTTGTGAAAATGATTCATAAAAGTGAAGCATTTTCAAATTATTGCAGTTGTACACTAGTAGCGTGATTCGCGTCTGAAATTAAAAAAATTTAGACAGGAACCGTGAGAGAAATTTCTTGACTCTCTGACTATATGAACCGAATATTCGGTTACATGAACCAGAAGCTCAGTTTGACAAACCGAATAGTTGGGATGACACGGAACACCGAACGTTCGGTTCATATGAATCAGTGAGTTCGAAGACGCATCAACTCGGAAAAAAAATTGTTCAGGAAACACTAAAACTGCGCAGCGGGCGAAGAAGTTAGTTTAAGAAAACCGTTTTGGTGCCATAGGACAGTACTTAGAGACTTTTTAAAGCACCAAGTTGAAATCGATACACCATGTTTGATGAAAGAGAACTAAGCGTTTAAAAATTTCCGAGTTGGTGTGTTTTCGTTCCCACCGACTTTCAGAGACTGATTTTTCATAGTCTGCCCTGAAAAATTTATATTTTTCGACCTGAATAACGCTTAAATATTTATATAACTCGTTGGTACAAGGTATACTGAACCGAAAAAAGAAAACCGCAAGATCAGATGGTCATCCCGTTTCCCTTAATTGAAATGGCCAAAAATTGGTATTTCCAATCAAATACTTCGATTTTTCCCTTTTCCCGTCGCTGTTTCGAGCACTTCCGATTGCAATTTCGAAAGTTCCTTTTGCGTGCAGATGCTTCTATCCATAAGTGTCACTAAACCGTAAAAAAAGTGAAAATCGAAAAAAAACCCGAGTTTGTGTGTTTTTGAACTCACTGATTCAATTTCTTGACTCTCTTGACTATATGAACCGAATATTCGGTTACATGAACCAGAAGCTCAGTTTGACAAACCGAATAGTTGGGATGATACGGAACACCGAACGTTCGGTTTCGGTTCATATAACCGAACTTCTTTTTTCTTCAGTGCTCCATATCCCTGTTGTCTTCTTTGTCTACAAATTTCAACAATAATCAGCCCGCTGGGTCCATTCGACGGAGTCAGACCAACCGTCACCGTCACCGTCGCGACAGGCGATCGGCGGCGATGGACCAGTCGGTCTGGCGGGGCGCTATCACCGTCCCGCCCCTCGTGGGGGGGGGGGGACTGATTCTGATTCGGATTCGGCCTGGGCGGCCAGTCCGGCGATCAGTATCCGTAGCCGCGCTCAGTCAGTCCGGACGTGCGTCGCGAATGCAACTCGGTGAGGGCGAAGCGCCATCCGTTCCCGGCAGTCGTCCGAGTGGGTAGTTGAGTGTGCGAATGCGCGGCCTGAGTTCGAGTCCCGGCGCCGGCATGTGGGCGCCCAAGACGGAGTGCTTCGGGGAGCTCGACTTCGGCGAGAGCGACGCCGATCTCGCCTCCAAGTCCAACGACGAGACCTCGGCCAGCTTCAACAGCGGAGAGGACAGCGGATACGCTTGCCACTACCAGAATTCCCGAATCGGAACAGAGTAAGCGCTTGTTTTCCAATTTCTGCCCCCCTTCCCCCCTGCAGGGTGTCTACAAGTCCGGAATTTCCGGAAAGTCAAGCGAAAGTACCGGTTTTTTAAGGGCGGTCCGGAAGTACTGGAAGAGTGCGGAATTTCCGCAGTTCCTAGTTCGTTCAAGTTGCTGGAGAACTTCCAGACTGTAACCGACGTTTCTTGTTGATGTGGGGTGTAGAACACAAAGTATCCCCGATGAACGGTTAATAATTTGTGTTGGTTAGTTTTTCTTTTGATTACATGTAGAGTGTCGAGGGTGTCTACAAGTCCGAAATTTCCGGAAAGTCGAGCGAAAGTACTGGTTTTTTAAGGGCGGTCCGGAAGTACCGTAGGAGTGCGGAATTTCCGCAGGAAGGTCCGGAATTTTTTCACTTTTTGTCGCAATTTGACCGAGAAATTCAGAATTTTGAAATTTCCCGAATTTCGTCAAATGGAGGTACTGAAAAAGTACTGAATTTTTCTGTTGAGGAGGTCCTAAATTCCTTCGGAATGGACTGAAAAAGTACTGTAAAAGTACTGATTTTTGGCCGGCCTGTTCTAGTAGACACCATGCCCCGGGGCGGAAAAAAGTTCAGTGTTTTAGGGACCAGATATGGACAGCTTTTATTGAATGCCGCTTTCTGGAAATTTAGAGTTGCTAAAAAATGTGCACATTGTAACATAATACCGTGAGATGCTTCCATCTTCTGACATCAATTCTCGGTCCAGAACCAAGGTTCGTGGTCTGGTACTTAAACCATCGACATATATATTCATCCGGACGTTCATCGGGCATCATTATAAGGATTGTTTTTGAGTTTTTGCTTAAAGTCGCTATCATGACCCGAAAACTAGCGTTGACTCCCGAGTTTAACTTTTGCCTCACTTGATCCTTTTGCTTAGATTGTTATTGTGGGGCCTCCGCAGTATAGTGTCTCTGATTTAGGACCAAGTTCTGCGAAGAACTATCATTAATGTACATTGTGCTTTCAGGGTGTCTACAAGTCCGGAATTTCCGGAAAGTCCGGAAATAGGACTGATTTTTTTAAGGGCGGTCCGGAAGTACTGAAAAAGTACGAAAAGTCGACAAGAAGGTCCAGATTTTCTTTCATTTTTTGTCATTTTTGTCGCATTTTGAGCAAGAAATTCAAATTTTTTAAATTTTCCGAATTTTGTCCAATGGAGGTACAGAAAAAGTGCTGACTTTTTCTTTCAGGAGGCACGAAATGCTTGGAAGTGTACTGAAAAAGTACTGTATCAGTACTGATTTTTGCCCAGCCTGTGTTATAGTAGACTAGATACCCTGCTAATTTAGAACCAAGTCCTGCGAAGAACTATCGTTAATGTACATTGTGCATAGTCCAGGTCGAACGAAATTCTCAGCTAAAGCTAAAATTAGTCAGCTGAATTCGAATATCATATACATTATTGCGTCATTTTGCGACTGACTTTCGTGCTTGACGCCTCTAGATGTTGGAGTCGCAGTCAAAATTAGCACCTCAGGGTATACAGCACGCTAATTAAATCTTCTCTCTCGACTCGCCGTCCGAAAAACTTTCGTTCAGCGCTCGCACGAGGCAGTTAGGAATTGTCAGAATATGGCGGTACCTACTCTACTCTGGAAAAAAGTGAATTGATTTAAGTAGAAATATTCGTCTAAATTTACTGCTGTTATTGGTTATTTAGGGGAAAGTCGATTTTATCAGGTAGAAATGCACGGATTTTTTCAGTCGTGAGGGAAACGACGATGTGCCCTTTTTTGCCGTACTAAGGAAGGACACCGTATGCACTAAAAAAAAATTCCGGCTGTGGAAGCCGTACTTACGGGCTCTATAGACATACCGTCCGCGTTCCGGGCTCAGAGGCCAAAAGTTTCGGGAGTAGCACCCGGAACAATCTAAGCTACGGCTCCAGCACCAGAAACTTCCAGCCTCTGAGCCCGGAACGGACGGTATGTCTCTATAGCCCGTAACTTTTTTTCCAGTGCGATTCTGCAGATATTGCCGAATTTCTTTTGGTGAAATAAGAATTTTCAGGGGAATCTGTGAATATGTTCTCTCCACTATTTCAGAGAATTTTACTCGCAAGCAGATCTAAATCATCTGAAAATTTCAAGAAAAACTCTTCATAACTCTCCTTAAGAATGAACATCTTATCGGAGGAAATTTGGCAACTCTCGGGTGTTTATACGTCGTTTTTCCTTAGCATGGCAGAACGTACGTTCGTATCATTTCCGTGCGTAGAGGGAAATTATTTTCTGATGTAACCGACCAGGATTATTAATCAGTCTCCCGCTTGACAAGATGAAAACGCATGTGATGAAATTCCTCCACTCGTTTGACCCAGATTCTCAATTCCTCCACTCGTTTGACCCAGATCCTCGATTACTCTACTCGTTTGACCCAGATTCTCCATTCCTCCACTCGTTTGACCCAGATTTTCAATTCCTCCATTTGTTTGGACCCGAATTCTTCATTCCTCCACTCGTTTGGACCCCGATTCTTCATTCCTCCACTCGTTTGACCCAGAATTCCTCCACTCGTTTGACCCAGATTCTTCATTCCTCCACTCGTTTGGACCCCGATTCTTCATTCCTCCACTCGTTTGACCCAGAATTCCTCCACTCGTTTGACCCAGATTCTCCATTCCTCCACTCGTTTGGACCCCAATTCTTCATTCCTCCACTCGTTTGGACCCCAATTCTTCATTCCTCCACTCGTTTGGACCCCGATTCTTCATTCCTCCACTCGTTTGACCCAGATTCTCCATTCCTCCACTCGTTTGGACCCCAATTCTCCATTCCTCCACTCGTTTGACCCAGATTTTCAATTCCTCCACTCGTTTGACCCAGATTCTCAATCCCTCCACTCGTTTGACCCAGATTCTCCATTCTCCCGAAAGTTCATTCTCTTGCAGTTTTCCGCCTCAGCGCCGCACGCCGCTTCGTCTTGCGGATTCTTGTCGATTTTCCTCTCGGTGGCCTCGCCGCGGAATTTTCCGGTATCCGGAATCTACGCTCCGAGTCGCACGAGTAGTTGGCGCGTGTCCGCCTCCGGGAACGAAACTAACTTTCATCGCATATTTTATGTTAAACGGCGAGTGATTCTGCGAATCAGCGGTTTGTATCTTGATTCATAATTGTGTGAGTCAATTAGAAAATCCCTCTTAGTGGCATACGGCCTCTTCCTTTTTTTCATCGTTCAGTCACCAAGGAATGTGGCGGTGTTTGGTGAATTTGACGGATTTAATCGAACACTGGAAAAAAAAAAAAAAAAAAAAAAAAAACACGTTGGATCTAGAGTCCAGACTCTTAAAAACATTTACAAGAAAAAATACTCTTGATTCAATCGGATTTTTGCTCGAATCAAAACGAAATCCGCTTTAATTAAGAGGCTTGGTTCTTGATGTAAGCCAGATTCTGATTGAATCTAGGGTACTTTTTCTTGTCGATGTTTTTAAGAGTCTGGACTCTAGATCCAACGTGTTTTTTTTTTCTAGTGTAGTCTTAATGTGTATTCTGTGAAAAATTCGCTCCCTAATTCCAATTCTCAAGTACCAAAAAGTTAGTTTGAACTTTCTTTCCACAATAAGGATCCGTATAATTTCGAGACTTGAAACACGCATTTCTCGAAGTAGCAAAACCTGCACTTATGCGCCTTGTCTTCCCAAGCCCCTCATTTCTAGCAAGAGAAAAACTTTAAGAAACATGACCCGAACCAGTCGTAAGAAGGTGGAAAAATAGTGTTCAGTCCACACTATTCTGCGAGGAAGACAAGAACAACAACTTTGAAAATTTCAAGCAGAGTAAAACATGTTTAACTTTATTGAGAACCAGTACAAGACTGCGGGGTTGTTCAGCTCATACAATTTGCATTGGAGTATTTTGCAAGTTGAGGTCACGCCAAGAGATCTATGACGTTTTGGGCGTTTTTGACCTCATCAGTAGATCACACTCGTCAGTAAGCCCAGCTTCGCATCCCGCAAAATTCGAGACCACATGCCGTCTGGAAAAGCTGAAAGACTTTTTGAAAAAAATCCTCCATTATTTTTTAACTTTTCATGACAAATTTCGTGCTTTTTGCTTTAATTCACGGGTAGAAATTGCTATTTTTCACAGTTTCTAGTTTCCTAAAGTCTTTTCTCCCTTCATTTTCTCCCATTTTTCCCCCAATACAGAATCAGAACCAGAGAACTAGTACATGAAATGGATTTCATTTTGCCATAAGGAGCCAACATTTCTGGCTGATTTTAGAAGCAACATGTATGCCGTCGGTTTTCCAATGCAGATAGGTGATTTTATGGAAGAGCGCGAGATCATGGTTCCTTATTGCAAAATGTAATCCAAATATGATTCTCTGTAAAAGAAAATTTATCGGTCAGTGACGCTATTTCATGACCTTTCTTGTTAACTTTTGTCTTTGGTCCTATTCAAGTCGTATTTCACGGACCTATCTTCCCCCTCTCTTATTTTCTCAGTTTTGTCTTGTCAAAGGCGGTTAACCGATTGCAGATCATCGCACGTAGATCAATTCATGCTCAGCTCAGCAGTTCTGAGGACAGACGAAAAAACTTTAGCGACACTCAGCAGCCACGAATCCAATAAAATAGATATCGTCGCCTGGCTGACAAAACAGCGTAACTCATATTGAGATAAGCCCAGAAAAGCATTGATTTGTACGGACGATAGGGTTCATTGCAGAGAATAGTTATGCCCTTATGTCAGGAGGGCGAAGATATGAGACACGCGCACAACGAGTGAATTACTTCTGCCCAGGTCAAACGCTCGTTCGTGCTGATCGTTGCTAAATTTCTTTTGAAAATGTGAGGTTTGATTATCTCGGTTCGGATACAAGACGTGTGTCTTCCACCAGTGAAAACCGCAAAATATCAGAAAATTCGATGTCATCAGGAAAATTGGTCACAGGTCACAAAAGTCTAAGTGCTTCAAGCATTTTTCAAAAATTTAATATAATTCATCAATTACGTTGGTTTCTTAATCAAACGAGTGTCAATTTATCCGCGCGAAAAATTAGGAAAAACCTAAACATCTCTGCGTGACCCTTTTCCTTTTCAATTTTCATATCAAGAGGGCTTGTTTTACGGAACACGCGAGGATCGCCTTCGGAATTTCGAATATGCAACCCCTCGACAGCCGTGCTGAAATAGTTGTCACGTCGAAGTAAGTAGGTGTTCAAAGAAGGCCCTTTCACATGATCGTTCCCCGACTGTAAGGCTTACAATAGTCAAATGAAATTTTGCAATTGTCCTGTTACACTTTGGCATACTTACTACTTGAGAAGCTTTGAAAAAACACATTATGTGCAATACTTTATGAGGACTTTATGGGACTCTCAACATACGCCAACAGATAGGAACTTCCAGAATTGGAAGACTACGACGAACAAGGAGGAAGAGGAGACGAAGAAAAAGAGGAAAAGTAAGGAGGAATAAGGGAAATGAATGGAAGGTAAGGAAAGGAAAACGTAAATGCAGAAGATAACGAAAGAGAACAAGAAAAATAAGAAAAGGACGGGAAAGAATCTCGAGAGAACTATTCTTGTTTCTCTTCTTCCTATCCCTCTTCATTTCCTCTTTTTTCTCTTCTTCCTCTTCTCCCTGCTCCTTCACATATTTTTCTCTCCTTGTTCTTCTTTTCGTCTTTGGATTTTCTTCCTCTTCTCCCTATCCCTCTTGACCTTCTTTTTTCTTTCTCGTCTTCCTCTTACTTCTGTTCCTTCTCATACTTGCCTCTCCTTTTTCTTCTTCCTAATCTTTATCATCTATTTCATTCTCTCTCTCCTCGATTGTTTCTTTCGATTCCTAAAACTTCCTCATTTTGACGTATGTTAGAAGTCGAAAGCCCAATTCACACTACCAAACTTATCATCCGATATAATTGAACGAAATGTTGAATGGAAACTTAAAAGTAAAAAAAAATTGATGCAATATTACTCTTCGCTCAATTTTCCAAGAGTTGAATGTGACGTCACATTCAAGTTCCCGTTCAATTTTTCGTCAAATTGTTGATGCCTCGGGTCGGTATCACACTATTCAACTTTTCATTCGACAAGTTGCATTCAAGAGTTGAACGAAAAGTTTAATAGTGTGAATTTGGCTCTACGATTCGAGTCCTCTAGACTAGGATTCAGGAAAGGAACGTCAGACTAGCACGTCAAGGGCCCATTGTAGTGCGTCAAGCTGACGTTATTAGTCGTCAATACTATCTGACAACGACGCAGAGAGCTGTGGCGGTCTCAATGGCCCTACGAGTGAACGTGACCCAACTCTGCCGCGAAAACATTTGCTCACACGGCGATTAACGAAACGAGTAAACGAGGACAGGCGATGCAACTCTCGATTCTGGCGCTGCATCGGGCTCGAATGCATTATTATGTAAATTAAATAGCACTCACTTCCCAGACGCTCAAAACGAGCCGCGGCCGCCGCGTTAACAGTCTATCGAAAGTCGAGTGACGAGCGAGCTTGATCGACATTGTCAAATTTTTCAACTTGATTTTTGTATTGGGCTTGGGAAGACGATTATTATACACCGAACAAAGAAGCTCCGGGCTATTTAGGCACACCGTCCGTTCTGGGCCCAGAGGCCGAAAGTTCCGGGTGCTGGAGCCGTAGCTTCAACTGCTCCCGCTGTCATACCCGGAACTTACGGCCTCTGAGCCCGGAACGCGGACGGTATGTCTATATAGCCCGTAGGTACGGCTTCCATGGCCCGAGTTTTTTTTTCAGTGAACTTGATTTTGTATCGGGCTCGGGAAGACGATTATCATACACTGAACAAAGAAGCTCCGGGCTATTTAGACACATCGTCCGTTCCGGGCCCAGAAGCCGAAAGTTCCGGGTGCTAGAGCCGTAGCTTCAAGTGTTCCGGGTGGCACACCCGGAACTTTCGGCCTCTGAGCCCGGAACGCGGACGGCATGTCTATTTAGCCCTTAAGCATGGCTGCTTCTACGGCCGGAGTTATTTTTTCAGCAAACTTGATTTTTGTATTGGGCTCGGGAAGATGATTATCGCATCGATGACGATATAGTGCTAGGGTGTCTACAAGTCCGGAATTTCCGGTAAGCTCGGAAATAGTACTGATTTTTTAAGAGCGGTCCGGAAGTACTGAAAAAGTGCGGTAATTCCGCAAGAAGGTGTGGAATTTTTGTCAATTTTGTCGCAATTTGAGCGAGAAATTCAAATTTATGAAATTTTTCGAATTTCGTCAATTGGAAGTACTGAAAAGTACTGAATTTTTCTGTTGAGGAGGCACTGAATTTCTTGGGAATGTACTGGAAAAATACTGTAAAAGTACTGCTTTTTGGGCAACTGTTTTAGTAGATACCCTGTAGTGCGAAACCGCGTATCTCTGTCTACAACGTCGTAGACTTCCTGTTTAACGAACGTTAGCTAAATAATTAAGAACTTTTAAAGAAAAGGGAAAAAGTGTCATTTACGAACTTTTTGCTCTAAATGATTGATCTAGTCTGAAGATTTCCGGGGATCGGCCCCACTTTCATGTTTGCATGATAAAGTCTAATTTCGGACGGGAACCCTCCATCATCCTTACAACTCATCTACAACTACGCCAATACCTACGCAGTAATTTTCTCAAGAGGATCAGCATCACTCCAGATTAGAATATCAATTGCATCCGGCTGTCGCATGCTGGCCCCCTGGGAACGGGAGACGTCATCACGTGACCAAAAGCCAAAATTGGGTGCTTCCTTCTTGAACGCCTTGCACGAGACGTCGGAGAGATGCGTGAAAAATAAAAACAAGACTGATCTTGAAAACAGCCCTATTGCCGTTTCGATCACTGCGATTTAGGAATCGGGGCTTAAAAGGTTTTAATTGGCGTTCAATTTGGCAACGTTCTCTGTTTGATTTCCCGGAGACGGATTAATCTCGCTTGGGTTACGCAAGGCAAACACCCAATTCAAATTGGATAATCCGATTCGGAATCTAACGGCTACAAAGTAGACTTTTTATGTACTTACCAAGTTCAAAAGCCGCGGACCACTCACGCTTCACCTAGAGTGTTCCCACTTGGTGTTTCATGACAGCTTTCAATCGGAGTCTTCCATCGCGTGGAAAGAGGCCGAATTTTTTCGTCTGCTCGCGAAATGAATGACATCAGACTAGGCAATGTGAACTGGAGCTCTGATGTGATGATCGAGTACTTTTAATACACAGGGTAATCCAGGGTTAAACGGCCAGACTGCAGGAGCGTGTTCTATGGGTCGAAATAAGACTTTTTTTTGTTTTGTAAAGTTTTTTTTCCAAAAGTGCCCTCAGTGAGAGTTACCCTCCCCCCCCCCCCAAAAAAAAAAAAAATATTTCGGAAAGTAAATCGTTTTTCCTGAATTTTGGGAACGGTTGTGGACCCAATCTCATGAAAATTTGTACTTTCTGTATTCTCATAGCCTGAATTCATAAATGATCTGAAAAAGATGGAAATCTCAATTTAAAGAAGGGGTTTGGGGGTGTCTCGGCTCCTGCAGTCTGGCTACTCAACCCTGGATCACCCTGTGCAATCAGAATAATTGGATCACGTTAAGCAGAAAGGAACCAAGCAACATCAGCTGCAGCTATTATGTTATTTTCCTGATTAATCCAGAGGACATTGAATTTCCTGATGTTTTCCGCTTTTTACCAATGGTAGACTTGGAAAATGCTCGAGGCGTTCAGAAATTCCTGATCAGTGACCGATTTTCCTGGTATTTTCCTGATTACTCCAGAGGACATCGAATTTCCTGATATTTTCCGCTTTATACTAATGGTAGACTTGGAAAATGCTCGAAGCGTTCAGAAATTCCTGATCAGTGACCGATTTTCCTGGTATTTTCCTGATTAATCCAGAGGACATCGAATTTCCTGATATTTTCCGCTTTATACTAATGGTAGACTTGAAAAATGCTCGAAGCGTTCAGAAATTCCTGATCAGTGACCGATTTTCCTGGTATTTTCCTGATTAATCCTGAAGACAGAATTTCCTGATATTTTCGGCTGTTTACTAATGGTAGACACCCTGTTTAAAAGAGCATGTGTACGTTTTTCTGTCGAATACTCCATGAAAGGGAGATTTCAGTCAGGATTCTCCAGAAAAATTCCTAGACTTATCGTTAGATCTTTAGGTCAGGCAACTGGAGGCGCCATGAGATAACATCCTAGAACATTCCTGGATCTTGGAAGTCATCCCATCAGAAAAACGATGACAGGAGATTCGAGTAGCGGTGATCGCGACGGATAGCGCCAGGATATCGACATTACCGGCGGCGTTATGCGTTAACGCGAGCCGGTGAATTTTTATCGGAGAATTACGTGAAAATTGCGAACGCTCGACCGATAAAGCTCGACGGAAAAAAACTGTTGTCGAGTGAAACTCGCTCGGAGGTCACCGGCATCGACGACGGGACCCGCGACGCACAGTGGGTCGCGTCAATAGGAGAGGTCGGACAAAGTTGGGAAACTTTAAACGCTTTTAACTCCGAAACTTTGAGGTTCTCAAAATGGTTTCATTGGTTTCCTCGTCAACTTTTCTTCCAAAAGCATTCCTTGAAATTTAAAATTTGACGAATTATAAGATCAAAATTTGCAGTTTTAGTTAAAAATTTCATGTCCGAGCTCTCTGATGGACTCGCCCCACCGTGCGACGACCTCGAATGAATTGGAACGATTCCTGTGTTTGCCCGCAATTATTTGTCGCTTGCTTTACTCGGATATCGTCAAAATATTATTATGATCGTATTGTTTTTCGCGGAGGAGTCATTGAGACGTGATCCACCGAAATGGAACGCTGATGCAGATAAGAGGGTAGAACACGAACGAGAACAGCCTAGAATCCACAAAGCTATGAAGAAAAAATTGTTAACTAATGGATGTGTAGGGTTTGACAGATGCTGAACCCATAGACAAAGGGACATCCTCTAGTGTCTTGACGATAGTGAGGATTTCTACTTCAGGACCCGAATTTTGTCGGCATAATGGGTCAGTTGCGCTGGTCACAGAATCGTATTTTGATGCTTATAGATTGATTCTTACAGATCACCTAAAAATATTAAGATCTGTCCAAACAGCAAATTTTTACGTTCAGTATCATTCGAGACATCGTGCTTTGAAAAAATCGGATTATGACGTCATCCACCGCGGTAGTGACATTCTTGCCTTCACCTTGCTTTCGTCCAAGTTTCACGTCGAGTAACCAGTGCAAATGTGTGTCTCCATGACTGATGAAAGCAAGGCGGAAGAAACCAAGGGTGTCACTACCGCTGTGTATGACGTCATAAACCGACTTTTTCAAAAAGCGATAAGTCGGTTAATACTGAACGCAGAGAGTTGCTGTTCGGACAGATCTTATTATTTTTAGCTGATCTACAAGAATCAAGCATCAAAACACGATTCTGAGACCAGCGCAACTGCCCCATTGCGCTGCGGTCGGGCACAGGGCGGATACAGGATATGCTAAGAGCGACGGAAATGCATTTCTGGAAGCATCCATCTGCACAGCGATGAAGACCGGACGAATCAGTTACCGAAATAAGCGGCATAGGAGGAGGGTGGGGGTAGGGGTGGGGGTGGGGGGTCGATGCGAAATTCAAGGTCTGCCCTCGCGAATTTAGCTTATCAGTTTCGCGAGTGAACCATTCGGGTGTGAGGTATATCCGCTCTAAGAGCATTGAACTGGAATACGGGCTTATCGCTGCGATTCGGAGCCGAAACGGGAGTGAACAAGTCCATTTTTCCTTTGGAATAAGGCCGAATTGTGTAGGTTCTTTCGCAAAGAGATGCAACATCCATCGATGAGTTCAAACCGCACCACCGGCCAATCAGAAGCGGTAAGCCGGACTTAAGTGCAGTCGAGACTCGTCCTCGGTATATTCAAGTGCGGTGGAAGGACCGACAAAATTCAGCCTCTGAGTTTCACATCAACAATTTACATGCAGGGTGATCCAAAATCTCGCACCACCTCAGTAACCCTAAAGTTCTTGCCTCTTTTCGGAGCGGTCCCTATGAAATGTTTGAACATCTGTGCTGAATTCTTTGAAAATTTTAATGGATTCGCTTCGAACTATGCAGGAAATTCACTGACATTTGTACCAAATTCTGCACTTTTTCAATTACAAAAAAATTAAAATGCCCGATTCAATGTGGTAGAGTCAGTAATTGTGTGTGATCCAATGTGTTTTTTTTCCAGTGTTGTCTTTCCTCTCAGTGTAAAGGAACTCTACTACAGATGAATCTGATGCTCTGTTTAGCTCATCTCACGAGGAACCCGCAAAGCGCCCCCATGGGCCGCGTAGCGGCCAGGGGGCTCAGCCTCCAAGTCAAATAAAAACGAGATAAACCCAGCAGCGCTACGTGGCGCCAACCCCCCCCCCCCCTCAATGGTTCTCCGATCAGGGTCACTCTGTCCGTAAAACCAAGATATCCCATTTATTGTCTCGTTGCATCGGATACTCACGAGCGTTTCACCGAGTAATTTTTCCGTGAAGGTGGCGCGCTTCTCTCGAGAGCGCGGGTATCCGCGCCGATAAGTGTCCACTCAAATCTGGGACGGAACCGACAGCGGCGACTGAAATCGAGAGGCTTCAGTGGAAGTTTAAGTGCCGTGCCGGATCCATCCATCGCCGTATTCTCGACTTCGGAAATTAGGTTTCGATGTTAAAGTCGCCGCGCCGCGATATCAAGTCGAAAAACTCGCAGGATTTTCCCGCGCCCGAAAATGCCCAGGTCCAGGTTCTCGCACACAAGGCAAGTGAAGAATTCCGGGTCTATTCAGGGGGGATCGGGGAACAGTGGCGTGGCGTGCTTTGCGATATGTCGATTGTAATGTCATTTAAACCTATGGAAAAGGATCGATTAACAGGGTGTTCGCTGCGTTAATAATCGATTCTTTACCACAGGTTTAAATGGCATAACAATCGATACATTGCAATTCACGCCACGCCACTGTCGGAGAATACCGGGAAATGTTGGGGAACTTTATAAAGTCCACTGGAAAAAAAAGACACATTGGATCTAGAGTTCAGACTCTTGAAAACATTGACAAGAAAAAGGACTCTTGATTCCATCAGATTTAAGCTTAAATCAAAAGGAAATCCGCTCAAATTAAGAGGCTTGGTTCTTGATTTAAGCTGAAATCTGATTGAATCAAGAGTATTTTTTCTTGTCGATGTTTTTAAGAGTCTGGACTCCAGATCCAATGTGTTTTTTTTTCCAGTGCAGGGAAAATCTGGAAATGTCACTCTGAAGAAAAGTTATGGGCTAAATAGAAATACCGTCCGCTCAGAGACCGAAAGTTCCGGGTGCTACACCCGGAACTTCCGGTCTCTGAGCCCGGAACGCGGATGGTATGTGTATGTCTATATCGTCGCCCCTCTGGCGTAAGGGCGTATCTCGAATTCCACATGAGCCCCAGAAAGCATAGAGTTACAAGGAAAACAGGGCTCATGTTCAAATCGAGGTACGCCCTCACGTCAAAGGGGCGACGATATAGCCCGTAAGTACGGCTTCCACGGCCTGAGTTATTTTTCCAGTGCAGGGAAAATGACGAAAGTGTCAAGGAAAAATTGTTAATTCGTGTCTTAATCAGCTTTCTAGAACACATTTGACGTTTAGATCAACAAAATCTGAAAACTATTTCTAATTGTGTCATTTTTGTGTCAGGGAGTTTTACTCAAATGTGCCAGAGAAATCAGGGGAATGTCAGGGAATTTCATTTCCTAAATTTTGTGGCAACCCTGTTTTGTCAATGGAGGAGGTGGGGCATATTTTCGTGGACTCGAGAAAGACGCCCTTAAAGTTGAGGAACCACGTGGTTGCTGAGGGGTCGAATTTTTAAAAGGAAAAGAAGAAGTTGCACGATTTTGAAAACACTGTAATCAAGCTGGTTCCTTTTTGCCAAAGATCCAATTCTTAAGCCTTGAATTCCGTGTATTAAAGCAAATGCTAACGCGTGGAACGGAGCTGAAACACGTCTTTCATCCGTCTGTGTCACTAACCATTAGACAATAATCACTTTTTTGCTTTTGAGTCCTTCATATTCTTAATGATTCTTTCCTTTTTGATTTCAGAATTTTTGTCAATCGGAGTTTGCATTTGGAAAACATTAAATTCTATGGATTCGATATGGACTATACTCTGGCCGGTAAGTTCTTAGTTCATATCATTTTTAACGTCTCCCTCTAATCTTTTTTTTGGTTCATCCAAGCATGTAACTTGCGGCTTATTTCGCAGAGCAAGACAGAAAAAATGGACGTATTTCTTTCAAACAGAACTATGTGCATTATGACGTGAGCCCTGTTATGCACATACCCTTATGAATCTCAGGGCTCATGTATTTATGCACATAGTTCCGTTTAGCAGAAATACGTCCACATGTCTTAAGCGAACGAACTACATGCAAAATGTTCCGTCCCAAAATTAAAGTCGAATTCCATGAGCTGTCACTCCTTCCCTCTTCTTTGCAGTCTGATTTCCCTCATTAATATGCATGTAATATGTCATGCCACTTATTCTTTTAACGCTCCAGTGGCGTAGCGTGCTTCGCGATACATCGATTCATCTGCCATTTAAACCTATGGAAAATGATCGATAAACAGGGTGTTCGCAGTGAATACCTTAATAATCGATTTTTTACCACAGCTTCAATTGGGGAAATGTCGATAATCGATCATTCACACCCTCGCCACCGTAATGCTCCTTAAAAAATGCTCACAAATTTGACCGAATACGCTGTCAGTGCAAGGCTTTTACCATCGAGACTTATTTAAATGAAACCTTTTTTTTTATATTATGACAAATTTATTCCGATTCCTCTTGTCGATTCAGTCAAACGTAAAAATGATACCGCTTTACTTGGACTAAACATGACATTTGTCTCTATCCCCCATAAGGACTCATCTGTCGGTTTTTTACTCCATGAATGTTTGCGTTCTCTCCTTAAAAATCTTGCAATGTAGGTATACAATCAATCTTATTTCTGGTTGATTAGCTCTTTTTTCAACTTTGAGCAATTACTTGGTTGCCCTTCACTCTCTTCTCGCTTTAAGTATCGAAGCAAAGCCGTTCAATCAAACAAAAGAGAGAGTAAATAACTATGAATTTGACTTCTTTGTCTCAACGAAAATGCAAGAGGCCCTCATTACGCGACGTGACTTCCACCATGACTTTTTATATGTAACTATTCCTACTCAAGGGATATGCGTGTAGCATGTAGCGTAAAGTGAAGGCGCCATTGCTTCTTGCCAAAAGAGCCTGAAGCCACAAAGAACGATGGTTCCAATGATCTCCTATGAAAGCTGTTTCAATCTCTTTAAACCCTCTTAATGGCGTAAGATACCGGCTAGGTTGGGTTGGATTCTTGTTAGAAGTCACCTAAAATGAGCGATAATGATTTTGAATCATAAGGGACGTCCAATGAGTAGTCCCCGTGGGAAAATTCCTTGCTCAATTGGAATTTTTTTCAAAACAATTGGGCACCTCTTCACCTCTTAAATGAAACAACCGGAATTCGCTTTGAAACAACTTGGATTCTGTTGCGAGAAATATTCGAATAAGAGAGCACCGTTTGAATCAGATAGAAATTATTCTCCGTGTCAATCGTCGCAGTTGTGTACCATAGATCGCGAAAACTGTTTTAGTAATTTTACTTATTTCTCTGGGCATTACGCCACATTTCACTATCGATTAGAATATACGCAAGCATTTTAGTCTGTCATGCGGTGATCGTAAAATGTCAAGACGCCCTTATCATTTCTGTCGCGTCGTGCATTTTTTTCGCGATTGGCCGGTCAAGTATCGTGTCGTAGGCGTGTTAATCATAATCCTAGTCCACTTAAATCACGCTTCAATCCACTCGAAAATCGAGAGATTTGAGTGCGTGTGTATACGACTTTTCCGAGAATAATCTTGTTAAAGGTTTTGTGCTCGCTTTAGATATTTACATTGAACGAGATAGAAATGCTGCTCATCAGACATCGTGTTGTTGGGTTGTTTTGCATAAAGTGGATCGTCGCTCGCGCTTTGCTTAATGATTCAGTCATTCAATTAAAAACGTTTGCAAAAATTTTGTACCAAAAACGTTTGTGGATTTTCCGTTCGACCTGGAACATTTTCCGATTTTCTCATTAGAAAAAATCCTACCGATAATTTGGTTTTATTTTAATCGGCTGTGGGTGTGGTTTTGGCTTTCTTCACGAGATCTCCGCAGATCTCTGCCCACAGTCCATATTGTTGGTTAAAGTTCGAAACCACGTATCTACGTTTTTGACGTTGCAGGCTTCCTGTCATACTGCATGGCTTCCCAGAAAAGCGTGTCAACGTAATTCATTGAAAACTTCCTGGATTTTTCTTCTCCACCAACAGAATATTCTGTAAAATTTTAAAGTTATAAAGCTGGCTTTTCTCCTCGAAATAATCAAATAGAAGCGTACATTTTGAAACACCGCAATGAAGGTCCGTGGTTTCGCACTCAGCCAGCGATATGTATAAAATAAATTATCTTCTAACGAATCAATTCGTCTCGTCAAACGTTTTGGTGCATATCCCATTATTGTTATGCATTTTTCGCTCCCAAACTTTGAGACATGCATACTCGACAAAATAGCTATTTTAATTCACATTCAGTAAAACTCCAAAGAAAACCACTTATTAATCCTTCGACAAATTCGGAGTTAATCAGAAGAAATTTAGCAACGTCCGGACGTCTTCACGACGCTTTTCTTTAGCACGGCGGAGCGCACAGTGGATCGAGTCAATGGAAGAAGACGGACATGAATTTTTTGATAAAAATTTTAAAATTTTACGTTTACCCCATCACAACTTCAATTTTAATGGGTGCTTTTTACAGCAAATTTTGCGAGAACACCAATGACACTACGTTGAAAACATAAAAATTGCATATTAATGAAGCACTAGAAAAAAAAAACATTGGATCTAGAGTCCAGACTCTTAAAAACATCGACAAGAAAAAATACTCTTGATTCAATAAGATTTAGCTTAAATCAAGAACCAAGCCTCTTAATTTGAACGGATTTCCTTTTGATTTAAGCTTAAATCTGATTGAATCAAGAGTATTTTTTCTTGTCAATGTTTTCAAGAGTCTGGACTCTAGATCCAATGTGTTTTTTTTTTTTTTTTTTTTTTTTTTTTTTTTTTTTTTTTTTCCAGTGAGATATACGCTTTGGAAGATTCTAAAGCATGTCCGACCTCACCCATTGACTTGATCCACTGTGCGGCCGGCGGCGTTAAAGCCGCGCCTCCGGACTCAAGATGGCATTAAGCTCGTGGCGAGAAAGACACTATCAGTCGTTAACTGATTTCAAGAATCGTCCCACATTCACTTCACCGCGAGTGGCGTGAGTAGCAGACATGCTAGCGTGACGTCATTGAACTTGACATGCCGGCACGTTCAAGTAGCGTGACGTTCGCTCAACTCCATTCACTCGTTCATGAAACTCCCGAGTTCGTATCGCCTTCAAAAGTCCTTGAATGTATTTCAATTTTTTTTTCTGCGAATTTTTCAGTCCTTGAAAATTTGCGCATTGAATGGATGACGTCAACAGGGTTGCCGTAGTCAGGGATACCGGGATTTGTCAGGAAAAACCGAGAAATGTCAGGGGAAATGACGAAAATGTGAGGGAAAATTTGTTAAATCACCTTAATTTGCTTTCTAGAATGGGTTTGAGGTTTCGAACAACAAATTTTGCCTGAAAACTATTATCAATTACGTATTCTCAACCATCCATCAGATCTTCAGTTGTCAGGGAATTTCACCAAAATTTGTTAGGGAACTCAGAGAATTGTCAGGGAATTCAATTTTCCAAATTCTGTGGCAACCCTGCGTCAAGCGAAGCAGTTATATCTCTGCATCCGCAGAGTCATGATGTCCCGCAGTAGGAATATAGGGGGAAAGTCGGGGAAACCCGGGAAATGTCAGGGAATTTTAAAGTCAGGAAAAACCTGGAAATGTCAGGGAAAATAGTTGGGTCACCTTTATTTGCTGTTCAGAATGGGTTTGACGTTGACATCTTTGAATCTTCAAATCATTAGAACAATTGAAAATCCCTCATTGATTAGCTAATATTTGTAAACATCAGAAACGCTTTCGTAATTAAAAGTGTCAATGAAAAATCGGGTGAAAGATGAAAAAAATTCCATATTCATATCTGGCACTCCGGAGAGTTATACATAGTTTCACCCCAGAAAATCCTGACAAAGTGGGGGAAAGCTTCCATTCCTCATCAGGGAATTAGCTCCTGAAAATCAGTGAAAATCAGGGAACTAGCTCGTGAAAATCAGGGAATTAGCTCGTGAAAATCAGGGAATTAGCTCCTGAAAATCAGTGAAAAGCAGGGAATTAGCATAGTGAAGTATTCTTGATACCATGGCTTGCAAAAATTTTATTTTGGGATAGTCCATGACTTGCAAAAATTTTATTTTGGGATAGTACCAAACGCCTGATCGCTGATGAATTTGTGCTGGCGCTGAATCCAAATTTGAACCGTTTCAACCGTTCAGGGCGCATTCCTCCTCAATTGGACAGATATATTATATCGAGTTCGCTTGATATCACCGAAAATTTCGACTATAAAGTAACATTCCACCTGCATGTGCATCGAGGCTTCACTGTCGTGAGATCTCAATCCTTGGCAGCCCCTCAAATCGGCGTTTCTTGATCCAGCTTCCGCAAACAATCGCACGAGTGAAATATGCGGTTGCGTTTGTTACTGTCTCCGGATTTGAAAGCTCGAGACAGCACACGCCACTGCCCTTTGATCAAGCCAAAATTTACGGAAGTTTTGGCGCAACCGATCTAACATCGCCAAATGAATCTCCGTTGAGAGTGCTGCCGTGCGCTGAGGAAAAACGCCGTATGAGCCTTCAGACGTTGCCAACTTTCACTCGATAATACACGAATTTCCTGGTGAACTGTAGGTATTTTTTTATCAAATTTGTTAGCTAATTTTCTTCGCAACTTCACCTAAAGTTCCTGAAAATTTCAAGAAAGAATATTTATAAACTTCCACAGAAATTAGTATTTTTTCGACGGACATTTGGCAACTCTCGAATGTTCCGCGCAGGAGTAAAAGCACAAAATATAAAAGAAAAAATGTAATAGCTTTGGTAATCATTAAAGACTCGGAACAACCTTAAAGTTTACGAAACACACATCTTATTTTCCTAAAATACATATTTTTTTTCGTCAATTTAAATGGGAATAATCCACGCAGAGTGTGCGAACATTTCAAAATCGTGAGTTGAAAAACTCTGACTCCGCGTGTTCAAATATTAGGGCCAAACGTCGAGTGGAGCAGCATACTGCCAAGTCGCGCACTAGCGCCTACAAACCAAACATGGATACTTCACGCATTGCGCAATGTTTGAAGTATCTACTTAGGTTTGAAGGCGCCAACGCGCGGTGCGCGCTGGCCGCCCGCCTGCCGTGCTACGGCGCGGCGCCACAAGCAACTGTTTCACAACAGAGGTGCTGCACAGTATCATACGAAATTGAAGGCGCTCCACCATATTACAAACAATAGGCATACTTCAAGAGTACAGAGTTTTCCTCGCAAAATAAATCAAGATACTGCGGCACAAAGAGAGAGCGCGGTAGTCCAAAAACTCACTAAGTCCTGGCATTCGTATTTTATAACGTTCAGCATAATTTTTGAATTTTATTAGAGAAAAAAGTTACTCGATTCAGGCAGAAACATTCTTGAGGATGCCGTCAAGAAGATTTCATTTCGAATCAAGAATGGACTCGCTGACTGAAAGCGGGGTTCTGCTTGATGTAAATGACTTTTTTTTCTATAAATGCATCTCATTACTTCATTTTTGCACTTACTGCTCTCTTCGCTATCACGGCAGAATAATGAAGATGTTGCATGTGTGACGAATTTGCGATTTGACTGTTGATTCTCATGTAAAAGTTCGTGAGAAACACGATGGTGCCACTGGTGTTCTCTGAAATCAACTCCCAAGCTCAAGAAAAGCTCTCAAGTTGAGGCCAAAATGGAGGGGATATCCCACCCTACCCTGAGCTTGCATGGAGCTCTTGTATGAGAGCTTAGACGAATTTT
This sequence comes from Bemisia tabaci, assembly GCF_918797505.1. Classification (NCBI taxonomy): domain Eukaryota; kingdom Metazoa; phylum Arthropoda; class Insecta; order Hemiptera; family Aleyrodidae; genus Bemisia; species Bemisia tabaci. Next base: position 27,170,443 of record NC_092802.1, read on the forward strand.
GAAGGAAACAATTTTGAAAATTTGACACTTACCACTCTCTGCGCTATCACCGCAGCATAAGTGAGTTAAAACATGTCCGTGGTACAAGATCGCCCGAAGTTGCTCGAATCGCGCTTGCGTGGATAAGGCCTACGGAAAATCCAACATTTTAGTAGACATTCTGTTATATTTATCATCCGGTATTGCATCCCATACAAAAACACTTTTCTTCTTTTGTGAGTCGGAGCTGTAAATTTTAATTTATGTCCAACGTATTTTACGTAAATTTTGATGAAGAAACATGTTGCACCCTGTCTAACGAGTGGTCCAAAGACTTGTGAAACGGGAATCTCTGATTCCCCGCAGTGGCGTGGCGTGACTTGCGATATATCGATTGTTATGCCATTTAAACCTGTGGTAAAGAATCGATTATTAAGGTGTTCGCTGCGAACACCCTGTTTATCGATCCTTTTCCATAGGTTTAAATGGCATAACAATCGATATATCGCAAGTCACGCCACGCCACTGATCCCCGTAGGCGTTTCTCGGCTTACACTGTAAACCTCCCACACTGAAATACGGAAACCGATCCAACCGATGCATTAATTAGAGTCTTACAGTGTTATTTTCGCCTCTGCACCTAATTGGACTCACTCAGCCGCCGCACACTGGACCCAATCAAAAGGAGCAGTCGGAAAAAATTTGGAAACTTTAAACGCTCATAACTCCGTTCATACAAGACTTTGAGGTACTGAAAGTGGTTTCATTGGTTTTCTCGTAAAACTTTCTGCATGAAGTACCCCTTGAAGTTTACTACGTGATGAAATAACATCAAAATTGGCAGTTTTAGTACTAAATTTCTTGTCCGACCTCTCTAATTGACTCGATCCACTGTGCGCCGCGCTGGCCACGCAGACGGAGTCTCATTTCGTAGTTTCCCTTCACGAAAGAACGTAACTTCATTTCATTGTTGCCAAATTTCCCCTCGCAAATTGCACGGTAACTAGGAGAATCTTGGACATTTTTACTGGAACTTTCATCGATTTTCCCTCAGATTTCGTGCAAAAATCAGAAAAAATTTTGATGGAAATTGCAAAGATTAACTTTGTAAAATAAATTAATTGTTTTAGTCGATTTGGCAAACTTGGAATGGAGGTAGGTTCTTTCGTCCGTGGGATGACGATTTCGGCGCGAGCCATGGTAACCGTCCATTTTCACTCGATCGAGGGCTCGCGAAGTGGCGTGGCGTGCTTTGCGATATATCGATTGTTATGTCATTTAAACCTATGGAAAAGGGTCGATAAAGAGGGTGCTCGCTGTGAACACCTTAATAATCGATTCTTTACCATAGGTTTAAATGGACGTATTTATGCGAAAAGGCGCTAAACGCCATTTCCAAACTTCTCAGTAAAGCAAGTTTGACTAAAACAATTGGCGTTTCCGTACTAATGGACCGATTTTGGTTTACTTTAGCTTGTTTGAAAGCTGAAGAGTTCCTCTAATTACGTACGTTGCCAAAATTAGGAAAAAATGCATATTAAGCGAGATATAGGGGATTTTTGCACGTAGGTCCATTTGATTTAATGCGCTAACCCGGATTCCGAATTAAATCAAAAGGCGCTATCTCCACTTGAATCACTTGATTGACGCGCGCGCGGCGAAGCTTGGTGGAAACTTGGTGAAATTTAGTACCGGGGGGTATTTTTGGACGGGAAACTCGAATTTCGGGTCAAATTTTGAAAATTCAGAAATCCAAGATGGCGGACATGGCCTAAAATGCTATCTCGGCCCCTATCCAGCCGATCTTGGTGAAACTTGGTATCAGGGGGTATTTTCGGACGGGAAACTCGAATTTCGGGTCAAATTTTGAAAATTCAGAAATCCAAGATGGCGGACATGGCCTAAAATGCTATCTCGGCTCCTGTCCAGCCGATCTTGGTGAAACTTGGCATCGGGGAGTATTTTCGGACGGGAAACTCGAATTTCGGGTCAAATTTTGAAAATTCAGAAATCCAAGATGGCGGATGTGGCTTAAAATGATATCTATTTCTTAAACAAACGCACTACACGTCTAGAATGGCCGCCAATGAACCTGCGTAAAGCGCACGGGCCGGGTTGTGAAGGCCGGAGGTGGTGGGAGCCCAAATATACCTACCTAACCTCAATCTGCTTTCCCGCTGCATCTTGCCAATGTGGATGAGATGTGGAAATTTCCACGTTTGTAAACTTTAAATATATGGCACTCTACACGGAGAAAAAAACTCGTGCGTGGGACCCGAAGTTTGGGTCATATGGATCTCTGAAGTTTTCGGATTGAGCATCTGAACACTTTAGGTCTAGCTGTCGAGGTTCGGATCACACATCTGAAACTTCAGTTCTTACGTCTGAAGTCTTCAGGTGTGAGAACCGAAGTTTTTCGGATGTGAGAACCGAAATTTTCGGATGTGAAAACCGAAGTACTTTAGATGTAAGAACTGAAGTTTCAGATGTGTGATCAAAACCTCAGCAGCTGGACCGAAAGTGTTCAGATGCTCAATCCGAAAACTTCACAGATCCATATGACCTAAACTTCGGGTCCCACGCACGAAGTTTTTTTCTCCGTGTACGTTCACAATACACCGCCTCGTCGAGGTGCGTGGTTTACCTAGCAGCGTCGGATCGTGAATTCCCTTCATGTGCTGATTACCTATGTTAAAATTTTCGTATCTAAATAAAACAGTTTCTGTTGTCATTTTGAGCCCCTAATACCGAACTTCACACAAACGATTCAGGCATTGAGCTATTGTTGAAGGCCACATCCGCCATATCGGAGTTTAAAATTTTAACAATGAGGTTATTCAGTAATTTTTAATTTTTGCATTTTTTTGGAGGATTGAGTACGCACAGTTCGCTGGAATTTTCTCCGATTTTTTGAAACATTATTAACCCACGGAAAACAAGTTCGAAGTTGCGTATTCTGAGCTCCCATTTAAACTCGCGTCTCCGAGGAAGTCAAGATGGGGCCTGACGAACCCCTAGGTGACGGTCACGCTTTTGACCACGTAATCCTTCCAGCGCGCTCTTAATACTCATGAATTTCTAAATACTGTTCCGATTCCAATAAAGTACCTAACAGTGATTTTAATGAAAATTAAGTGATTCCGATGGGTTCGTTAATTTGTTCGCTCGTTAAAAGCCCCTTGTCCATGTCAGTGCACACTGACATCGATCGAGCCAGAGGGAACGCACGGTCGATATGTGACCGTCACTCAGGGGACGACATCTGGGATTTTTTGGCGATGCGCGTTTAAATAGGAGATAACATTTTAGGCCACATCCGCCATCTTGAATTTATGAAATTTTAAAATTTGACCCGAAATTCGAGTTTCCCGTCCGAAAATACCCCCTGATACCAAGTTTCACCAAGATCAGCTGGACAGGGGCCGAGATAGCATTTTAGGCCATGTCCGCCATCTTGGATTTCTGAATTTTCAAAATTTGACCCGAAATTCGAGTTTCCCATGCGAAAATACCCCCTGATACCAAGTTTCACCAAGATCGGCTGGATAGGGGCCGAGATAGCATTTTAGGCCATGTCCGCCATCTTGGATTTCTGAATTTTCAAAATTTGACCCGAAATTCGAATTTCCCGTCCGAAAATACCCCCTGATACCAAGTTTCACCAGATCGGCTGGATAGGGGCCGAGATAGCATTTTAGGCCATGTCCGCCATCTTGGATTTCTGAATTTTCAAAATTTGACCCGAAATTCGAGTTTCCCGTCCGAAAATACCCCCTGATACCAAGTTTCACCTAGATCGGCTGGATAGGGGCCGAGATAGCATTTTAGGCCATGTCCGCCATCTTGGATTTCTGAATTTTCAAAATTTGACCCGAAATTCGAGTTTCCCGTCCAAAAATACCCCCCGGTACTAAATTTCACCAAGTTTCCACCAAGCTTCGCCGCGCGCGCGTCAATCAAGTGGAGATAGCGCCTTTTGATTTAATTCGGAATCCGGGTTAGCGCATTAAATCAAAGGGAATTACATATAGTTCCTTTTGATTTTATTCGTAATCGCTGATTCCCTGTTTTGCGATTTTTCAGGGGCTGATTCCAGGGGATGAAATTAGTATTTTGGGGGCATATTTACGTGTGAGAGCAGCCTATTACATGGAGAATCCAGATCCGTTAAAAACTGAAATTTGGAAATTTGGCGCTTAGTTCCCTTTCGTATAAATACGTCCAAATGGCATAACAATCGATACATCGCAATTCACGCCACGCCACTGATCGCGATGGACTTCTTGCCTTCGCCACCATCCAATTTGCACTTGGCTTCGAAGCAATGGATGTTTAGAAAGCGTGATGCAAAGTACTTACTCACAGCATCCGTTTTATCAGTTAGACTGTCTCCGCTTGATGTAACTGTCGTGAGAAGTATAATCAGTTGATTGTCTCTTGGAGCAACCAACTAGTGGAATTTTTTTAATTTTGACCGAGCCCGTAAAGGATTAATAATAGGCTTCTAGCCTAGAATGAACCTACTGTAATTGTTGGTTTGTTCTGTTTAGGCGCGGTCACTGTTTGATCAGTAGTTTTCTGCGTTTCCGACAGCTACGAATGACAGAAGTGTTTTTCTCATCAACAGCCTTTGCGGCGTTTTCTTTTTAAGTCAAAGTCAAGGTGATGTGTCAGAAAATCTAGACATGGAGTTGAATATTGCAATAGTTTATTTTGATCCGGGAACAAACCTCTCATTCCATGATCGTCAAAAGTTCCGGCTTTCGGAACTTTATTTCTAATTTATCCTTTTTTATAACCGTCAAAAGTTCCGGGATTCTTTTTAGATGTTCTAAAAAGTTTCGAAAAATGTGGAAGATCCGGAACTTTTCGGAAATTTTAAAAGTTCCGGAACAAACCCAGGAAATTTGTAACTAGTTCCGGAAAATGGGAGCACTGTCCGGAAAGAATCACTGAAAAATTCTATGTTTTTTGACTTCTAATATCGTAACTAGATCAAATGCTCCTGCAAAATTAATTTTCGGAGCAAACAGGTAGCTCAGACAAAATAATTTGTTATCGGTGTATGAGGAAAATAACGTGAAAAAGCTTTTGACAGGAAAGGTTACTAGCGATCGGGAAAACACAGAGGGAATACAATTTGGTAGGGACAGGCCATGAAAAACACAAGTAATTCCGAAAACCCCTAAAAAACACAAGAAATTGTATTTTCCAGTAAAATGGTTTAAAATTTTTAGGCTTAAATGCCTGAGGGGATCATATTCCCTAATTGAACGGGTCCTCAGGAAGTATTTAAATCCGAAGAAACTATGTCCATGCCAACATGAGCTCTTGAGATCCATCAAGTACATGAAGGACAGGGCTCATGCCAAAATAAATATGTATAGTTCCTCTTGATTCAAATACGTCCATTCGAAGAAGGGCGTTATGGCTAATTTTCAGGAATTGAGTTTTCGTCGGAATACCACACTGAAAAGAAAGTGAAGTTGATTTAACATTGTGGATGTAAAAAAAGTGTGAGAGAACTCGTATAATGCTGAATTACCAGCCACAGCAGTTGGTTTTACATCTTGGCATTGCTAAAGTAACTGCCTTAGCGGGTAATTCAGCATTGCTTTAGTTCTCGCACACTTTTTTTTTAAATCCAGAGTGTTAAATCAACTTCGCTTTTTTTCCGGTGCATGTCCAGAGGGTGAAAATTTTACGAGCGCATGCGATCGTGCTAAAATTAGTCGCTTAGCATCAAAACTCATTTTTTCTTCTTTTCTGATTTTCCCCTAAATTTTTATTCATAACGTGAGATTACATTATGGATTTACGCTGATTGTGAGTGTATGAGAGTGAAGTAGACTTATCTGAAAGAGAAAGGATTATCGGCGACTTGAAATCCGCGAAGCCTCACTTAGTTTCCGTTATGTCATCAATTGGAACTCTTATGCCGATTGATTGACGGCAACAATTCGATTCAACTTTACGTAACGTTTACGGGAAAGCACTCACGGTCATGGTTCAAGTCCGACATTGAGCCTCAGCAGGGGCGGATCCAGCAATTTGGCAACAACGGATTCCGTCCATTTAAACCTATGTTAAATAATCGATTCTTGTCGGAGCACCTGGCCCCTCCAAGAATCGATACATTTCCATAGGTTTAAATGGAGAAAAACAGTGTTGCCAATTTGCTGGATCCGCCAATGAGCCTCAGAGACCAGTAGCGCATTCTGACTAAAATATTAGGGAAGTTGAGTCCCCATGAAGTCCTCAGGAGGTATGGTGGTTACGAGAAATTATTTCTCATTTTCCCTTCAATTTCCGAGGTAGGCCAGAAAACATCATCATTTCTCCTTACCGCAATAACTACCTTTTCGAAGATACGTTGATTGCGGTGCGGTAAGTCATGTCATGAGACAAACTCCGACTAGATGACCTGTTCTGCCGTGAAGGATAAACGCCGTATGAACATTCGAATGTTGCCAAATTGCCTCTCGAAAAATATTTATTTCTGAAGAAACTTATGGATATTTTTCATTGAACTTTTCAGCCATTAAAAAGCTTTTTAGACCAAATTACGAGCAAGATTTTCCGAAAAATCGGAAGAAAATTATGTTTAAATTTTCCCGAAAATTCGTGATGTCTCGAAGGAAATTTTGCAACGCCTGGAGGTTTATACGGTGTTTTTCCTTAGCACGGCACAAGGAAAAAATGAAATTGCTGATTTAACAATTCAATTGCTAAAAAAAGTGACTGCAATGTCTCAACGTAGATTTTACAACAAAAAAATGCTACTTTAACCACTATTGTAAGCTAATGGCCACGGAGGTGGTTAAAGTAGCATTTTTGTGCTGTGAAATCTAAATTGAAACATTACATTTTTATTTTTTCCGTGCAGTACTCCTAACGCTTTTTATTCTAGCTCTCTCCGCTTTTTTACATCAAACTGTAATCCAATTAACTATCTGAACATGATGCGATGCCACGCGCAACTGATTCATCCCGGTCTTGTGTTAAAAACGACGTATACTCCTGTCAAAATATAATGCACATCCGTCGTTCTTACCAACGAGGCGCCATCTGCGCTCACTGTGATTGAGCGGTCCGCTGTGCACGGGTGCAATTACTAGGTCGTGCGTTGCCAAAAAACTGCGTGTAAACATAGAAATCGCACCCGGGGGTTCCCGAAACGCGGCTGGTGTTGCCAATTCTAGGTAAATCGTATTTTTAACCCTCGGATTCGCCCAGCTTTTGCTCGAGAGCCGGCAATTCGCTGATTTCACGAAATTGGATGTTTTGAGTTAACTCTGTTGACTCTGAATGACGACTGTTACGTTAATGCGGCGAATTGGCGGGAATTGCTTGTCGCTGTCAGCACTATTTAAGGTCTCATTATGAGTGTCTCAAAACGTCGCCAAAATATGATCTTCCATAATTGACATATTTGCCGGTCTGCCTTATTTTAAGGCTTAAATTCAAATACGTTCGTTGAAATTTTGTCGAATCTAAATCTCGTTCAGAGCCCCTCTGAATGACGACTGTTACGTTAATGCGGCGAATTGGCGGGAATCGCTTATCGCTGTCAGCACTATTTAAGGTCTCATTATGAGTGTCTCAAAATGTCGCCAAAATATAATCTTCCATAATTGGCGTATTTGCCCGTATGTCTCATTTTAAGGCTTAAATTCAAGTACGTTCGTTGAAATTTCGTCGAATCTAAATCTCCTTCAGATCCCCAAACGTAGCGACATTCCCATACTTCAGACCTACTTATGAGCTCATCTTATACATTAAATGATGTTTATATGATATTTCAATTTAAATAACGTAAATCAAGAAGAAGATGTCTTAAAATTTTGGCTCACGACTCGCGGATAAAACCTTCATAACCTTTCCTTTAAAAGATGAACGAAAGTTTTTGGCATCGAAAATGGGAAAATTGGTTGGTCCTCAGCTTGCTGAGAAAATTAATCCTCTCATTCATCTTCTCAGAATTTTTTCCAATATTGTTTTTTCCAGTAACAATAAAAACTTATCTGAAGTAAAATATCCGGCTGAACTTTAGAAAGATGGCCGCGGAAAAGACGAAAATTTCGGACTCCAAACTCCATGAAGTATTTCTAAACATTCTTCTAAGTAAATATATTTCTTATCTGGGATCGTAGCGCCGTTATGTCATTTTTGTAGAATCAATGTTTATTAGTTGAATCATTAATGAATCGATTTTCGGAATCAGAATCAGATTTCAAAAACCCCCGGGGGCTACAAACACTGTTATCATCTACGCAGCTCCTAAAAAAATATTTTCGTGATTCCCTCAGCGGTTCCATTCGAACAAAAATCGTTTAGTCATTGTTGATTAGAAATTGAATTGAATCAATATTCAATATCTTAAACTTGCGAGTCATTGTTTGTAGCGAAGTTGCCATTCAGTCTCTGAGACTTTTAGTTTAAAGCGACTTTTCTGTAAACTTCTAAAATTACGTAAGAATCAGATTGTTTTTAATTTTCTCAAAGCGTGCGAATCTTGAATGTGTCATTAAGGCGCATAAAAAGCATGTAGATAACCAGTTTGGAGCTCTGGGAATAATTTTTGTCTAAACAAAAAGCAACTTCCGCTGACTTTTCCCCACAAAAGAAGTTTGTTTCAAAAATAATTTATTTTAAATCAACCAAACACTACATCATTCCCTTAATCAAATAATATGCTGTATAGCAAGACATGTTCGAAGGAGATCCATTTTGATACAATAAATAGAAATTTTCTAAGTGAGATCTCGCAATTCGTCGCTTCTTGGATGAAGGAACGTAACTCCATTCCAAGGTTGCAAAATTGACTCAAACAATTCAATTGTTTATAAAAATGTGCCTGCGTAATTTTTGTTGAAAATTCGTCTGGTTTTTGATAAGATCAGAAGAAAAATCGGTGAAATTTTCAATTGAAAATTCCGAAAATTCTCCTGGTTTAAAAGCAATTTTCCCGGGGAAATTTGGCAGCGGTGCTAGGTCATTTTTCCTAATTTTTTTTTCCTACATCAGGTTTTCCTATTACTTTTTTCCTACTTGTTTTTTGTCCTATTACAGTAAGTCCTACGAGTGAGATGTCCCACTGGCTTTTTTCCTAAGGGTGTTTGTCCTAATAATTCAATAATAATTGAAACGTAAACATGAGTAGAGTAGAGGGAAATTTTTCAGAAAGAGTAAAGTTTTCTCAGCGAGCCGAATGTAAGTGCGTGAACAGGAGACATTACAAGCTGAGCCTTCTATATCCTCAATATAAGGAGGAGGATGAAGCTCCACTACTTACGGGCATGCGGCCACAATTTTAACTTGTGAGGTACCTATGTTGTTTCTCTACTTTCTCGATCCCCTAGTTTTAAAATTGAATTTCGGACAAATGCCCCTAGGAAAAAAGCCAGTAGGACATCTCACTCGTAGGAGTAACTGTGATGGAACAAGAAACGAGTAGGAAAAAAGTATTAGGAAAAATTGCAGTAGGAAAAAATGTTTTAGGAAAAATGACTTGCCACCTTGGCAGCAATGAAATAGAGTTATGTTATTTCGTGAGGGAGCGACGAAAAATTGTCTTTTTCGATTGCCACTCCCCATCTCTCTACTTCAAAATCCTCACTACCGAAAGAAAATTAAGATGAAGGATCAGAAGAAAAATTAACGGAAAACCAAGTCAATAACAAATGCATTTGTTCGATGTCTGCTCCAAGCAAGGATTTTAATGACGCAGTAAACACAAGTTTGAACCCCTAAGTTCACCGATTATCTTCGAGAATATGAAAGCACTAACAGTAATTTTTCACGTTTCGCTGATTGCAAATCACGTGGCTGTATGAATGAAAGCCGGAGTTGAATAATGAGGCTTTTCAGGAGGAATTCAAAGAAGCTCGCGATGCATGCATGACATTTCTTTCCGTGTGACGAAATCTCTGTTATCGTCTTTTCGGCTGTCTTCAGTGGGATATGTATATGTAGATTCAGCAAATTATACAATTTTGATATTCCGTAGATTAGGTTAGATTACCAATCAGAGGAATTTTTCTCGGAAATTCATGAAAAGTCTTCAACCGGTTGGTGTCAGCCAGAATCAGCCTAACTACATTACAAGTCTCCTAATTTCTTCTCATTTTCCATTTTTTATTCTGAGGCTACTAAGGCTTATTCTGTTGTCAAATTCCACCCTTTTTCCTCACAATTTTCTAGAAAAGAGTTGTTTTTTTTTTTTTTTTTTTTTTTTTTTTTTTTTTAACTTTAGAATTTTTTTGGGAATCTTGAACTCTTCTAACTGAAAATTTCGCTGATTTTTCTTCCGATCTCATGCAAAAATCAGACTTTCTGACTAAATCTGCACAGGCGCAGTCTTGTAAACAATTAACTTGTCTGAGTCAATTTTGCAATCTTGAAATGGAATTACATTCCCGCGTGCGGTAAAAGACGAATTTTTCTTGGTGAAATATCGCAACGAATGTAGGATTTATAAATAAATCGCATAATCCGAGATAATCCGCCGTTGATTCGGTCTTTTAATGTCGTTCGCTAACAAAGTTATTAGGTTCCGATTTATGTCTCTTGTTCAGTCTCTTTTGATTTGATTTCTATAGTTTTTCCCGTATCAATAGCTCCGTGGTTTAAGCGTAATTTATTGTTATCAATCATTTTCTCGAAGCTTTTCATCTCGCAATGGTTCCGTTATCAGGTCAATTAACCGGATACAATTGGTAGGTAACTTGTCGCATTGACGTGAAAAACAAGCTGCGTTTATGTACAGCGATGTGACGTTCTTCAACGTTTATTTGTTCGCCGTTAAAAATATCATCTTATCGTTCTTTCTTAAAATTCGTCGCCTGTTTTAAAGTAAAATAAAGAAATAGAGGATCTTGAAATAGTGTTTCACGTCACACAGTATCCGACGTCTTTTGATTGACCAATCTGTTCAAACAACAGGACACCTTCAAATCTAGAATAGAACACAAACATTAGTAGTAGTAGCATATTTCTAATAGCCGCACACAATATTCCTCTAGCTGAACTGTAGCGAGGCGTGAATAATCAATTATCGATATTTCCCCATTTGAAGCTATGGTAAAAAAAATCGATTATTAAGGTGTCAGTTGCGAACACCCTCTTCATCGATCCTTTTCTATAGGTTCAAATGGCAGATCAATCGATATATCGTAAAGCACGCCACGCCACTGCATATTAGGGTCACAGCAATTTAGGGTTTCTGCTCCGAGTTAACTTGTTTTTAGGAAAAAGAGACATTTTTCCTGTAAATTTTACAAAATTCTCTTTACCTGAAGGACAAAAATTGCAAGAAATAAGTGTCCCATCCAACCAAATAGAAGTGCGTGGAAAGATGCAATCAATTCCCTTTTATTTGGTGGTTTTAAAGCTCGAGCCACTAAGAAGTTTGGATACTTTGATGATACTTCTCTTTCATTCTCCAATCTAAAAGTTGTGAAAACGTAACACGGGTTAAGTGCCTCATTCATCTCGGTAGTTATGAAACATTACCTGCCTTCAAAGTTAAAATAATCGCATCATGCTCTTCTCATTTTCAAATGTGTGAGACGCGAAAGAATAGCACGAGCTTAAGTGCCCCTTCATCTCGGCGATTATGCAATAGTAGCTACCTCGGAGTTAAAATAGTTGTATCACGTTTTATTTGCTAATCTGAATCTGAGGGAGACGAAATAGAAGCGCGGGAGGCGAGCACTAAGTGCTCCTTCATTTCGGCGGTCGTGCAATTTGAGCTACTCAGAAGTTGGTATAATTGTATCACCCTATTCTTTTGTTCCCTATTTCCTGTTACACGAAATGTAATTTTACAAGAGGCGAGTTCCACTCTGCATGACGACCCAGGCTCTTTCCTAGCCGACGTCTGAAAGAATAAAAGACGAAAAGAATGAATAAATAATGAAACAGCGACGTGCAAGGCTTAATTCTCATAGCTCTGACATTGCATGCTATTCAACCGCACGCCAGTTTGATATCACAGCGCGGCCGCTCACAGTTTGTTGTTAAACATGTAACGAAGTTTTCGCATCGTCTCAGTTCTGCCCGAAGGAAAAACGACCCAAAAACATTCCAACGTTGCCCGATTTTTTACCAACAACCTACGAATTTCTCGGAAAACTTGCGGATTTTCCTGCTCCTATTTTGTTCCGGATAATTCTACCCGCAATATTGGCTAGTACTCTGTATTTTTGAACATTACACGAAAATGCATTCATAATTAACATGGATTTATCAAAAGAAATTTGGCAACATTCGAACGCTCATACGGCGTTTTTCCTCAAGGCGATAGTACAGTGAATCACACCTATCGTGCTACCATCTCCGCCGTTGCACTCTCATATTTTGCTGATTTTATATTATTTACTGTCAAACTTTTTCCGCTTTATCAACTCCAACTTTCTTTTCGCGACCTTTTCGATTCTCGCTTTCCGCGCAGTTTCCGCGAGCACGTGTTATTCCCTCTCTCTCCCTCCCTTTCTCTTCCTCTTCGTTCTTTTGTTTACTCCCCTTTCTTCTTTTTCTCCCTCCCTCTATCTGCGCTCCTTTTCCTATTTTCTCCTTCGTTCTCCCTTTCTTTTATTTCTCTCTCTTATTCTCCCTTTACCCCTCTTCCTCCACATCCCCCTCTCTCTCTACCTTTCCCACCTCCATCTCTCTACCGTCTCTCACTCTCTTCTATGTGCGTCAATTCTTACGGCGCACAGTGGATCGAGTCATGTAGACAGGTTGGACTTGAAATTTTCAACTAAAACTGCAAATTTTTATATTTAATTCGTCACATTTTCAATTTCAAGGGGTGCTTTCAGATGAAAATTTCTCGAGGAAACCAATGGATTCACTTTTAAATCCTCAAAATTGTGTATGAACGGAGTTATGAGCTTTTAAAGTTTCCAAATTATGTCCAACCTCCACCATTGACTAGATTCATTGTGCGGCGCCGATTTTCTTGCGAACTTTTTCCTCTTCCTCGCTTTCCTCGTGTGCGCCGATTTTTTCTCCGTGTTTGATCAGTCGCAGATGCACTCTCTTCAAGTTCATTCAACGATTGATTCCCTTTTGTTGTGAGTCGCGTGTTCGGCGACATGCATCACATGGGTTTCCCTTTATCATTTGTCGATTGTGCAGCTCATAAGTTGCTTGACATGTTTTTTCCGAATGTAACTAGGTTCTCCGACGAATTTATCGCGCTTTTTGCTTTGCTCTGGCAGAAATGGGTCAAAGCCTCCTTTCACGATGACAGGATGCTGATTGCCGATGCGCCATAATCATCTTCGTTATCATTTTCCTTCTTCTTTCTCCGCGGAATGCGGAAGATGCATTTTGCACATCACACGCGCGCTACACGCGGGTCGTTTAGCTGAGAGATCCGCTCAGATTATCAATTCATTATTTTTTCCCCCTAATTTTTTGAGCAAAGGGAGAGACTGAGATTTAAGTCCCGAGATGGCACGTGTCAACCTAAAATAAAAAAAAGGAAATTAAAGAAAATATATAAATACAACAAATAACTAGATAAATAAAATGAAAGAAATAAAATATAAAAACAATAAATAAAAAATGAAAAAAATAAAAATTTTTTTTAAAAAATCATAAAAATAAAAAAATAAAACATAAATAAAAAATAACGAAATAAAAAATAAACTGATTTATGTGAATGCCGACTTACACCGTCGATGTGTGCTTTTTTCCTATCAACGAGCACTTCGACGATGAAACTACCAGACCCTGTATCTCGTTCGCGGTGTTTAAAAATCCCGCAAAAAATATCATTGAAATTGGTAACGGGAGTCATTTTTGACCTGCAAAAAAGGGAAAACACATTTTGAGGGAGGGTTTAGGGGGGTATCGAACCTAAAAGCAGCCAAAATTAATGTTTCTAGCGACAAAAATTGATTTCTGACGGCACCATTAGATTCAGCGTTGAAAAATATCGAGATAATGGGTTTTGCGTTTTTTTTTTTTTTTTTTTTTTTTTGCCGTGACTTATCGTTTTCGAGAGAATTGGAACAGAATGGAGACGGGGTGAGCGCGAAGGGGGTGGGGGTGGCCCCCAGGGAAAGCGTTTGTGGATAAACATTTGTACCAAAACGTCTTTTTTTGATCCAAAGAATCGACTCCTCCATTATTCGTACTTAATCCTGGGACACCCTGTATAAGACTCTCGGAACAGAACGGGCGCAAGCAGAGACGCAGGCGCCACAAAAGACGTCAGGAACGTGACGGAAGGCGACACGCGAAGCAGAAGCGGAAAAACACGACCGCGAGCGAGTACTCGCGCTTGCCGATAGAGAAAACACGGCCGTAGATAAGATAACACCGCGTGCTCAATGCGCTACACACATTGATTCATTCCGCCACGAAAAAATCACAAATCCTCAGGAAAAGAATCAATTCGTCGCGATGTGATTGACGTTTGACACAAGGTGGAGGAGATAATGACGTGTGCTCTCCAGCGGGCCGATTATTGAAATTGATAGACAAAGCCATAGACAAAGAAGACGAAAGAGATATGGAGGGATCCTATTGGTGGAAACGTGTGGTTGCAATGGACAAAGGAGGAAGGTCATATGTAGACTAACTAACGGCAACCCACGAGGGGCCCGATAGTTAGCCCATCATTTTCTCCTTTAGTCTATAGGAGCCACCCATTTCAACTAATAGGATAGCTCCACGCTCCCTATGTCTTCTTTGTCTATCGCCTTGTCTATCAACTTCAACGATCAGCCCGGCTGGAGAGCACACGTCATTATTTTCTCTACCTTTTAAGGGCGGTCCGGAAGTACGGAAAAAGTGCGGAAATTCCGCAAGGAGGTCCGAAATTGTTGTCATTTTTGCCGCAACTTGAGCGAGAAATTTAAAATTGTTGATATTTTTCGAAAATTCTCGAATGGAGGCACTGGAAATGTAGTGAATTTTTCTGTTGAGGAGGCACCGAATTTTTTGGGATTATACTGAATAAGCACTGGAAAAAAACTCATTGGATATAGAGTTCAGACTCTTAAAAACATTGACAAGAAAAAATACTCTTGATTCAATCGGATTTTTGCTTAAATCAAGAACCAAACCTCTTAATTTGAGCGGATTCCCTTTTGATTTAGGCTTAAGTCTGATTGAATCAAGAGTATTTTTTCTTGTCAATGTTTTCAAGAGTCTGGACTCTAGATCCAATGTGTTTTTTTCCCCAGTGAGTACTGTAAAAGTACTGATTTTTGGCCAGCGTGTGAGTTCACACACCCTGTGAGTTCGGAGCACGAGTGAATCACGTCGCTTACGTACAGACGCCTTCGCACCAGATTGACGTCACGATGCGTGTCACGCAGACCAGCGCGCGCTCGCGCCGGGAATCCGGATTAAGTTGTAAATTTATGCATTCAGGTGGCACGCCAACGCAGCGGTGATAGCGCACGGGAATCCAGGATAGATCAGCCAAGGTAAAGCGGCGGCCTTCTATTTTATCGCTCGCGCTATAAACGAACCGAACGGCTACGATCGAGATGACGGAAAGTGAATAATCGTCCGGGATGAAAGTAGTTCCTTAACCTATACGCAGACGAAAGGTCAGCGTTTATCAACGAGGAACCAAGAGCATGCAGGCGGAGACAGTGTATTATTGAGGTACGCATACATATTTTCCTGCACTCCCAATCCAAAGGGCTGTACAAGTACAAGTACAAGTACAACACTGGGAAAAAAAAACACATTGGATCTAGAGTTCAGACTCTTAAAAACATCGACAAGAAAAAGTACTCTTGATTCAATCAGAATCTAGCTCAAACAAGAACCAAGCCTCTTAATTTAAGCGGATTTCGTTTTGATTCAAGCAAAAATCCGATTGAATCGAGAGTATTTTTTCTTGTCAATGTTTTCAAGAGTCTGGACTCTAGATCCAATGTGTTTTTTTTCCAGTGAAGTATTACGTAATGTGCAGGGTGTCTACAAATCCGAAAAAAGTACTGATTTTTTCAGGGCGGCCAGGAAGCACTTATAAAGAGCGGGATTCTGCAAAATGGTCCGAATTTTTTTTCAATTTCTTGTCATTTTTGTCGCAATTTGAGTGGGAAATTCAATTTTTTCAAATTTGCCGAATTTCGTCAATTGGAGGCATTGGAAAAGTACCGAATTTTTCTGTTGATGAGGTACTGAATTTTTATTTGAATGCACTGAAAAAGTACTGCAAAAGTACTGATTTTTTGGCCAGCCTGTTTTCAGGAGTCAGAGTCACATATAAGGACAAATTTTAATATAGAACCGACATCAACGCAACATTCAAGAGTGTGCAAGTGACGTACTCCGAGTTCCGGATGCTTGATATAAATTCACCAGCAATTTCTGCAGCGTGCTTTTACATGCGAAGTTGCCAGCAACTGCGAAAACGGAAAAATCTTGAGGGATTTTTCCAATTTTTGAAGAGCTGGGGAAAAACTGAATTATTCACACAGATACTGAATGTTAAGGAATTTGAAATCATTTTAGTGCTGTCATTTCCCGGAATTAATTCCGAAATTCGGAACTTTTCCCAAAATCTTCTGAATCCCCGGAATTTTAAGCTATTTTCGGAAATTCCTCGAAATTTGCAGTTTTTCGCCAGTTTGACCATTTTTTGATCAAATTTAGGGACTTTTTGATCAAATTCGATGATTTTCGGAGCTAAATCCGGGCGTATCTCGGACTTTTTCCCCGGAATTTTTCTTGGAACTTTGGCAGATCGGAAATATTTCGGAATCTTTTGATAAAATAAAATGACAGCACGGACGTACAGTTCGGGCCATGTTTCTTAGTGGTTTTTTTCTTGTTTATTGCAAAGTAGCCTCAGGCCCGCCACATCCCATCTCGGGCCCTGGTACCAATTTTCTGGCCCGGGCCTCTAGCACAGAGGGGGGGGGGGGGGTCCGGGGGGCCTCCCCCGGGAAATTTTTGAAATTTTAAATCTATTTGGACGCATTATGAAGCTCTTATGATGGAGATTTTCCATTAATTTCTGCAGAATAATTACGCCTTTTTGTTTACTTTCAGCACCAAAAACTTTCGAATTGTTGCATTCAAAACATCTATAAATTTTTTTTGAGGGGCCAGATGATAATTTTCAATTCTATGGGGAGCCGGGCCCCCCCTGGACTCCCCTTTCGTACGTCTATGGCAAGGGAGTTAAGCCATTGAAGTCGAGGATGCCCAGAAAGGAGCCTCTTAGCATCCGACAACGGAAGAAAATGAAACACAGTTACTAAAAATATCATTCTACATATACTCAAAATCTTGAAAATCTCTAAAAAAGTAAGAAAAATTTTATAGTGCCCTAGCGTGTTTTTGAAACTTTATTTACCTTTTGCGGAATTTTTAGGGTAATTTTTTCACTTTTCCCTACGAGACAAGGGTTACACATGAATTCGTAGTGGTTTGTCACCTGCGTCACGGGCCCCTCCAGGGCCTGGGCCCCGGTACCAGGGACCCAGTATCTCCCCCCTTGTGGCGGGCCTGAGTGGCCTAATAATCCGTACAGTCGGATCGAATTGCGTCCTTCTCTCGCCTCGCACAGTTTGACAGCGCGCACAATTCAGCACGATGCGAAAGTGTAAACACGGTAGTCAGCTTAATGACAGTCTAACCTTAGACCGACGCACAGTGGATCGAGTCAATAGAAGAGGTCGGACAAAATTTGGAAACTTCAAGAGCTTATAACTCCGTATATACAAAACTTTGAGGTTCTAAAAGTGGTTCCATTGGTTTCCTCGTGAAATTCTCTTCCGGATGTCGCCCTTAAAATTTAAAATGTTACGAAATAAACATCAAAATTTGCAGCTTTAGTCAACAATTTTATGTCCAAACTCTCTGATTGACTCGATCCACTGTGCGACAACGCAATCGTCAAGCGAACCACTTATCAGTTGATTGACCTATACCCATCAAAGCTCGCGCACTCATCAGTACTGACCCCCTCCCTCCCCCAACGGAACTTTTCGCCGCCCCATTGGCGAATTAAAACGCGACGTTGCCACGTTGAGAGTATTTTCTCATATTGTCAGCTTTCAGTATCATATCCTTCAGTGATCATGCCAAGAAGGCAGCGGTATCAATCGTAATCCTCAAGTAGCAGTTTTTAACAAAGAAATCGCGATGTTTTAAAATTAAGTTGCGATTATTTTACGATTTTTTGGCGATAAAGTCGCTAGGATCATCAAAATCCGAGCGGTTGTCCTCAATCTTGTCGCAATTTTAAATGTATAAAAATCGCGTTCGATAAAATCAAAATGTCAGCTCAATGAATCACGATTTTTTGTTCGATACTTTTGCGATAAATCGACGTCGATAAAATCGAGATCGAAGTTTCGCGAGTGGATTTGGTCGATTTTTTCAACCCGGCCGGCAAGGTCGCAAACCAAATGTTCTGCATTTTGCAATTTGGAACTATAAATTCTGGCTCATCTGATTAAACACTCATGTGCATAGGAATACTAATGGCACATGCGTTGCTTTTAAACCGGGTCAGAATTTATAGTTCCAAATTGCAAAATGCAGTCCAAATGAAAGAAACGCTCCGCTGAAGTCGAGAACGAAACCCAGCTGCCGGAAAACTCAAGAAAGACGTTTTTAAAGCTTATCGGCGCTGCTGCAAACCGCATGAAACATTTACAATAAAGCTTAGAACATATCATTGATAATCAAAATTATGGCTTGAATTTTTGACCCAAATGTTCTCGAAAATAATTGAAAGCGTTTTGTGTCAAAAACTAAAAACAGGGTTGACGCAGTCGGGGAATACCGGGAAATGACAGGGAATTTTATAAAGTCAGGGAAAACTGGGAAATGTTTAAGGGGACATTATGAAAATGTTGGGGAGAACCGGGAAATGTCAAGGAAAATGACGAAGATGTCAGGAAAAATTTGTTAAATCGCCTTTATTTGCTTTCTAGAATGGGTTTGAGGTTTCGAACTACATTTTGCCCGAAAATTATTGTCATGTCTTCTTTACCATTTGTCATATCTTCAATTGTCAGGGGAATCAGGGAATTGTCAGGGAATTCCATCCTCTAAATTCTCTGGCAACCCTGTAAAAATCTTTTTTCTGATACCCAATTGTTTTATTCCTTGTGCTGGACACTTTCAGATTTCGCCTGAAGTGCCCTTTCGCCTGACTTTCTCACTTATACTGCCGTGCTAAGGAAAAACGCCGTAAGAACATTCGAGAGTTACCAAATTTCCTCCGATAAAATGTTTATTTTTGAGGAAAGCTGTGAATATTTTTCCTCGAAATTTTTAGTAACTTTAGGTGAAATTGCGAACAAAATTTCATGAAAATTGGAAGAAAAATATTGACAAATTTTCCCAAGAATTCGTGATCTATCAAAGTAAATTTGGCAACGTCTGAAGATTTATACGGCGTTTTTCCTTAGCCCGGCAGTATAACTTTTTAGCTCAAATAACTTCTAAAACGGCAACGCTGCCTTGATTCGTGGTCGTTAGAATTAGCTCGCCGGCCCCTTGGATTTTTTTCGACTGCATGTGCTTCCTCCTCATGACTCCTCATGGAAAGCTCATCCGTACTCTTAAAGGATGCCTGACATACTTAATATGCTGGAGCGCCTTCAATTTCGTATGATACTGTGCAGCACCTCTGTTGTGAAACAGTTGCTTGAGGCGCCGCGCCGTGGCACGCTGCGGCGCGGCAGGCGGGCGGCCAGCGCACATCGCGCATTGGCGCCTACAAACCTAAGTAGATACTTCAAGCATTGCGCAATGCGTGAAGTATCCATGCTAGGTTTGTAGGCGCCAGTGCGCGACCTGGCAGTACGCTGCTCCATTCTATGTTTGGCCCTAATATTTAAACACGCGGAGTCAGCGTTTTTCAACTCACGATTTTGAAATGTTTGCACACTCTGCGTGGATTATTCCCATTTAAATTGATGGGAAAAAAATATTTATTTTAGGAAAATATGATGTGTGTTTCGTAAATTTTAAGGTTGTTCCGAGTCATCTTTAATGATTTCCAAAGCTTTTAAATTTTTTCTTTTATATTTAGTGCTTTTACTCCTGCGCGGAACATTCGAGAGTTGCCAAATTTCAGTTCAAAAATTATGAATATTTTTCCTTGAAATTTACAGAAACCTAAGGTGAAATTGCGAACAAAATTTCATGAAAATTGGAAGAAAAATATTGACAAATTTTCCCAAGAATTCGTGATTTATCAAAGTAAATTTGGCAACGTCTGAAGATTTATACGCCGTTTCTCCTCAGCCCGGCAGTATAACTTTTTAGCTTAATTAACTTCTAAAGCGGCAACGCTGCCTTGATTCGTGGTCGTTAGAATTAGCTCGCCGGCCCCTTGGATTTTTTTCGACTGCATGTGCTTCCTCCTCATGACGCACATGATAGCTGATAACTTTACGAAGTTTACTTTCCTTTTTTTTTCTCTCTTGAGGTTAGCATACGCGATCCCGCTCAACTTTCTTTGAATTCGCCACAAATCGAATTCACCATATCTAACGATTCAATGCTCTCACTGGAAAAAAACCTCGGATTTTTGCTTGAATCAAAAGGAAATCCGCTCAATTTAAGAGGCTTGGTTTTTGATTTAAGCAAAAATCCGATTGAATCAAGAGTATTTTTTCTTGTCTATGTTTGTAAGAGTCTGGACTCCAGATCCAATGTGTTTTTTTTTTCCAGTGCTCGCCAATGTTGTTTTACGTAGGAATCACATGTTACCTTTCCGTCCTTAAAGCAAATCTCTTTTCCCCCAGCAACCTTTTCCAGCAAAAATGTGTGTTAGCCTTTTTGCAGACCAGTGGGAATTTTGGCAAATTGGCAACACCGGATTTCGCCTATGAATCGTATTCGATAGTGGCTCGATGTATCGTTTGGTTCAAAACAATAGAACATAACCTCACACCAAAATTGTTGGATAGTTGTCAGGAAAGCTGAAAATGAGTTTCGTAGCAATTTCGCCACTATTGATGCCACTCTGAATGCCTTTTTCCACAATTTGACCCCGAAACAAGGAAACTTTGCCCTAAGTTTAGTGAATGTCAGCTTAGGTAAAAGAAAAAGAAAAAAAAGAAAATTTTGTTTGAAGATCAGGGAATCAGAAAATTTTGAAATCAGAAAAAAGCAAAAATAGGCAGAGAATTTAAAGATGAAGAAACTATGGCAACCCTGAATGACTGATAGAAAGAGCGCCCCCCCCCCCCCCCGCCCGTTCTCTCGATTATCTTGTCATCGAATACACGTATCGAATGCCTTACTACTTTCATTACAGAACTCTACAATTTTTTTAAGCAAGTGCTCTTATCTGAAGCGCGCAAAATATAAGGAAAAGGCGTCGAATTCACAGTCACAGCTCCTTGTCCGTCATCCGCACCCAATTAATTAGATTTATTAAAGTTGTGCAGAGCGAAATCACGCCTGTATGGAGACGGAGAGATCATTAGCAGAAATTATAAAGTCACGAAATTCTAACTTTGCACAATTCCACCGTGCTGATGAAAAACGCCGTAAAAACTTTCGCACGTTGCCATATTCTCTCCGATACAACATTTATTTTCAGGAAGGTTATGGAATAGTTTTCCCTGAAATTTTCAGGTATAACGTAATAAACTATAGAGAATATTCTCTAAAAAATTCCGAAGAAAATAGCCACGAGTTTATCGGAAAACTCGTGTTTTCCCGTAAGAAATTTGACAACGTTTGAGTGTGCCTGCGTTGTTTCTCCACAACAGGGCAGAATTTCGCCTCATCAGGAACGACCAGGAGTGAATTTCCGAGTCGTTCTCTCTCGCTTTCTAATTGATTTTTTAGCTCTTATCTCGGCCTAATGGCAGTCCGCAGTCGCTCAAATATTATATCTCAAAGAGGAGGTCGAAGATCGTAACCTGAAAATTTATAAATCCGGTAACTTTGTAAAATTTTGTCTTCTGCTAACGTTTTTTGTATCTGTACGTGCGGCATTCGCTTTCTTCGGTAGCTCGAATTTTTTTTATCGTCTCAAATTATCATCTTGTGGGCAGTGACACGGGGCTAAAGTCATAGCAATCAAATTCAGCGGTTTTTTTCTTACATCGGTACGCGATAAGGCGCTTCGTTGAGTGATTATGAAAGTCGTTCTTTGATAGCAGCAAAGCGTTGACTTCGCGTATCCTCAAAGCAGTATTACAATTTATTATGCAATGAAATGTTTATGGTCTCGTATTTGTTTACACCATGCAATTATGAATAATTACCCGAGTAGCAATTCAAAATTGAATTTATGTTCAGAGACAATACCTGTATTTTAGAGACCCAGTCACTGATTTGCTCCATGCTCCATGGAGTGGAACTAAACGCTATTCTCTAAATTCCACCCTCGAATTCGCCTGATATCGATTGATGATCAGAAATT
Organism: Bemisia tabaci; assembly: GCF_918797505.1. NCBI lineage: Eukaryota > Metazoa > Arthropoda > Insecta > Hemiptera > Aleyrodidae > Bemisia > Bemisia tabaci. The sequence goes on from NC_092802.1 coordinate 27,192,806, forward strand.
TTTGACTGCTGAGAATGTTCAACTTTACCCGCCACGAAAGCCGTAGATTTTGAAAGTCCTGAGTCAGCACCTTCTTACTCGAGTTTTAATTTTTTTTTTTGTCTTGTTTGTTGCAGAGTATAAATCACCGCAATATGAAAGGCTTGGTTTCAACTTGGTCAAAGAGCGACTGGTCAACATGGGATATCCTCAAGAAATATTGCAGTTTAAATATGATCCATCTTTTCCCATCAGGTAAAAACTACTATTTGTCCTTAGTTTTGATTCTCTTCAAGTTTCCAAGCCTACGCAGATTTAGTCAGATTTGTCATAAATTTTCATAAATTTTTCGTGGTTTTTGAGATCACTGGAAAGTTGATTAATCTCACGAAGAAGCCACGTCACCTTGTTATTTTGACTTGCTGACTGATTATGTGACCGAATGGACGGATGTTGAAGGACCAGTAGCGAGTCTTGAAAGTTAGCAACACTGTTTTTCCTCTATTTAAATGTATGTAAAACAATCGATTCTTGGTGAGGCAGCTTGCCACACCTAAAATCGATATTTTTAATGGATTTAAATTGAGTAAAAACTGTCTTGCCAACTTTCAAGAATCGCCACTGCGAAGGGCAGATGGATACTGCAAAAGAGGAAAGCTGATACTAGGCAACGGGCACTTTGTATTCCTCTCCAGCAGATATTTTAGTATTTCTCAGCTTGGCTCTGTATTGAGCACAAAAAAAAAGAACAAAGTTCAATGATTTTCATTCTTTTATTCTTTCAAAACCTGCGAAAAACCTTATCTATCAGGTTTATTTTTACGCAAAAGTGGATACCGAAATTTGAGTTGAAAATACTCTCAATAATTTATGAAAATGGATAATATATCAATGGACAAAGTGCGAACCCACGTTTCGTAGTTTGCGATGTCGCAGTCTTCCTGTCATATTTTATTTTTGTGTGGCAAACTAGTCAGCGTAATTTCTTGAAACCTTCCTTGAATTTTCGTCTATGTTATCAGAACATTCTATTTAAATTTCAAGCCGTAAAGTTGGGGTGTTTCTCCTCGTTTAAATGAAATAGGAGCAGACATTTTGAAGCACAGCAATCTATTGGGGTGAAAATTAAAGAAGGTATTTGGAAGCAGTGTTTGAATTACATTTTGCTGATTTTGTTTTTGTTTTCAGAGGTCTCTGGTTTGACTCTTTGTATGGAAACTTACTTAAAGTTGATGCTTATGGAAATATTCTAGTTTGTGTACATGGATTTGAGTTCCTAAAACCGTAAGTCTTAGTTTATAAGTATTATTAACTAGTATAATTTGCTTTTTCATCAGCAATTGTCGTATTTAAGTGTTATGGGAGATAGAACAGGTGCTTATTGTCTTTCAAAAAGAAAGTCAACCGAGTTCAATTTTCAATATTGGAAGGAAATTTGACAAAACATATGATCTCTTCACGAATGAAAAAGGGTATTTTTTTCCAGGTAAGGGGTTTATATGAAACTGCTAAAAGGGGTATTTTTTTTCCAGGTAAGGGGTTTATATGAAACTGCTATGAGATGATCCAAGTACACTCTTTTCAATTTACTAAGAAAAAAAATTTAAAAATACGAATAACAATCAGGAAGATTATGTATTGAACCCAGAACATGTTTATTTTTTAGCTGTTTTTGTCAGAACTTTATGAAATCACAGTCTGTGAATTCGATGTAATTTTTTCTCTTGCCCCTTCCAAAAGAAGGCAGAAAAAGTAGAAAGAATAATATGTATTCTTGTTTTCGCCGGGTTGTCCTTTTATTCATGTTCTCTTCAAATTAATAGCCAAAGCAGATTCCTATAATGAATTTAGTAGACTCTGTTAATATGAAATTTTTTTCTAACTAGAAGCTGCATGTATTAATTTTCAGATGGTGAATCTAATGTGTTTTCATTGTTTCCTCTTTTTCAGGTCCCAGATCTATGAGTTATACCCCAATAAGTTCCTACAGTTAGATGAATCTAGAGTTTATGTTCTTAATACTCTTTTTAATTTACCAGAAACATATTTATTAGCTTGTTTAATAGATTTCTTCACCAATTCTCCGCAGTATACAAGGTAACGTAGTCCCTTTCTTCTTATAAGTTTCACTAATATTAGAATTAAATCTCAACCTCTTCGCAGACTTTAATCCTTCAGTGAGATGCTCAGTAAGTATTACTCATAGAAAAGGAGTAATTCTGCTGTGAACATGAAATAGATCTCTCAACAAACAGAAGCTAATTAAACAAAATATTGATGATCTAAGTTGAAAAATGGGTATCTCCAATTGCGATGTTGAAAATTGCCGCTCATGTTTTATTTTTTAAAATTTAATAAACAGTTTTCTTAGAAATTTTCTGTGAATTTTCTTCACCTACTCTGAAACGTTTACAGACAATTTTACTGAGTTTTGATTACTTTTATTCGAAAAAAATGAAATACTATTGGAAATTCTCAAGGCGGTAATGGGGTTTTGCAGTATTTGACTTTAGCTGTTGATGTTTAAGAGAAGGGCACGAAGAGGAGCAAATAATCGCATTGAAGGCCAAATATCTAAGTCTTCTATGAGAATATCTCTGTTGGAGGAATCAAAGATTTTCTTCTATTTTCATGGGTTCACTTTGTTCCTTTGTTGGCCTGAGTTTCGTTTCAACATATTTTCTTCCTCTAGTTTTTTGCTTGGTCATCAAAAAGTTATGTAGATTTCAAGATTTTTATCACTTTTGTATTACAAGATTTGTATGATGTAGACCATACCAAATACTATTTAAGAAGAAAATTGGCAGAATGCAATTGTCGTTTAAAGGAATTTTTTAACCTAATATTATCAGCTAATTTTCAACTGCTTTGCTCTACAGGGATAAAACAGGAGTGCGCGATGGAGATCTCCTCATGTCATTCAGGTCAATTTTCCAAGATGTACGAAGTGCAGTAGATTGGATTCATATTCAGGTAATTATCAGCGCTCAAGTTTTTTTTTGTGTTTTTTAAATTATTCTCAGAAAGTAAAACAGTGCAAGAATTCATCAAAGTATCAAATATTTGGTATCTTTAAGGACAATGAGAGAGTATAAAACATTAAAAACCAGAAGGTGAAAATAAAATTCATCCAAAAAGAGCATCGAACTGATCATAAATTCTTACATTTGTTTAAACAAATTCAAGGGCTGTACATGTTTCAAGAGAGGACATTTAGCTGAAAGCTCTGCATTAGGTCAAGCAACCAAGTGTTAGCTTTTCACTTGAGATAAGAGGAGCTAATTTCCTATCATGCTTGTCGTTTTACTGTTTCAACAGAAATTTTTAATTTTTTAGCCTGTGTTTGGATTTTTGTATACTTTACCAAGTAAGAAAAAAGAAAATTACATCATTACAAACAGTTCCATTTTACTCTCAGCCGGCAAAACATGAGTACAAAGGACAAATGAGAGAACAAACAACCTTCTAAAATAGAATTTCACCCGCTTTCCTCTCTCTCTGTCTCTTATGAAACCAAAAAATCCCTTGTTTTTTGGGTACTGACTTCAAGGTTAGCACTAAGTCTTCCATAAATGATACTCCTTATTTTCCTGCTACTTTTTTACTCTCATACTTTTAGGAAGGGAAAACATGCTAATTAATGAAATCGTTGTATTTCCCTTGTTGCAGGGTGATCTCAAGTCAGAAACAATCAAAAACTTAGACGAATATGTGAAGAAAGATGAAAGGCTGCCGATGATCCTAACTCGCATCCGAGAAAGCGGTGCAAAAGTATTCCTTCTCACAAACAGTGATTACAATTTCACTGATAAGATAATGACATATCTGTTTGATTTCCCTCACGGTGCCCGGGTAAGCGGCTCTCTCATTCAAATCTCATAGACCTAAGAACATTTTTTGAACGAAGGCGTAATGTGTAATGAGTTGTGTTTGCACTCGGCATGATTTGCTTACTGTGTGTTTGCATCTGGTCTAATCCAGAATTAAGAGTTGCGCTCATTTTTGAACCAATAGATAAGAAAGAGAAAGACCTTGTATCGATTCATGAACTGGTTTTTGTTTTAAAGTTACTTTTTCATCTTTGCTGCTCATTGTTGAATGTCTCATTTTCTCTCTCAAACTGAAAATGTGTTAATTCTCCATGATTAGGATGATTTCAGTAGCAATGATTTTGTTTCATTTGTCCAACTGGCAGACTGTCCAACTGTCGACTCCTTCAATATTCGTACTTAATCCTGGGACAATCTTTATATTTCATGAAAAATTTGTAGAAAATTAGACAAAAGCTCCTGATCCTAATTCTAATCTAAATTAAAATATTTTCATACATGATCAATGAAACATAGCCGAAAAAAACATGCCGCTCAGAGAACAAGTGATCAAACAGCCAGTGACCTGAGACCCCTACTTGTCGGCCACGTTGTCAGTGTTATAATAGAGACCTCTTATTATTACTGTTGCAGCCAGATGAACCTCATAGAAACTGGAAAACATATTTCGATCTAATAGTTGTGGATGCCCGTAAACCCTTATTCTTTAGTGAAGGGACGTTGCTCAGACAGGTGGACACACACACAGGTGCCCTCAAAATTGGGACTCACACAGGCCCATTGTTAGAAGATGCTGTCTACTCAGGAGGTGAACATATATTTGAATTTGAACACCATCCATCGTTCTATTGTTCTTTTTTCAGTAATTTTGTAGTTACATATTCAAGAGACGTACTCTTTCCCGCCTTCTTTATTTTTCCATCTTTTATCATCTTTAGTATACTCGTCAAACCATATTCAATAGAAAAAATATTTAATTTATTCGCTATATTTATTTATTAATTAATCATTTTTTTTTTTTTGGGGTGTTGAACTTTGTGGTCCTAAAATTTTCAAGAAAACACCCAGATCCGTAGAAATGTTTTGCCTAACAACAAAACTGCACAAGAAAAATTTGGAAGAACTTAGTAAAACTAAAAAAATAATTATTGAATGACACATTCTCTGTGTTGTTTTGCTGATTTGCCATGGAACAAACGGGTGCTAGATAGTGCTGGTTTGGCTCTATTTATTCAGAGTACTTCAAGATGGGTAAAAAAGGAGCCGACCGGCTAAAACTAATCCACCTCTTCATTTGAATTTTGCTGCGACACGCTTGAACCTCTCAAAAGCACTATTGAGGCAGATCATTGAATCATCGCCGAAGAATGTTATTGTTCTCATACAATTTTGAAGCACTAAAGTTATGAGTCAAAGAAAGTCCTAAACTGATTCAATAGGGACACACATAATTGTTTGATGTGCTCAGAATACAGCAGAAATTCACGTAAGTTCATGAACTCAAGCACAAGGTCAGGCAGACTGCAGAGTTTTTAAAATATTTCCTTCTTACTTATTAACAATTATTAATGATAGGAATCTTTTCTGTCTTTTTTTCAGGGTCTTGCGATGTATTCACAGAGCTAATGGGTGCCAAAGGAAAAGATGTATTATACGTAGGAGATCATATTTTTGGTGACATTTTAAAATCCAAGAAAATTCGTGGATGGAGGACTTTCTTAATCGTACCTGAGCTTGTTCAAGAACTACACGTTTGGACGGATAAGTGTCAGCTATTTGCTGAACTGCAAGCCTTAGATGTAATGCTAGGAGAGATGTACAAGTATGTTTCTTTTTTTGTTCATAAAATTATTTTCAAAATATTCAGTTGAGACTTGCTTATGGCTTTAATTTTCATGACAAATGAAATGAGATGATAAAAGTATCGAAATGCTATGAATGAATTTTTTCTCCACATTGTATTTCTAACTTACTTCCCTATGTAGGTACCTATCAATGATGAAGTTATGAAATCATGTTTCTCATTCTCCATTCTGGTGTTTCCGCCCCCTCTTTATTTTTGTCAGAAAATATCACCTGGCATTTATTTACAGAAACCTTCAAAAATTATTCTTAAAACGACAAAAACAAAATAAAAGATTTTGTCCAGTAATGATAGCAATCATCCTGTAGAACCATATAATGTGACGTTAAACGCTGCAACAATTATCGAAAATCCACAAAATGTTTTGTAGCTTCGATCGTGATAGTAGCTGTGCTTGTAGCTGTCGATATTCTCCAAGACTTCCTGAGATCAAAGTGAAATAAGTTTTGAAACCCGCAAAAATCAGCATCCACAATTTACCACCTCATACGAAATTATGCTTCCATTCTTGTTGCTTTAAAAAGAATGATTACAAGGCATTAGTCTAAGTTAGCCTCCAAATTCTCAGTTAACTACAGATTTTTTTTCTTCTTTTGCTTGCCAACAAAGATTCTTGTCCTACCCTTACATGTGCACAAGTTACAAAGTGTATCGTCTCCAGGTATTACCTAGTTAGTTTAAAAATAGAACCGCACTTTCTAAAATTGACTTTTGAGAAATATATGGCATAGCTTTTAACAAGAAAAGTACCAAGTAAGGTTTCATCCTCAATTTCCAATACTCCAAACTTGAAATATTTTACAAAAAGCAGTCACTGGAAGAATCTGGATAGAGGTACATCAATTATTTCTGCTGATCCTTGTAGACCAAGAATTTAAAAGCAATTGCTCTCATTTTTTTTTAGTTTCCCTTCTGATCATTGTCAAAAATGACAGTCTCATATAACTTTACATTCAATTGTCTGTTTATTTTTCAGAAACTTAGACAGTAGTACAAAAGAAAAACCGGACATCTCAAAAGTGCGCAACTCAATCAGAGACGTAACGCACAAAATGGATTTGGCTTATGGTATGTTAGGAAGTTTGTTCAGATCAGGATCCAGGCAAACATTTTTCTCGTCTCAGGTTGTTCGCTACGCTGATCTTTATGCTGCAACATTCTTGAACCTCATCTACTACCCATTCAGTTACATGTTCCGAGCACCACCCATGCTCATGCCTCATGAGTCGACTGTCGCGCACGAACAAAGGTTTGTATTGATTTTACTTCCCAACTTAATTTTGAGAAAGCCAGCCTAACTAAGGTAAAACCTGCATGTATTTTGCAGAGGCTTTTTTATTTGAATGATGTCACAAATTTTCTGTCACAGTCTAATTTCATTGTACAGAGATCAATTGAACTCAACAATGTCATTGTTTTTTATCGCCCTATCAAAAATATTCCATAACTATTCCAGTTATAATTTTCAATTGTATTCCTGTTGAAACATATGAAATATTCTGGATCAGTGCAATCATGCACTCAAGATATACATTCTATAACTTTCATGGTACTTAAAATAACTTAAAATAAACAGAAAATTATGACGTCTATCTTGTCAAAGAGTTGATAGATTTTCAGAAAAAAGGAAAAAACTAGATAGATTTTCAGAAAAAAAAAGAAAAACTTTTAAGATTTATAAGTCAGAAAGTTAGCAGTTTACACTTATGTGCAAGCTAGAAAATGTACACAAAAATTCACCAAAAAAACAACTGTATTCCCTGCCGGACACATGCAAAACCTCAAAATTTAGGAAGTTTCAATTTGATATTTTCCGATTTTGCATTTAAAATATTTGTACTGTTGCACAGGAAACAAATACTGCACTTATTTTCCTTACTCAACTGTAAGCCGACCAAAATTTTTGTCTTGACATCGAAGTTTTTAAATTCGTTCTCAAACACATCACAATATCTTCCCGTGATAATCCTTGACAAAGCTTCTCGTGCTGATTCCTTCTTGTAGTTTAGTTCCACAATAATTCCAGTTCGCCCTACATTTTTCTTGCTTTTGGTTATGACAACCAGATGAACTTTTCTACCACTCTTTAGAATTAGGCCTGTATGCACAGCTTCAAATCTCAAAGAATCTCTTGCAAAAGTGAAGAGAATTCGCAGAACTTCCTCCTCTCCAACAGGACCACTTAAATAACTGTATATCATCTCGACAAGTTTTGCAAAATATGTATAGACTATCAGGTTTTCATTTAGATTCACAAGGGATTTAATATACAACTTGATCAACCGCAGGGGGATGTCAAATTTTAACTTATAATAAGATGTAGTATAAATGAAATGCTCCAACCTCTCTTTAACTTCACGGTTAGGGATCCGACCGTATATATAACCAGCTGCAGACACCTTGAACATGGCAAGGTAACCATGATCCTCGATATACTTAAGGAACAAATTTTTATGAATCTCCCTTAGATCGTAGACAATTTTGTGCTTGATAGTGTTTTTTAGTTGGATTACATTCCCAGTGTTAAAACGACACATCTCATTTAGTAAAGCAATGGATATTCTATTATAGAGGAGTGAGTCATCAATAATATGGCCCAAATAATGATAATCAAAAATATGACGGAGCTGAGCAACTCTTCCTGAATCAGACCAATGCACAGCCAGCCTTTTCGACTGAAAATAGCGCGAAATGGAGTGCATATTGTAAATTTTGAGCTTACTTTGGTCTGCTGTGTAACAACAATACCATTCTTTGACTGCTTCTACTTCTTTTTCTCTCCCAAAGAGCTTCGACATTTTTGTGACCTCATCTTCAGTGAAACCAAAAAATGAGGCTATATCCCCGTCATGTGAGTAGGAAACAGTTTGGATTTCTGTTGCATCCATTGCAGTTTCTGGCGGAAGAAACCGCACGCATCCGGTCATGAGCACTTTTATCACAAATTGGTTACTAGAGACCGTGGATGCTAAGAAACTCCTGAGAAAACCTAAAATATCGCTCACATCTCTATTCTCTATGTAATTGTTGGTTAAAATTTGCGGCAATAAAGAGTCAAAATCATCAATGAGGATGACACATTTCCGATTGAAGTGTGTTGACAGCAGGTACGGTAATGTTTTGCCGCTAGCTGAGAGCAAACTTGGATGCTCTTCCTTGGACTTGGTTCTTAGTCGATTGAAGTGTTCTTTGTCTGATTTCAATAGTTTACTAGATTTCAACAAGTAATTGTGCTCATCGTAAGTTTCGCTGATAACCTCTCGGAATGAAGAGATGAAGTCCTCACTTGTATTACCTAAGATCAACTTATGGAACTGGAAATAGAGAACAGGATATTCTCCAAAATTTTCATTGAACAAAGAACTCTCGTTAAAAATAGCCAATGGCAATTCAGAAAAAAGTTTAAATTCTTGAGTTGCGCGTTTATCAATCCGGAAGCCATTTTCATTTACCGGTAGACTTAGGAACGTCTTTAACATCATCAGATTACATGATTTGCCAAACCCACTTGGAGCTGTAATGTACATCATCACATCAGATTCCAAAAATAGTTTACAGAAGAGCGTTTTGTCGATGTATGTTTTGTTAAGAACCAGCTCCTCAAAGTCATTCCTCTTCATTTTTCTCTCTTCTCCTCGACAGTCAATCTATTCATTAAAAGAAAATCATGCATATAATTTAAATGAACTTCTTGTTTTTCATCAGTGTAACTATAATTATGATCCTTCTTCATTTCATTTAAAAATTGCATTTATCAAAAACTACAGTTAATTCCCATATTCCCAATGAGGATGGGTGTAAGTTTAGCTTGCCCAAACTGAGAGAAAAGTTAGAAACCTACCGCCCCTTGACATTTCCATCAAGAGTGTTGTGAACAAATAATAACCAGACTGTCCTTCAGAATAGAAAATTTTGCAGAGCAGATTGAATTGACTCTCTTTTTAGCTCTCTCCTTTCACCCCTGTTTCTCATCCTCTCCTCTTGCCCTCTCCATGTTTCCTCCTTCTCACACATCTCTCAACACACATCCCTCTCCACAAACATTTAATCAGCCTCTTCAGCGGTAAACGATAACTTCTTAATCACATTCCAAATAAATGTCTACGTTATAATATTAAAATGAAGGAAAGGAAAAGGAAAATAATTAATGCACTCACATAATTCCAGGGAAGCCAACTAATAATATTGCTTTAACCCACCACATAGTCTTTCAGTTTGTAAGTCATGATGCTACTGACGTATTCGCCCAAGTATTTAATATTTAATTTCTTCTGAAAAAGTTGCAGCTCTCTGCAAGAGCCGGTCTTACAAATTCAATTTTTGAGCACAAACATTTCTGATCTCTAAATTAGATATTTGAAAGGACGGAGAGTGAGCAACTTTTATCAAAAATATTGCCATTCTTCATGCAACTTTGATGGATTTGACTGATAAATGCATTCATTGAGCTCAGCTAATTAACCATTTATGTTTGCATTTCTGAAACACTATTTTGTATACAATTATACAATATGTTGTAAGATGCGTAGTAATTTTATTAACCCCCCCCCCCCATCCTATTTATTTTGAATATCTATCCTTGTGCTCAGATACATCAAGCACAGGAATTGACAGATCATATAAAGCGATGGTAGATTTTCTTAAAATGCAAAAGAGGTTTTGCATCACTGCAAGCAAAATATATTTTTCCAACTCTTCTTTCAAAATACAAGTGGGCGGTTTCAAGATAACTGGAATAGTTTTGTCGCCGCAACAGACAACACATTTTTCGGTCATATTTTTAGTAGTAATGATAATCACTCAAAGTTTGTTGCACTAATCGTGTTATAACGCTTTTCAAAAATTTATCGCTCTACTTTTCAATTTTAATATTTAAATGTCCGAAAATGTGCTGTCTGTTATGCTGACTTCTTACCGCGTAACAGACAGCACATTTTCGGAATTTGCATAATATTAATATCATTTCTACTAAAAATATGACCGGAAAATGTGTTGTCTGTTACGGTAACAAAACTATTCCAGTTATCGTGTCAAACTGGAATGTTGAAATATTCAAAAGAATTGAAATATTTGCAGAGAGACTGCTCTGTATTGTTATGTATCTTTGCTTTTTGTCCCTCATTCCTAATCCTAATAGAATAGGACTCTCGTCAGTTTTGACCACTGATTTTGAGTGAAAAACAAGGCCACTCTCTGATCATGCCAAATGTAACTCCAGAGAGGAAAGAGGTCATTTTTGAGAATTTCCATGAGAGAAATGCATAGTTGTTTTGATTGAGATCAAGTAGATTTCCGCCTTCTTGGAAATGTGAGCCCTTTGGGGGTTGGTTTTTGTGTTTCGTTCCTTCTTTCCTTTCTGGCTCTCTCTCCCCCTTTCACCTCCTCTCCCTCCTTTAGCAGTGTTTAGGTCGTTTGTAGTGACGCATTGAGTTGGTCAGATCAGTTTATGTAAATCCTCCTGTTCTGTTCTTATATTGTGTCCCTTCTTGAGAGTGTCTAGACCCTCTGCGAACAGGAGTCGACTCCTATCAAATCGTATATTGTCATGTATGAAAGGAAATTGTTTATTTCAATAGTGCGATGATTTCATAAAGTTTTTTCTCTGTTTTGTTTCAGGTTTGTGATGGAGAGTCCAATGATCTCCCGCTCTCGAACATTCTCAACCGTTGAGGATGACATCGACAGTGAATCAAGAGCGCAACTGAAAACCCTCGACAGACAACTAAGCCAAGTGCCACACCAGCGGCCGGAAACTCCGAGACGCGTCACACACACACACGATGAAGATTGCTCAGACGAGGAAAGCGACAGTAAGAGCGGAGAGGATTCTGGGGTTACTCCTCCTCCGTCTAAGGCTTAATTTTTTGGCTATTCCACGAGATGAGCCTTCAAACACTTGTCGTTTATGGTGTCTAACTTTTGTGATAACAATGTGATCGCGGATTAGCACAATCAGAATGGTGATTTAGAACTAAAGAAAAGCAGACCTTGAAGATGAATTGTATCTATCCAATTAGCAATTCAATAAAAGATGACTATGTGTTCATATTTTGTGATGTGTCAGTCCAAAATAGATTCACTCTGCCTCTGTTAATGATAAATCACATTTTCATCGTAATATTCAGAGTCATCCAACATTAGAGCTGTTTGTTTTGTCCAGTTCATTTGTTGATTACAAGTGCAGAGCCTGAGAGTTTAAAATTTTCATGGTTGCAGAAAAATGGTAGAATTTTTAAGCAATAGTCATGCCAGGTGTCAAGATTCAGTGTGATGACCGGTTTTTTGTTTGGTTCTGTCAAAATTCTGATTATGAATTTTCATCAGTTTTTCAGCTTTTGACTTTTTCCCTCATTGAATTTTTGGATGGTTTAAACCCATGTACCACTCAGCCTTGTGGCTTTATTTCTAGTGTAAATTTCCAAGTAGCCTATGTACAAAGTGCTTTTTTCTGATACCATAAGACTGTAGAGAAGTCTGTACATATTTTATTTATAGTGACATCTCTGGAAGTTTACTTGGTAGTTTCACATTTTTAAATTGTCAATTTCGTGCATCAAGTTTCAGACACCTGAAACGTGGAATTTCTTTTTAATTTTTAAAGTATTACAATTTTATCGTCAAGAATTTTATTGTAGGTTCTCAATTTTATTTTTTTGATGTTTCAGTTGATTTGTAAGTTGCATTACTGTTAGTCACTTGATAATCCATTTTTTGTAGTATTTTTAAATTGAGGAATCCACTCAAGTTTTTGATTATATATTCGTCTCCCATTCTAAATATTATGTCTTCTTTTTCTTTCGAAATTAAAGAAATTTATATGCTATCAATGAAGAGTGTTTAAAGAGAAGACAATTTTTTTTCTAAAATTATTACAAATGTTTCAATTAGTTTGACAAAATCAGTTTATGTTGCTCATCTTTATTTACACAAAAATTTCTGCCCGCTGAGTAGATGAGCCTTTATTTCTCTTACTCTAAATAAAACTGAGGCTCATTGAAATCGTAGGTATGTCCAATAATCTCTGTCATTATGACTTGAGCCACAAATTTTTCAAAATCTCGCTACATAGCAAAAATACAAATTGTTTTGCCATTTTTTTTCTTTTTGCAACTGTTCAGCTTCTTTTGCTCATTTCAGATTCTGTTAATTTCCAGATTCAAAAGGCGCTTAGTATTCAATGTTTCGCAATTATAAGCTGCCTTTCTCAATAAAATTCTCGTGTGTCTTAAAGCAAAAGTCTTCAAAGCAATCTTTTCAAATTATTAGTCTGTACATTTTAGCTGTAGAAGCTTAAAGTAATACGTTCAATCGTTCAGGGAAAAATCTGTGAGATCAACTTTGCCAGCTATTAGGAATTTTAATTCGTACGTAGGTTGTTTCAATATGTTACCAAGCCTCATCCATATTTGTACTCCATGTTTTTTTTTTAGAAATTTAGTGTGCGCTACCTGATTTTAGTGATTTACTCCCTCGATTTTTTTATATTATATTAGCAGGCTTTAATGATTTTTTCACATTAATTTAGAGGCATCCCTTTAGCCAATGATCATTAAAAGATAGGAGCGCAGCCTCTTTATTTCTGAATTTTAAAATCTTACTTAATTTATCATTGAATGCAAAAATCTACCGTGTTTCAACAGACTTGTAATACTTCATAATCAGTCTGATAGTGAATATAATACATCATTAAATCTTATAAAATTGCCTGCATAGAAGTATGTATCTCTGTTCATAACAACTGCTAACTTGGTTTCAGTTTTTTCAGAAGTACGAATGATGTAAGATTGAAGCTGAAAAAAATCTTAGATCAATCCCTGCTGCATCTGAAATTGCTTTCAGAAATTTTTTAGCATAAAACTGTCTCAAACTTGAATTATATTTTAGATGAAGTACACGTATTTTTAAAAGTTGAACATTTTGTTTATTTCAGTGCTTTAAATGAGAATGATCTGTTCAACATTTAAATCAATATCCAATTATTTTTTGCATCTCTGATTAATTAATTGGCAACGGTTTTTTGTGTCCAAAAAAATTGACATATTAGCTAGCTTCCATTTTACTTTCCAGCATAAAAATTCAGGTAAAATTCATAATTCGATGCTCCATTTATGGTGTTTCATCAGTTGAGATTGCTTTGAGTCAAGTATTAATCTTGTTTTATAAATTTTTATGTATAACTGCATCAACGAAATAAAAATGTGAGGCCGTAAACATCACCTTTTTTGGAATTTTTGTGATAAGGTAACCAAACTAATTAGTAATTTTACAAAAATTTGGTAGCTCGTTATTCTTGTTTTTTGTCAAGGTAATATTTTGTAGATAGTATGTAATACTCGATTGTATGAATATCGTATTGTATGAATATCGTATTGTAGACATGTCTCTAAGAGTTTCTTACAGTTATTTTTATTGTTTTTCCTCCAATTATTTCTTTTTTATCAAAATAAAAATTAACCTGATGAAAACATATACTTCCTTTTCGGTTATTTCACCCTTCATCTAACCACCCAAGTAGCACAGATTGCAATAAGTAAAAATATTGCAATTCATGTGAGTGCTGTGTATGTTGCGTAGCTCCTATTTAAAGGGGCCCCATTTATCGAAACCTATTGCAGTAAACTTGAAATAAGTTGCAATTTTTCACTGCATATTGCCTATCTTTCTGATACACGAAGCTCATTTTGTCGATTGTTTAAAATCAGCATAAATCGACTAAATGATGAAAAAATATTGCAATTTAATGGGAAAAAAATTACAATTGTATTGAAAGCAAATTTCAATTTAATTTCAATATTTTCGTTGCATTGTGCTGCTTGGGGCACAAGCCTTAAAATCAGGTGGAAAATTTTCTTAGAGAAAAAAAAGGAGGTGTTTGCATTTCGGGCATCTTGGAATTTTTTTGATGACGTAGGTCGGTACAGCGACGTTTATCATCAATTTTCTTGGAAATGGTGTAATTTATGGAAAAAAGTCATTCAATAAAAAGTGCTTGAAGTTATATCATGAGTTGATTTAAGTAAAATAATCGGACATTATGGTCCGTTTTTTATATTTCGAATTCCGGATTTTGCTGGCCAGGTTGTACCGACCTACGTCACAGGGTAAACAAACCTCAAGATGCAAACACCTCCTTTTTTTTCTCTATGGAAAATTTTCGTCATTGAGTGCAAGTGACTATTGATTAATTGGCATTCCTCAGGTGCTCATTAATTTAATGAAAAAAAAAACGACAAACTGAAAGGAGTCAAGAGCAAATTACTGGTGTTTGCTTGATGATATTTAAAAATTGTATCCATCTGATTGGGAATCATCTCTATAATTTGAATGCAAATGAAGAAAATGTTATACATTTCTGCCCTTGGGATCGATCAAAAGTTGTGACTTTACTTCTATCAAAGAAAATTTCATTTTGTCTAAATACAGGTTGGCAACACTTCTGAGTGTCTTGCGATATTGAGCGCAAAAATTTGCTTCTTAAGCTGATAATAATGAGAGCACTGGGGAAGCGCTGATAAAGAAAGGAAACAGAGATAAAGACAAAAACAAAAATTTATTTTTTCTAGATTTATTTTATTTTTAAGGAAGAACGTAACCGGAAGTTGACAAAACAATAGCATTAGTTGGCTCAAATAATCTGATAGAACCACATGAAATGTAGATTTTTGTCAAATAAAACTGTTCAAATGAAGTGGAGTATTCAAACTTTACAGCAAATTTTTTACATTTTCACACCTGTAAAGATAATTATTGCAACATTTGCCTCAAGTTTCTTGTATGCGGGACGTTTAAAATCTCAGTTTTTACAATTGTAGATAGTAAATAATGAGGTTGGGTGAGAGAAGTTATCAATTTTTTTTTCAGAGATACGCTCTGAAAATATGGGCTGCTAATAAAAGGCAGCGCAAATTTTTTCATGCAATTAGAAAACAAAATTATCATAAATATACTTTGGTTTGAAAAATATGAGAGATACAAATTAGGCAGCATCATTAAAGATGCTTCACAGACTGATTTAGTGGATACGTCATTGCAGTTCTGATGGTTCAATTGTAAACAGACAATTGTAGTATTCGCGCTATGGTAATGAGATGTGTCTAATGTTTTCTTATAATACTACTTTCTCGCGTTTAATAAACCATTAATTGATTGAGAACTTGTTCATGACACAATTTTGATTAATTAATAAAATTAAAAAAGAATTTAGATGTGGATTACGTTCCATTTTTTTGATTTGAATTATTCGAAAGAATAAAGAATACCACTAAATCAGTCTGATTTGCTTGGATAAAAACAAGACTTCCTTGCAAAAAATTTTATTTCAGAGAATTAAAGTCTTTTTCAAGCTGCGAAAATGATTACAGATGTTCAATGTTAAAAAGCGAACTACTTAAAAGATCATATTTAATGACTGACCAGAATTGCCACATACTAAGAAAACTTAAAAAAAAAAAAAAAAAAAAAAAACATGATTATGATAAAGAGGACTGTTAGACAAATATTGATGGCCGAAGTGCGACACCGCGTATCTCCATTGTGATGTCTCAAAAATTTCCCCTCCGATTTACTTTTTTCGCAGAGAAACAAGCTAACTGTATAGCTTGAAATTTATACAGAAAAGTCTGCTTGCAGCAAGAAAAAATCAAGGAAGTTTCCAAGAAATTATGTTGACTAGTTTTCCAAAGAAAACATGAAATACGACAGGAAGTTCGCAAATCGCAACATTGCAAACGGAGATACGCGGTTTTGCACTTCAGTCATCGCTGCAGGAGAACACATAGGGGTTGTCTCTGTCTGAATTTTCAGGGAACTCATTGCTTCAACAGCAAATTGGTCATTAACTCTTACTCTCTCAAAATTAGTTGCCGCAGCCAAAGGACTGACTACCTAATCTTTTATCTTATTTATACATCAATATTGACTCATTGCTTTCTCAGAATGGTAAAAAAAGAGGTTTCTTTAAGTAACTCACTCCTAGAATACATTGCTTTAAAACGTCCAGAGGAGACAAGCCCTAAGGCAATCATGAAAGAGGTAAAATTTTGTGACGAAAAGAAGAGAGCCACAGAGGAATTCATTAAACAATAGAATTACTTGACTCACTGTTATACATTAAGTCACACTTTTTACAATTCATGAATGTATAATAATAGCTAAAATTGAGCTGCTAGGCAAAGAAAGTGGGCTGGATACTCCTGATAAAAATTTAGGTAAATTTGTGGTGTACCTTACGTTTGGTAAAAGGAATTGTAATTAAAAGAAACAGACAAGATGAGAGAAAGAGAGAGAGAGAGGGGTATCTGTGTCCACCCAGAGGTATTGCTTTACTTTTGAAACAGGTATTTATTTTTGTGGAATATTTCTTCGTAAATATTGGTGTCAACTAATATCAGGGTTAAAAGGCACGATTCACAAGACCAACAAAAGAACGTACAGAAGTAAATGAAGAGTCTTGAACATTAGGTTGGAATTGAAAAGGTAGAAATGGATTCAACGGAGTTTGCAGTTTAATCTGGTATCATCAGTTTAACTCCAGAGTATTCTTTAAATTGATGTTAAAATTTTTTCCAAAGATAGCTCCCCACTTGGAGTTTATTATCACTAGGCAAAAACTGACTATAAAAAGAAACACAGATGAAGACACAGCCGAAAATTTCCTAATAAGAGGGAGTCAAGTGCTTGTTTCGTAGAATCAAGTTCTGATTATAAAATTATGTATTTAGCAAAATATTGAAACGATTCTCTCTGACACGAGGTTCCGACGGTATCACACTTTCATAAACACACTGGATGGTAATATCCAACATGTTAGCGCTACATGAAGAAATCAAAGCGAGAGAGGTTTCAATGCATTGCAACATTACAAAGCTTTCATAATTCATTATATCATTTGAAAACAATGACAAATCATACTTTAAATTTTTCATAAATTTTCATTAATATAAGATAAAAATTTTCCAAAATAACGCACAAGCCAGTGAAGGAGGAAAGGCATAATTTATCAGGTGAACCTATGTTAAATTACAATGTAATTAAGCCTCTCTGACTTTTTCAAACGAAATCAGTAATGCAAAAAAGGAAACAAGTGTTAATTTCGTTTGGTAATGATTGTTGAAACTAAAGTGATGAAACTTCCGTACAAACTGGGACGAGGGGCGATGTTAACCACTAAGTTTCTGCATGATATTTCCGTCAGTACTAGACATAGAAACTTAAATGGACCGAATATGACTGAAACTTATTACGTTGCGTTTTGGGAAAAAATTGAGTAGAGAGTAGTTTTGAATTGCATTTAACTAAAAAATTTTCTTGACGAAAATTCACAGTTGAGAAAAATAAGATTTTAACATCAAAGTAGATGTTAAACTTTGTCCTCTATATTGAGTCTTATGAAGAAATTAATTTCAATCCTCCTTTCCTCGATTTAAGCTTGATGCAACTTTAAGCTCTCCCAATTCGCTCGGTCGATATATTTGGGACACTTCTTTCATTTTTGTTTATCTACCAGATACATTCATCAAAATATGATTCTATGATGTGCATAAACTGACTCAAAATCCATTAATTATTCATAACTCCCGTTGATTCTCACTTTACTTCCTTGGTAACAGCAGTTTTTAGCCTTTCTTTGATTTTTTTAACAATCTAAGTTGCACCAAACATAAATCAGGATCACTTACAATGAATTCTATGAAATGCAACCTCCTTAATGTCTGGGAATTATACTGTATCTTAAGTTGTTAATCTGGTAAAATTAATTATTAGATAAAATTTCTAGGAAAGCTTATCCTCATAAGGTAACCTCTCTGACTTTAATGAGTGATTCTTAAGTGTAAGTAATCGTACAAGTTACATCAAGTTTACATTCTGTCCCTCATCAACTGATTGTTGACGAGTATATTTGAGCTACAGTTGAACTATCGTCAGTTTGAATGAAATTAGCAAAATTCACTGAGTAATGACTCTTTTGTGGTTGGAGCTTCATGACTTGACTCCATTGACAAAAAAACAATAAAAATTGGAAAAGCTTTGCTCAAAATAAATGATTACAAAACATTAAATAAACAAAAAAAAACTAGAGACTGGCGCGGGTTCAAGGACTAATTTGTAATAAGAACCCTTTTTGGTTAGCTTTCAAAGACACTTGACCTTAAAATCCTCCACAATCAGAGCTTGAATTTACTGGGTACGTTTGAACGAGCACACAATTTACCCATTCACTCAGCTGTTGAATGAAAACAGAGGAGACATTTATCGGTTTGAGGTGCCACTTTGAAGACAGAAAAGTAAATACTTTGTAATTATAGCACTGATGGCACAGAATACAGTCGTACCCCATAAAAACGTTTTCAAAGAGGAATAAAAAATAGAACATTGTTTCCAAAAAAACATTACATCGAGAAACTCTTTAACAAGAAAGGATTGGCCAAGAGTTGAATAAATGAACGCTGTTACTGAAAATACGTTATAACCAGATGCAATTGTACATTAGAAAGTAATGAAGACTGAAAATGTCTCACTTTCTTTCATTAAATTAGGTACTCAAACTGTGTTTATCCTGCTTCTGAAAGTGTACCAAATAAAAATAGCCGTATCATCCATTCAAAACTCGAATGAAACTTCTCTCTGAGATGGGAAGATGATAAATGGATTACAATTTGCAATAAGGAGCTAATATTTCTAGCTTGTTCATAAAAACACCTATCTTCTATTACACATTACTTCTGAAAATAAGTCAGAAAAATTAGTTCCTCATTGCAAAATGTGGTCCAAGCGAAAAGCTCAACTGCCAAGGGTTGGACAGTACTGCAATGTCTCTACAAATTAGTCATCACAAGAAACCCGAGTTAAATTGCATGTCTTTTCATAGCATTGTTGTTTAAAGAATTATGACAATACCATCTAAAAAACAAAAGAATAAAGAACCAGATAAATAAAATAGGAACACAAATTAACGAAACATGAGACGAAGACACGCCATGAGTTGTCATCCAGAACTGGTCAACTTCCGATTTAGGCAGTTGTTTGTCGTCATTGCTTTAAGATCCCATCTGAAACATAGTAAAAGACAATGAATTGACGGATATAAGATTTTTTTTATGGGAACTCTCAGGGAAAAAAATTCTCCTGCTGAGAGTTTAAGTTCAGATGACTATTAGACTAAATGAACAAAGTGTTTTTTTTTTTTTTGTACTATAGTCCAGGGCATAATATGGTTTTGCGCTGATTACGTTAAATTTTACTAACCAGATAAAATCCTATCTCAGTTGAACCAAATGCTTAGAGATCTACTGTATCATTAATTTGGTTAACTTCACCCACAGTAATACATAGGTAAAACTTTGAATAATTTTTTGTCTCTTCTTCTTACTTAGACGTTGCAAGATTCAATAAAACTACACTGTGATAAATATATATAATTCGTTATATGTTTGAAGACCAAGGGCAAATGATTAGATCTTGCAGTTGCTTCCTCACCTAATGGTCGGAGGTAAACAGCTCTGATCCAGTTTGTTCTCCAGGACCGTCATGAGACACAGTTTTTTCAATGATGGGGCTGAAAAAAAAGTAAAGGCCACAGATATAATGCAACATACAAAATATAATACAAACATCCTTTCAAAAAATGTGTTCTTTTTCTTTTTTTGGGGGAGCCATCTCATTAGTGAGATATCCCGAAGAGGTTGTTTTATATCTCTGACTGAGGAGGGAGGGATTTCCTTGCTAACCAATTTGGAGATGCTGCGACATTTCTACTAGAAAGCACATTTCAAGGTACTAAAAAATTCACCTATAAGCTCCGATTTCCTTATGATTAGTACATAGTAAGTTCTAGAGATTCAGTCTACAGTACTTCGAGTGTTGTCAGAGACATTATGAAACAGAGCAAAAAAAATTCAGCCAGTGCAGTTGCTCTCCGTAAAATCTACCCTATGTTTGTCTTTGCTTTAAGGGAAGCTGCATGCAACATACCAGGGGCTATTCTGATAAACGAATTCAGATTTCTTAGACCTGATGGCCCTGGTCTACTCGCAAATATCAGAGACTATATGAGACAATGTCTTTCAATTAGTAATTCAGATCTGCACATGAAAGGATATTGCGCTGTTAAATTTGATTTTTTGCCTGAGTTTACTTTTAACAAGAGAGGTCAGATTAGAATAAGATTCGAAACAAGTAAAATGAACAACTTAATTCGCAGAAATACTGCACCAAAATATGTAAAGATCGAAGACAAAAAATTCAGTAAAAAACTAGGACGTTTCAAAATAATGTCAATCTCATTTTCGACTGGAAAAAAGGAAGCAAAAACGAGTCATCATTTTTGCAAGACCAAGACTAATAACAGAGTAAACAGACCCTCCTTAGTGCAGTGAAAGAGACAAAAATTGACGAAAAGTTTAGACTTTAATCACCAGCTCCCTCTGAAAGGAAAAACTGGTTATGAGATGCACAGAAACCATGACAAAGAAGAAAAAAGTGTAAAAAGAATTTGAACCTACCAAAGTCTAATATATGCATGTCATCGTGATCAATTAATTTTTCCACTAATGAGTCTTCATCTGCATCATCCCTTGGACTGAAAAGAAATGTAATGATTGCATGAGGGAATTGATATTTGAGATTAAAAGAAGTATTTAATATAATAAAGTTGTTAAGGAGTAAATACATACAAAATAATTTGCATGCCAGATCATACGAGAGCATTGTTGCACCCTTTCACATTGATAGCAATAATGCAGCAGCAGTGAAGTTTAACAAGTTCTTTTTTTTAAGATTATCACAGGCTTTATTCAGTATGTTTGGTCTTGGTTGATATGAACGTCGGAAATAAAATGCTGACAGAATTAATTTCTTGGTTTTTAAAAATCAAAAGAAATTGCCCCCATTAAAAAATACCTGACAACACTGTTCCGATTGTTTTTTTCTTCTCACCCCGGAGTGATATACTTCCATACACCTACGAAATAAAGTTTAACTCTGTCAGTGGCCCCCTCCCTCCTGGTGTATTAAGTAATTTACGGATGGCCCTCAATCATAAAATAAAAACGTGTGCAACTGAGTGGCTATTCCTTGATCCATGAACTGAGATGTCAGATTGCCTCCATTAAAAAAATTGAAATGTTGTCATTCTCAGCAATAGTGCAAAGTTCGACCTCAATCTACTTATTTTCAATTCTTGAAAGAACACTCGGCATAAGAGAATGGGTTATCCTCCTGGGTGAGGATAACGGCCCTTTTTACGCATCAGACTGCATTCTTAGATCAATAACAATAAGTCGTAATCTCACTTTCTTCTGCAATTTTTATCATAAAGCCATTGTAAATAAAATGCCAATGGTTGTTAACAAATTAGGCACATAAACAAACAATATAAGCCACTTTCACTCTTGTTTTGTTGGCTGAAATTTGTTTGCACAGATGGACGGCATTAAAAAACAACTTTTTATCTTGCTCTGTAGAACATTAAAGTGAAAAGTTGTGTAACAGCGAGTAATTTTATCAGTGAGATAAGACCATTACACAATTATCCAAGAATAGACACTTTAATCTGCAGAGAATGGAGGGGTTTCATTTTGGGGCAGTTGCCAAAAGTCAAAATCTTCCAGTCAGTTGATTTAATGTTTGTACAGGGTTGCTTGCAAAAAATAACTCGAAAATTTCCCATATCTCCTGATTACAGTAAAGAAATCATGATATAAAACTCTAGGAAACAGAATTCAGCCAAGTACTACACTTTTTTCTGGTTATGGTTTACCACAAGATATAAATTTCTAAAATATTGTCAGTCTCTTCAGAAAGTATTTTATACTTCACTATTTCAGTGACTTAAACAATTGTACAACAATTTGCGTTTAGGTTTAAGGTATCTTCAGAAACTTAACCTGCAATGTCATCCTTGTGGTAAAAATCCACAAAATGCTGTCTGCACTTTAGATATTTTTTTAACCAAACCCAAAGAAAAACCAATTACTATAATGGGCCACCAGACAGGGTCTGAACTAGAAAAAAAACATCACAAGTTTTCTCTTCAAAATATTAAGTGGAAAACAATCGCCACAATGGGAAGATTGGAAATCAACTGCAGAACAAGATATGAAGAAGGATATTTAACACAGATCAAATGAGAGGTAGATAATAAAAATGAGGTCATTTGTATTTTTGCCACTTAAGTAACCAATGTCAATTGTGAGTAGGGGTGCAGAATCTTCCAAGCTTCCACATTTTTACGTGCCTGCCCGCGGGCTTTCAACATTTTTTTCCATCAATTTTCCACAAAATTTTCCACAAATAAGATGACTTTTTTTCCTGTTTTTTGTTGACTTTTAACTGATGACCCTTCAAAATTTTCCCTCCATCCACATTTTCACACGCCAGTTGGGCATTTTCTGCACCCCTTATTGTGAGCACTTAAATCTTGTTGAGGAATTGATTTCCAGACTTCTCGCTGTGAAATTCTAGGTTCTTGTTAAATTTTGAAGAGAAAACATGTTGCAGAGTGCTTTAATTCATACCTTGTCTAGAAGCCGATCGCAAGATTTTTAAAGAAATAATCTGGTAAGGACACATTGACAATACCTAGTTCCGCCGAAAACAAATAATCGGTCACCAATCATCAGACAGACTTGCCTTCTCCTTTTGCAAGGCCGTTTTCCTAGTGTCATAACAACCTGCCATTCTGAGGCAGCAAAATTATATCGATAGAGATCATTGTAATGTTTATTGCATACACTGTTGAAGCCACCAAAGATATATAGGTAACCATTATGAGAGACTGAAACAGAACAATGAGTTATTGGATACGCATAGCTATTATACAAGCATAAATAAAAATTATAGTCTCTAGTGAAAATTAGTTGAAAGTAAAGGGACCTATAAAAAAATCCTTGCGGATTACAGCATAAAATTATTCTTTTTTTTCATCCAATCCTTTGCTCAAAACGAGACACGGTTAAATTTAAAGAAGGGTTTGTTTCGGGGGTGTTTAGATACATTGATAACTACACTCAGAAAACAAGAGACTTCATTTGGACTGCGTTAAGCAGAGAGGAACCAAGCCACATCAGCTATTGCCAAATTTAACTAGGCAGTTTAATTTTTTAAATGATTATGGTTGTGAAGAGTTGTGTGCAAATTTCAGTGATTTTAATTCTTAGTCTATAAATAACTCAATACATATTAATTATTGAACTATAACCTATTATTCTTTGAATAACGCAATTATTTAACCATATTAAATCCCCAAAAACTGTTGAACTAGTAGTAACAAAAAAAAAAATCTTGAAATAGAAAAGAGACAGTATGATAAAATCAACGGAATTAATCTTATTAATGTAGATATAATGTAAAACTCCATTCAATCAAGTTTTCCACACATTAGATTTTCGTTCTGCATAATACATAGCAAATTCCTTAAAATTTTCAAAAGAATCCGCAAAAGCGTTCTCTTGTAAAAAATTAAATTGCCCGATTAAATTTGGCAGTAGCTGATGTGGCTTGGTTCCTTTCTGCTCAATGCAGTCCATTTACAAGAGTACAAATTTCCTTTTTTTTACTTCTACTTTTCATTCATTTATTGAATGGAAAACCAATCGACGCAATTTCTTAGGAACTTCTGTGAAATTCTTCTCAGGATGAAGTATCATTTACCAAATTTTGGGCAATAAAAATGTTAAGTAGGTTCCCTTTGAAATGAACGTCAAGTAGACAGGATGCCATAATTTTAACCAAATTCACTTCCTGCTATGTTGACAAAGTTGCTGGAAGGATACTTACAAGCTGAGTGACTGCGCCTTCCTATAGGTATGGAACCTCGACTCGTTGGGGTCTTCCAACAATTTGTTTTAGTTTCTAAATACATTATCACTGGGCAGTAGATCTCATGTGAAGAGGAAAATGGACCTGCTTCATCACCACGACCACCAAAAATATACATTCTGGTCCCCCAAGCAGTGGCGGTATGAAAATCTCTAAACAGAGGGGGTGTACCCTAAAACAATACATTATAGAAAAATAAGAATCATTTCTCATAAAGTCAAATTCTTAGAGACTCAGGATAGAACTAAAGGATTGGAGCATACCTTAAGTGATAATTCAGGAGAGACACTAATAGGCAGTTAGCAATACCAGTTTAGCACTGGTATCGTATGTTAGATAGGGACAAAAATTTGATCACTTAATAGGGATGATGCAAACAGCAGAAAAAGAGAACTCTCGCAAACATCACCCAAGGCTCTATTAAACTCTGCGGCTACTTGGTTGTTTTTGATCCTCCTGCTATTGTGTTGCAACTGCTTCTTGCAGTTTTTGCTTGCATACTGTTGGGCAGTGTAGACATATTTGAAAAAATGCAGAGGAAAAAATATTCCATCTTCTCAAAGCAATCATCTTGACGATTTGATGCTTGTCTACAATTTGCTTTTGATTCCAAAAAACGAATTCTGCGACTGACAATGGAATACATTCAGGTGTGATTGGACAATACATATTTTGCAATTGGCGTATTTCCATCAAACATTATGTGCAGGTGAGAAATATGGGGTGTGCCCGTCAGTTCTCTGGTCATAAGAGTGAATGAGAATAATAAAGCGACAGTGATGTCAGCGGCAATGATCGAGTCAGGGTACGACAGGGAGATCGTCGTCAGGGCGCTTTGACCCATGAGCCCTGTCCACGACGCTCTTGTGCCATGCCTGCAGCTCATGAATGCCGCATTCAGTTGGCACATAGTTCCGTTTGCTGAATTTAAAATCCTGCTTTTCCAATTCTTCAAAGGAATCACGCCCACTTTTACATGGTTTCTTATGCAACTTTCTGGAGCACACCCTGTAATTTTCACCTGCACATATATCTGTTTGATAGAAATACATCCAATTAGGAACTACAATTTCCGGCTCAGTTCAGAAACAACATATGTAACATTAGTTTCCCAATGTACATAAGTGTATCTATGGATGAGGCACAAATTGTAGTTCTTAATTGGAAAATATAGTTCAATTGGGTGAATGGACTCGGTGACAAAGTGACTAATTTTTTTCTGTGAATTGTTCAAACATTAAAAATAAACAGACTATTAGACTATTTACGAGTGTAAAATATTCAGTAACCTAAGAAGACCGAATATATTCCTGCATGGGCTAAAAGTTCTCTTCCAAGCAGGGAAATTTTTGAAGTGGGAATTGAATTAAAAAGAGACTACTTAAAGTATGAACTTACATGAGTATGTACAAGTGACCACTGGTTTTTTATGAAATTAAAAGCATAGACATCTTGGCAAAATCGACTCTGGTGGACATCGAAACCACCAAAAATATACATATTGTCACCAATGACACAGGCAGAGTGCCCATCTTTACCTCGAGGAATTTCCCCTGAGACCTGAGGTATAGACCACGTTAAAGTTTCTGAAAAAACAAATGACATTTCATCATAAATGCTTGAGCAAGGTAATACAAAAAACAGACAGTTTTACTGTTTACAGTTTACTGACAGTTATACAACTCCTCACAATCTTTAAAAATTCAATGATTGAAGAGGGTTTGTTTTCTTCTTTTTGTCTTTTCTTCTCGTGGTAAGTTTTCATAATTAAAAATAAAAATATTTGAAATTAAAAGGAGCATTTGGGCTCTCTTTGTTGCCTGAATTTTTTCTGACATACTTCACTCATATACATGAAAGGCTACTTTTTTTTCCATTTGTCTATTTGGTAAGAAGTCATCTCCAATAATATCCTTAATGAATGACCAAAAATAGAACACGAGATAGAAAAATTAAATATTCTTTCCGGTGTGTTATTATCATGTACCTTCTTTCAAATACAAATAGGATTATTTTAAAAGAGAAAGGCACTATAATAAAACACAGGGACCAGGGTGTCTATTAAAACAGGCTGGCCAAAAATCAGTACTTTTGCAGAGCTTTTTCAGTGCTTTCTCAAGAAATTCAGTGCCTCTTCAATAGAAAAATTCAGTACTTTTTCAGTACCTCCATTTGACGAAATTCGAAAAGTTTCAAAAATTTGAATTTCTCGCTCAGAAATTAAAAAAATTCCAGACCTCCTTGCAGAATTTCCGCACTTTTTCAGTACTTCCCAACCTCAGTACTATTTCCGGACTTTCCAGAAATTCCGGACTTGTAGACACCCTGAGAAACCCATATGAATTAGCTAGATAATTTGAAAATTATGCTACATAATGATCAAATAGATTAGTATACCTGTGTTGAAGCAGAACAAGGTATTACAACCGTATTCATCATTTCGACCTCCCCAAATGTAAACATTGTTGTTGTAAACAACCGCTGTGTGTCCATAGCGCTGGAATGGAGCACAGGCATACTGAGGATCCTTCTCTTTCGGCTCAGCTAAAGAAATCCATCTGAGAGTGACTGAAAAAAAAAAGAAAAGGCTGTGAAAAATCTGATATACTTGATAGAAATACCTAGCTAGAAATTTGTGCATGGACTGAAAAATCTTTCTTGATGGGTGCAAAGAACAAAGCTAACTAAAAGTACTGCTCTTTTGATTGAAAATTGTCATGATGGCTGTTTTTTAAAAGAGTCTTGCAGTTTATCTCTTTTGACACTACGTAAATGAAGCCTGAATAATATTGACTTCCATGAACCTATGCATTATTCACCTGTGCTGACAGAGTTCTGGTCTAATAGGATCACTTGAACAAATAGATGATAGGCTTCTGTAACGCAATTCTAAATTACCATGATTCAAAATTTCCATCCTACATTAGTACCATCAAGAAGAACAAAGGAATCTCAGCTTGTCATATTCTCTTCATACATAGAAGGAAAATCACAGTAGTTTTCAAGGATTGATGTTGGATGACTTTCAATTTAGAGAATAGAGAATTTTCGGAAGTTTGCAGTGTCATAAACCGCACTCCGTTTTGCCTTCTGATTCAACCACTCAAACGCATCTTGTTGCTTAGCAACATTAAGCAATAATTTACCACTCTATTTAAAAGTGTAAAATGCAATAAAACCCAGGCGTTCAAGGTAAGAGTGACTGCCATGATTTTACACTTTACAACTGACTTATGGAGACGCTAGACAGAGGATGAAGACATCAATACCTGGGTTTAAAATGTGCACATCGATGGGTCGTCTGAGCTTGTAGTTTTCTCCGGTACAGTAGCCACCAAATGAGAGGATTTTGTCATTGACAACGACGGCAGCATGATTAACACGACGAGGGCCGCCCTCCAGATGAGTAGTCCAATACATTACCTGAAAAAAACACACCATCAAAACACATAAATAGATGGTTGAACTGATAACAATTTTTCACCAAGAAAAATTCTCGGAAAAAGGAACTGCTACTTATTAATTGGTGTGATGACTTATGATGAAGTTCTGAAGTGGAGGCAGACATCAACTTATCAAGGCAGGTTCTCACAATAAACACTGATAAGAGCTAATGATACAATCAAAACAGAGACCTGGGATGGTTGTCAGTTGCCACCAACGAATTCACTTCATAAGGATATTTAGCATCAAAAGTGGATCCTGCACTAGAATAGACACTATAGGTGCGGACGGGCTACAATTTTTTCCACTTCCTGAAGATGAGACGCAACTTTTGCGTTCACGACGCACTTTGGCACAGCGGCGGACGCGGAACTGGGGGAACTGGTCTGGCGCTTGTGATGCACATGAATGAAGATCGACGGTGATTACCTACAAGGTCAGACCCCAGACCTCGAAAACTGGGCCAAGGCGAAGAACTATAGCGACAGCGACTTACCTGCACTTGATGATGAGCGTTAAATTCAAAGCAGAGGAGTGTAACACATCCTCAAGATTCACAATGATCGATCGATGGTCAAGCTAACCACGAAAAATAAACACGCTTGTGATAAGTGATAACGCGTAAAAAACTCCAAAAGAACAACAATGATCATATGATCGAAATGGACAGTTCTACCAACGCCGGAGTTTGGCACTGAATGACAGCGGGCGCGAAAAATTTCTACTCGAGCAAGAAATAAATTGATAAGAGTGCATTAGTCCCGCTTCTCCAGTGGGAAAAATGCGTCATCTCGATAAAAACCTACAATGTAGCAATATAATGTGGAGCAGCTTGTAAGATGGATCTGTACTATCATTCGCCCTGCGCGTGTTCGGGCCATGCGGTTGGTAGGAAAACAAATTTCAAAATGCTGCAGGCAAATTCAAAATAGCGCAACTGAAGTTTGTGATGCGCAGCTTGTGATCCTTGCCCCAATGCCAAGCTCCAGGTTTATTTAATTGTCATTTCCTGTAACAAAGTCGACATTGGTCCAAATGTATGCTTTGCTGATGAAAAAACAGCGTGGATAATCGAACACGGTCGATGGCGCCATCAGCAGACGAGCTCGAAAATCTGAGATTTCTGAGGAAGATTTTTAGGGCAATTTTTAAAATCCAGATTTTCCCTCTGTCATCTACTTCCTCTAGGAACACTCATACTATTACAAAAGTAGGAAGAATAATTAGGGGGAAGTGAACTTTCAAAAGCAGACACTCGACAGGTTTCGTGAAAAAAAAAAATAACCGGGGTCGGTTCGCTAATCACTAAACGACACTTGAGTAATAGAGATTATAAGGCTGGATTCAATTTACTTTACCACTGAACTGCCTTGCGAGGAAAAAGCACTGTATGCAGGATATTTCTTCAGTTTTCCCCCCATGTGCAGCGCCCTCTGATCCACCCCTTCCCCCTCCCTTCTTTTACAGGGGTATATCAAAAAACGAACTCATTATATCGATGGTGTGACCACAGAAATGCGTATAAGATCGGTTTGCGGCGTTGCAGACTTCCTGTCATACTTTATTTTTTACATGGGAAACCCCTTACCGTCCTTTCTTGAAAACTCCGATGATTTTTCTTCTCTTTGTGAAAAGTATTTTAAGGAAATTTTAAGCCGTGATGTGACTGGTTTGGTCTCATTTTAAAAAATAAAAAAGAAGCGGATATTTTGAAACACCGTAACCGAGTTACGCATTTTTGCAGTTTCTGACCATCGATTTATTCTTTGAGAGTAAATTCGCCAAGACATCGATTAAAATATGTGATTGAAAAATCTATGATAAATGCGCGATCACCGTTCACCGTGCAGGGCCGGATTACATGGGCCGCGGCCCATGGCGCAAATTTAGGGGGCGGCAAAGTTTGCAATTTTTTTAAATGTAGGTATAAAAAAGTTCGGATTCAATAAAAAAAAAAAAAAAAAAAAATTATCAATGAGAAAAAGGGACGAAATCTCTCTTTCCTGAGAGTATAGTAATTTCTAATTTTGTCGTTTTTCGGTGATACAAGAGACAGCATCTTTAATTAGTCGAGTTAAGATAGAAACTAAACACGCAATTTTGCCCGGAGCTCAGCGTAGAGAGGAATGATGACGAGGACTTGAGATGAAAAGGAAAAGCCCTCGGCGCGGCGGTGGTCGGCATGTAACACATATTAGCGCCTACAAGACTGCATGAATACTTCACCCATTGCGTCAAACACAGTGCGGTCGGTCACGCCGTCACGCGGTCAGGAGCGGTTGGCGTGAAACGCATAGCGCCTACAAGACTGCAAGAATACCTCACGCATTGCACCAAACACAGTGCGATCAGCGCGGAGCAGCGGCGGAAGTTAAAATTATTAAACCACATTTATGTTCTTTCATAATTTTTTGGTTCATTTCTTAAAAATGGAGGACCTTGTCCACAGAGATAGGTTTACGGAACTTAACTTTCGTGCAAAGTTCCGTGAAATTTTGCTGGTAGTGTTGACATGGCTTTCGCAAAAAAATGTATCTAACACGAGTAGGTAAACGCGTCTTATGCACCCCTGGAAATGTAAAAATGGCAATGGTGCCATTTTCACATAATCCCTCATGATATTTTATTACTTTGTTTAAAAGAAAAAGAAAGAAAAAAAAACTATCAGGAATGAAGGGGGCGGGATAAAATTTAGCTGTCAGGGCGATTCAAGGGGCATATGGTGAATTTCGAGCGTATCTACATTGAACTGGTTGATGGGTCAGAGAAGCGGAATTAAAATTCAACTGAATTAATTTTTATTACCTACGTTTAATGTAATTAAAATTTCATTTTGCTGAAAGTCCCTTGAGAGGTCCCTCAGGGAATGGGGGGGTCGATGCCTCCGTGAGGGGGGCGCCTGAGGTCCTTCCTCGCACACGGGCGCCAAATATCTAGCACTGGCACTGGGGGGTGGGTATTTCAACAAATGAAGATTGTTTTTTCTGGGTGGGCCACTCACCTACAGCCTGAATCTAGGTGAATTATTGAGGAAAGAAACAAAAACAGATAGCCAGTTCACTGACTGTTGAACGTTACGTAAGTTTAAAACCTCCTCATATTGAATATAACCAAATCTGTTAACCGCTCATCTTTATTGTTATGTCGGCTGAACTTTGAAGGTCCATCAAATCTCTTATTTTATACATTTATTTTCTTCGTTTTACTTAAATATGATTTTATTATTATTTTTATTATAATTTATTTTTTTATTTTTAGAAATTATAATGAGCAAAGCTACCTAAGATTTCATATAAGTATAATTTCATTCTTTGGTTCATTCAAGATTATATTTCTAGAAAATTATCTTTAAAAAAATGATAGTTCGTCCTGCCTGAGAAAATGCAAATTGGTACATAGTTGAACGAAACAAAATTTACTGGGTGCGCGAGCAAAAAGTAAGAGACTGCCAGTTGAGAATTATATTTTTAGAGTTTCCTCTTAGACATTCCACCTCTAAGTAGAGACGCCAAAAATGTCAACTTATGAAATATAAAGAGAACGAGGGTGGTCGTTGCAGGAGGAAGGGAAAATATGAGTGAATAAAAAATGATCTTCTGTCAGGGTAATCGGAGCTTAATTTTATGAGTGGACTCGTTTGTTACGTTGGATTGTACTATGGATTTTGAAAAAGGACTTAAAATTTAAAAGTTTGTTGAACTATTTCGACCCGAGCACTGAGCTTTGATTCGCGGTCGAGACAACTTATCTTATTGTTAGTGATAAATGTGTACCTGAACTTAATGTGTCGCGGAATGAAACGCCTCACTATGAAAGGATAGGCCAAAATACATACATCTCAGTGATTATTGCATATCATAGATGTGTTGATCGATCGGCATCGTGGATTTTTTGACGAAAAGGTACCTATTTTTCTTCGGGAAAAATTCGGCAGCTTTTGAACCTCCAGACAGCATTTTTTCTCAGCCCGACAGCGTTTTATCATTTAATTAGTTAGATTATCAAAGGCGCATAAGCTCGTATGGGTATTGTGTCGATGGCTGAATTCGAAAAATCGTCATACCGTCTGGCCGAAGTATCAGAGGTGCCGTGCGATGTTTCATTTCCGCCACCATTTTACTTTTTTACAGAGAAATTGTTGGTTGAATCTGTTTGAAAATTTCACTGAATTTTATCGGCAGCACAAAAAAAATTCAGTGGAATTTTCGGGCAGCTTCGTTGAACAAGTCCTCTGTAAAAAAATAAAATGACGGCGAAAATTTTGAAACGTTGCAAGGCGCTTGAAATAAGTCGACCGGAAGTTGACGAAATGCGGAGTGTCATCGATTGCGAAGTTGCAAAACTTCACTCCTGCCTGATTTATTTTTCGGTGAAATCTGATGATTTTCTTGGTTCCTTTATTAATGACGCCCTTAGTTCATTAAAAAAATTTAATAAAAAATTTCAAGCGGTCATTTTTGTTTTTTATATTTAAGTATAATTTTTTATCTTAGATTTTTAACGTTGCAGTGGAAATAGGTACTTACCTATAGCGCGTTTCAGATTACTTTTCAACTTTTGTTATATATCGACGGTGAAACTACCAAACCACGTATCTCGGTTTGCGACGTCGCAGACTTCCTGTCATACTTTATTTTTTAAATGAAAAACTACTTAACGTCCAGTCTTGAAAATTTCTGTGATTTTTCCTCTTCGTGCGGAAAAAATTCTGTGAAAATTTCAAGGAATGATATTGATTTGGTCTACTTCAAAAAAATAAAATGTGAGCGTAGATTTTTAAACACCGCAAACGAGATACGTGGTTTGGTAGTTTCACCGTCGATATGTAATTCCCTATCCCGCGCATACAGCAGTAGAGGAAAAGAAATCTGAAACGGGCTCTGCATGTGTGCACATTTTTCGACTTCATCTATCGATAAAAGTGCGTCATCTGTAGATATTTAGAATTCTTGAACATAATTCCTATCCGAGATAAAATTACAAAAACGCGGACAGCCCTCAAGTTTTAGGACTAGTTAACGGCAAAATCTTGCAACACCGCAGTCGAAATACGCGTTTTTGTAGATTAAACCCTTCCCCCCTCCTCTCCGGACTGCAAAGACGCGAACGTCTATGAGTATGAGTTTATTGTCCTGTGAAAAGCTGCAAAAATGGGTACATTTGGATTAATAAAGGCTACATTAAATGATCACAATTCACGAGGCGAGAAATTGACACGAAGCGAATTTGCGAAAAGGCGCCGATAGCGCCTGCCAAATTCAAGGTCATCAGTGCGGGTGAATATTTTCTTGACCTTGAAGTTCCCATTGCATTTTCACATTGTTTGAAGGAATAAGGGGGTAAGGGTAGGTACGTTGGTTAGGCAGGCCCTGCAATTCGGCAGCAATTAAATGTGAATATCTTGGGACAATTTCATTTATTTCTGCCAAAACTTCCACATATTTAGACATTTACTTACGCTCTTTTGTAACACCAATCGGCAACCAATTGCAGACGGTCAAAAAACCTTCGGCTGGACGCTGACCAATCACGATTTCCGCATTGCTGCAGTGTACTAGCATTTCCGAAAACATTCATTTTCGTTCTGCAGAGCGAGTGACCATTTTTTCAGTAAGCGCTTCATTTCATCGGTCCTTTTCGGTTTTCAGTCGTCTCGCGATGAGGTAAAAATGGCGAAAACAGAGTTATTATTCACAGCCGTGAAAATCTCACGGGTTTTCAATTCGAAAGAGAACGTCGCCAAGTTTAAATTCCCAGTTAGTTTGTCAATTGAATATGATCCACTCGGAGTCATCGTCAAACTTCACGAAGGTAAGCCTCGCCGTCTGCAACTCTTTTTGCCGACAATGTCTGGATAGTTTAAGTTTATTACACATTTTATCCATGCTAGCGTTTTCTCTTCACCTTCGTTTTTGAATTTACCATCGAAATAGTCCTACTCTTCTCCCCAAGAAGTAGTCACAAGCTCTCCTACTGATCCTAACCAAGCTTTCAGCCTCTCATGCTTGAGTCTCCCCCTTCTTTGTTTGTTTATTTTTCCAATGGAAGGAGTCAACTTCCCGGCATTGACAGGGCCTAGTATGGTAGATAATTTCACCTAATCCATCATTTTACTGCTCTCAAGATCACTGCGTCTTCGACAGACCACCTTCATCGCCTTTGCATTTCGCCGTCTATCGATCAATTGACACTCATTTTAGAAGAATGCTGTTGTAGCAAACTCTTTAGATTACCCGTAGAAACGTATGATATCCTTACCCATGGGTGCATTGGTAGCGTCTAATGAACTATACTAATTATACGTGGTCCAGTTGCTCACTCTTAGCCGACTATGATGCGCAATTGTGTAGTGCTTTGCACTACGCATATACGTATAGTTGATGGCTGGGGGGTAGAAATGCATGGATGTATAGTTTCTCGTGCTTTGTCAGAGGTAACATTTTTGATTCTCAAGTTTTCTATTCAAACCTCAGCACCTTATACTTGAGATCTCTCACAGACGGGTTTTTAATCAACAACGGATGACTATTCTACCGACACTAGTTTTGATAGTTTGGACAGAAATCAAGCAAAGGCCTCCAATAGGTTAAAAATTGTTATCCATTTACCTCGGTAGAAATGAGCTGTTAGGGACTGTCCCTCAGTTGAGTATTTTTGCTTGCCATTAGCATCAATGCCCATCGTAGACTGATTCAGACCTCTGTCTCTAGTAGGCAGCTATTGCATTACAAAATGTTCAGGAAAGGAGAAAACGCGCACATTTGAACCTGGAACAAAATTGAGAATTAACGTTTGGGATAAAATGCTCACTAGTTTTTATCCTATAAATATGATGTGTCTGGAACTCAGCACCTTTACAATGTACGATTCGTATTAAAAGTGTGCAAAAAGAATCAGAGAGCCTCTTTAAGCCATGTAATTGAACTACATCTTGCAATAAGAAACTACTGTTCATGGAATTCCTACTTAGCATTCCTAGTCTCGTGAGAAATCGTTTGAGAGTTTATTAGTAAATGCTGCGGAGGGAAACGGCGGGACTATGGGAAGCATGCAGAAGTATAAACTTTTGCTTATCAGCAATACAATTTCACCCAATGAAATCTGTAACATGAGACTTGATAATCTTCAGGATTGAATATGGCATTTTTGGCCGTGAAGAAACAGAAATATTTAAGAGGAGCTGTTATCACAACTGGAAACTTAGATCCCCCTAACCTCCTTGCCTATCTACGCATTTGGCAGGTTGCATCCATCATCACCCTTATATCTTTTGTTAACATACATTGACGTGTTTCAATACCTAATGCAAACTCCTGACAAAATTAATTTCATGTGCAAAGGTACACTAAAAGTGGAAGAACAGCATCACTTCTTAATGATGGTAAAGGCCGTTTTTTTAAAAACTATTTTTTCAGTACCTGAAAAGTGTATTTTTCATAGGCTTCACAAAAAAACCATCAACAGTTTGAAAGGTAGAATAAACCTCAGCAGCTATGAAGTCTTTGATGCTGGTTTATTACCATGCATGGTGGTTAGGCAACAATAGAATGAAGTGATGCATTACCTACCTATGTTTAACAATTTTTCTTGGAACATAATTCATTTCTGACGTTATTCTTTTGTTAGGGATTTAGCAATCATTTGCTGTCTAAATGTTTTTTCCTGACCACAAAGTATTTTATGCTCCACGATATATATCTTAATTTTTTCATGATCTCAATTTATTTCAGGTTTGGACAACCGGGGAAATGTCGTAACTGAATTTCCAGTCAGCAAGCTAACAGAGTGTGCAAGAGTGGGCTCAAATAGTTACATATTCTCCCTCGATGGCGAAAGTCTACTCTTCGAATTTCAATCTGATGAAGGTAAAATTAAGGATTTTCCAGTAACATAATGCATGCTTTCATATTGTTGAGTTTCAGAGGGAGAAATGTATAACGATTTTATCAAAAATATTTCCTTTAAGAATTGGATGTTCCAACTGAAGGAGATATTCTGTGTTGCAATTCGAGGTAACAGTATGGTAACAAACTTAATTTATTTTGCTGCAAAAGACGTTGCTGTGCCAAGACAGAACACCATATGACTATGGAAGTGCTTTAGGTGAGTTGTCAAAGATGTTATGTAAACTACTGAATTCAACTGTGCTTGACCAAAATTACATAATGGATCAAAGCTTATTTTTCTCTGAATTAAATGAACAAAAAAATTCTTTGAATAGGCCAGTGAAAAAAATTCCCATTTTTCTGGAAATGGATATTCTATTAGGAGAAATTTGACTGTGTTAGAATGTTCAAATGGTGTTTTTTCTCAGCATAGCTGGATCTGTGAAACAATTTTTTTAAATTTTCATACCTAGGCACTTTTTTCAAAATCAAATCATGAAATTGCCAAGAGTTGTGCAGGAAGATGAAGAGGGCAACTTATTTTTAAAGTTTGCCGCCTTCTCTGTCTATTTTCCCCCCTCATTTTCCTTCCTTTAAGTTGTAACATTAATAAATCTCATATTATTTTCCTTTTACAGATCAGAAGAAATTTCACTCTATCGTCACAAAAGTTAAAATCGGGCAAAATTCATCCGTGTTCAGCGAACGAACCGATGACTCCTCCGCAGCTCAATACTTCCAGGTAGTTTAAGTCTAACCGTTGTTTTTAATTTTTTAAACCCCAGTCATTGTAAGAAGAAATTTTGTATACCTCACATCTACTCATAGGATTAGAGGAAGTTGCAAGCCTTCCCTGAATTCAATTGGTCTTCTTTCTTCTTTAACCAAAATTCATTAGCAGTTCCTCCTGGAGACAGAAGAAAAAGAGCTTCTTACTCCCAGAAACAGGAATCTTCTTCTGATGACTAGCCATCTTTATGAAAAAAAGATGCAAAAAATCTGATGCATGTTTGCCGCAGTCAGGGAAAACTGGGAAATGTCAGGGAATTTTAAAAAGTCAGGGTAAACCGAGAAATGTCAGGGAAAGTAGCGAAAATGTCAGGGAAAATTTGCTTAATCATCACCTTCATTAGCTTTCCAGAATGGGTTTGAGGTTTCGAACAACAAATGTTGCCTGAAAAATTTTCAATCAAGCCTTCTTAACCATCCGTCACGCCTTCAATTGTCGAGGAATTTCACCAAAATATGTCAGGGAAATCAAGGAAATGCCTGGGAATTTCATTTTCTAAATTCTGTGGTAATCCTGTTGATAGCCTTCCCCCTTTTTTACCTATTTTTCAAAGGCAAGGCCTCCATTTTTTGCAAAGCGTCCAGAATCCGAGTCGGTTACATACTTATGAAGCTTCTGCACTTCTATTAACTCACTTAATTCTGATGATCTGTTTTTTGGTTTGTTTTTAGTTCTATGGATATTTATCTCAGCAGCAGAACATGTTGCAAGATTATGTCAGAACAAGCACATACCAAAGAGCTGTCTTTGTCAACAATAACGATTTCAAAGACAAAGTTGTTCTGGATGTAGGAGCAGGCTCTGGTATCCTCTCATTTTTCTCCGTTCAAGCAGGTGCTAAGAAAGTGTACGCTGTTGAAGCCAGTTCTATGGTTCAACATGCATCTGTAAGTTCCAATTCCTTCCTAATTCATGGATTTAATTGCTATTTCTGAAGGAGTCACAAAAGGAGGGAATGGGAACAGTACAGCCTAACTGACGATTTCGGCAAAAATGAGTTAACAACTTTGCTGCATTTTACAGATAAAATACGCAAGTGTATGTCTTTGTTTCTTCAATATTGCATGGGAGCGCGGTAATGATGCTGTAGTGTGTAAAAAGAATTGCAAATCTAACTTAAAAATGAAAAATATGGTGAAGTATTTACTTTGTCCTGCTAAATAATCAGTTTGCAGATAAGCAGTACTGCTCCTTATAAACACAACCATTTCTCAGGGATAGATTCAAGGAAATGCGGAGTGGAAAAAGTCATCAGGCACCTCAATTTCTGTTCTTGTCACTTCTACCTCTAGGTGAATCCAGGCTAAAAAATGCCGTACATTACCAACATTTTCATCTACGACCAATTGTTAGTTTCACTCTAGTTTATTTAAAAAAGTCAGATTCTGTGGAGGTTAATTTATGCCCTAAGAGCATGACATAAAATTTTGAAGTCAATCAGTCCAAAAATAAATTAAAAGTACAGTGTAACCTTCAGCCTATGATTTTTCTAGATAGATTTGGATACTCGGTTGATGAAATTTTAGCAGCCATACTTTCCATTTTATTTTTGGGCTAATAAACATCAATATTTTATCACACCCTCATGAGGCACTGACCTACCTCCTAATTTTTTCAAAATAATGCAAGAGAAACGTGTCATTAGTTACATGTTAAGTGACGATGGTGTATTTACCTTTCGATTTACTTTAACTGTAACATCCAAGAAAAGGTCTTGGTCATCAAGGTCATTGTAATTCCTACCAATTATAGCACTTTAGTATGAGTTTCCCCCAATGTTTCAGCTATTAACGAATCTAAAAATTTCCTTTTGCTTGCTAAAAAAAATTACTTGCCAGAACATCTTCGATTTTTCTTGATGAGCCCTTTGTATTAATATTATTCTTCCTCTTTCTTTATTCCAGACCCTGGTTAGCTCAAATAATATGAAAGACAAAATCACAGTAATCGCAGGGAAAGTTGAAGAAATCGACCTGCCTGAAATGGTAGACATTATTATCTCGGAGCCAATGGGCTATATGTTGTACAATGAGCGGATGTTGGAAACATTTCTGCATGCAAAAAAATGGCTCAAACCTGGCGGTAATATATTTTGTGCAGTTTTGATGCTTATTTTCTTTTTCCTTTTGTAAAATTATCAAATTAACTTCTTTGACTATTAACATCATGCATCGAGAAATTGTTATGCATTGGTCTTCTTCTTTGGCCGGCTGATAGTAATTCCTTCTTTAGTTTAAAACTTTCCTAGTTTTTAGATGCAGCCGACACTATTCATATCATTAGCACTCAAACTTATAATGAGATCAGTAACAAGTCTTCAATTCATCCAATATGCATTTCTTGCATCACGTGATTCCACCGAAAATTAGTACAGTGAAATCACTTGTCGCTCAATAGACTTTAATTACTACGAATCTCCATTTTGACGGTTTAGCATCATTAGCATTTGCAAAGCGAATGCCTAATTACTTGACCAATGTCTTGAACACGAACTGTAGATTCGTCGTCTTGCTCTTTGCTTTTATTTAATGCGATTTGGAAATGGCAGGTCTTTTGTGACGCTTTAAAAGTTGGCTCACCAATGTTTTTCTGATTCCGGGTGTTAACATGTGCAGTATTTAATTATTTTCGAATTCAGATTTTGACTTGCTCCAGAAGTTTTTCTTATTTATTTTCCCTATCTATGCTTGTTTTGTATTGTTGTGTGGTCGAACTTTTTCTCTTCTGAATGTCAGTATTGATTTTGTCTAATAACCTTATAGTGTTAGTATTAAAACGAAGAAGTAAAGAAAGTGTATTTGATTACAGGTCTAATGTTTCCCTCCAAAGGTGATCTTCATGTGGCTCCATTCTCTGACGAAG
Organism: Bemisia tabaci; assembly: GCF_918797505.1. Classification (NCBI taxonomy): domain Eukaryota; kingdom Metazoa; phylum Arthropoda; class Insecta; order Hemiptera; family Aleyrodidae; genus Bemisia; species Bemisia tabaci. Next base: position 27,232,277 of record NC_092802.1, read on the forward strand.
CCTTGTATATGGAGCAGGTTAACAAAGCTAGTTTTTGGTGAGTTGGATGTTTATATTTTCACAGTGCAATAGTCAAACCCTTCTCCAAATAGGAGTGCTCATAGTGGTGACTGAACCCTCTTGTGTATATCCAGGGTGTCTACCGATCCTCAAAAGTCCCCGAATCTGGAAAGGTGTCCCCGATCTCCCCGAATGTCCCCGGTTTTCATGTTCAGGTCCACAAAAACTAACAGGAATCATCCGCCAAAAATTTCAAATTGCGGTGCAACAGTTGCGCGCAAGGTGGCAGGAATTCTAACCCTCGCTGGCGTCTTTCAGCGGGAATAGGGAACGGTCTGAAACTTCGGGAGCTCGGTGTCGAGTTTTTGCTCTTGCAGAAGCTTTTATCTATATTTCATTTCATGTCGTTTTCTCTCGCAGCTGTTCTTTAGTCTATTTTGGTAAAAATGTCCCCAATTTCCAAGAATAAAGTTCCCAAATGTCCCCGATTTTTGTTTTTTCCAGCTGATAGACACCTTGACTTCCCTCCCGTTTCTCGCTTGGTTTCTGTTAAGAGCTTTTAGAGCAAAAAACTGAAGTATTCCTCAAAAGACTCAAACACACTAAAAACATATCACTAATATGTAGAAACATTATTCAAAAACCTTCCCACAACTCTAAAGGTGAATCGAAAATGAATTCATGTGCCCCATTAACTCGAAGGTTTTTTTGAAAAATAATTAGAAGTAGCACAGAATGTCACAACCAATAGAGCCACTGCTGTTATATTTGGTATTACTGATTAAAGATAGGAGCCGATCGAGCCACAAAGATAGAGTCTGCAAATCCATCCCATAGATGGATTTGCCAATCAGAAAATAATGTCTCGAATCTATGACTCAAGGACTGGTGTCGCCTATCCATTGTTGCTAAACTTAAACCCAGTTTTAAGTGTCCAGTGCTCATTGTTTATCCGTTGACAGTCATTCCATGTTTGAGTATCAATGACCTAGAGGTTGACTTTTCCTCTGAAGTTCTTATGCTTAAATGTCCGTGATTTTCTTTGTTGTATAACCGTTTCATTTTGCCTTTCAGGTTACAAACTTGTTTCCATGGTGTAGATTTAAGTTCTATGAGAGACGCAGCAGTGAAAGAATATTTTAGGCAGCCTGTCGTGGATACATTTGATATTAGGATTTGCACTGCAAAATCCATCAAGCACTCTATAGATTTCCTAGCAGCCAATGAAAAAGATCTTCACCGAATAGGTAAGATTTTGTGGTATTACAAAACAAATGCACATGCATGGCGTTTCTGAGTGAATAAAGAAGAAAATCTCAGAAAATGCTCAATCTAGTTAGAGAGTTAGCCTTGCAGCTTTTTCCGTCACAATTCCTTTTAATTTTATATTTGCAGATAAGGAAAAGAGAATTGGAGAGATTTCCAAATATTGAGTGATTGGCAAGGAATTTTTGTGGGGTTGTAAGTGTAACATAGTTTTTTATTTAAAAATTTCAATTTTTAACAGTCAGCGTCTTTTCTAGGGCCTCAGTTTATTGGTTAATTAGTGTTTTGCAATTTTGTAGTCCTCCCAATCGTAAAGTAACTTAATATCTACCTCTTTTCTCCTAAAGCTTACAAAGATGTGCTGTTTGCAAGCCCAGATAAAATAGACTTTGTTGGCTCACTGAGCCAACAGCTAGTGATCTAAACATTATGACAGAAAATCAGTTTCCTCTCCACATGAGGAAAATTAATTTTCTGATTTATTCAGAAAATTAGAGCACTGGGTCTAAAAAATCCAACACTATCTACAAAACCCAAAACTCATTTGCAGTTGCCTTCGTGACAGATCAGACAGAAAGTTTTAGCAAACTGGGTTTTTTTTTAACACTGTTTACCTTTTTCTTTTTTTTTTTCACAGAAATACCTCTCGAATTTCACATGTTGGAGTCAGGGACTGTCCATGGTCTAGCATTTTGGTTTGATGTAGCATTTATTGGATCAGCGTACACAGTATGGTTATCGACCTCGCCCACAGAAGCTTTAACGCATTGGTATCAAGTTCGGTGTCTTTTAGAAACTCCTATCCTAGCAAAAGCGGGACAACTTCTAGTTGGCAAAGTCGTGCTTGAAGCTAATCACAGGTAATTTATTCTATTTCTGTCAGTGAGAAGTTTGATTGTAAAACATTACATTAGTTTTCTAATCCTCTTGTTGATTGTCAAATTATTCAGGGTTGAACAGAACGTTTTTAAAATTTCCGGCGATGTAGAAAACCTGCAAAGTTGGAGAATTTTGCAAATAGCGTTTCACAGAAGTCAGCGTAATTATCAGAAAACCATTTTAATGGAAATTTTGTTCTTAGCTTAGAGAAAGAAATCGTAGAAAACCTGCTATTGCATTGTCAAAGTTCTTAAATGTGAAGATTATCGACTCCTTAGAAAAGAGGCGAGACAAACACATAGAGTACATAGAGTAGTAATATAAGGTAGTGAGCTCAGGCCATATTCTGATTGACGAGTTCCAAGCCCGATGTGCGCCGAGATTCGGTCACCCTTTCGATACATTCTTAATCCAAAATGGCGATGTAGAATCCGTAATTATTCATACTTATACTTTTTGTTTACATTGGATGATCGGGTCCCCGTGTATCGAAAACTATCGTAAAAGTGACCCAATGTAACACAGGAGTTACAGAATTCGAGACCCAGAAAATGCTTAAAAAGTGGCGCCAGCTCTTCCATTTTCATTACAACCTCATGAACTCTATGCACAAACACAGCAGAAGAAAAAAAAAAACGATTCCCCTCAACTACCAACATTTTAGGGCTTAATCTGTTTTACACTTCAGCTTTCTGCACCCATTTTCAGTTTCTTTCTTTGATTGCTTATTCTCTGATTGACAGGCAAAGTTATGACGTGACTATTGAACTAATAATTGAAGGCTCCTCATCTGGCGTGTCTTCAAATACTTTAGATCTAAAAAATCCATACTTCAGGTATACGGGCCAACCTGTCGCACCTCCACCTAGTATCAACACAGTATCTCCTAGTGAAGCCTATTGGTCACATCTCGATCAGCAAGGTGCCAGAAATGGTGAGAATCTCCTTTCTTGAATGAAGCTTGACTTGTCAATTTTTTTTTGTTTTTGCCCAAATATTATTAATTTGGCGCCTCTGAGAATTTATCAGTGGAGTTTTAAGTGCCAACGGTTATCTTTTATATCAGGAGGCAGTTTTTTTCACTGCCTTTCCCTGACGTGTATGTGTGTTTACAAGGCTAATCATATCATCTTATCGTTTCATTTAAAACTGGAGAAGATGAAGCAATTTTTCACTAAAAAAAAAAAAGGGGGGTGAAAAAGTTACTTAAAGGAAGAAGAATTTATAAAGTAGTTATATTTTCAACCAGATGAGAGTTATTGTTGAAACTTAGAGATAAAAGAAATGGGTTGCTTAAATTCTTAGAAGAGAGAAAAATTGTCTTTTGGTTTAATTTTGAAATTTTGGTCGTTAAAGTTCACTTAGTTATCTTGAAGATAAGTAGAGGTTAAAAAAGAGAGGGCAAACTGGTTGTCGAAACTCATCAAGAAGGATAAATGAGTTGCCTGTGTTTATGTAGTGCATATTGCATTTCAACGACTTAAGTCACAAAAAATGTATCTTTGTTGCAACATTTCAAAATCACAGCTGTTTTAACGTATTAAATTAAAACCGAAGAATTTTGTTGTCTGAAATTTTCACCGAACAATTTACACAGTATGAAAAAGAGAAAAGTACCTAAATAGGTTCTTCTAGAAATAATTTTTGTTGGTTTTCTTTTGAAGAGGTAAAATGTGAAACGAAATGTGCGGCGTAGTAAATCAAGGTACTTGTTTTGTGACCCCTACTATCAATTTGTACAGTATTAATGTATTCCTCGTTCTATGTAGCAAATGAAAATTTTTGAGAATTGGTGTTAAAAGCCACGTCAATAGCATTTAACTCCCAATTTATTACACAGGAACCATTGTGTCACAAACTCACGCAACATTTTTAGCTCTTATTTTATTCATACCTCAAAATTTTCCTTTGAATTGTCTGAAAAGATTTTGACGTAAGCCCTTATTTTGATGCAAATTGGAAGCCTCCTTAGTCCAATGGACCATCGAAACTATGTCAGGATGAAGAGACAAGATGCAGCCCAGCCCCTTTGAATGCTTACAGAATTCCATTTTAGCATTTTAGTACTGTTTTTTTTAAGACTCTAAAACTTTAAACAAAATCAAAGATAACTTAATCTAAATAATATTTTCAAGATATCATTGAGATTTATCAAGATTTAATTGATTTTAGTTTTGTAAAAAATCCCAAAAACCTACAAGATAAATATAGATATAAAAAGAAGAAAAAAAAGGCAGTGACTGTCCCTCTAAATAAAAAGGATGTTCTACTTGATTAGCCCCAATCCACATAAGTAATATAATAGCAATTACCAAAAAAAAGTACACTAAATCTAAAATAGATTAGATAGTCAGATGAGAGATGAGTCATTTGGAGTCTTTAATTTTAGAGGTTTTTTTTTTTTTTTTTTTTTTTTTTTTTTTTTTTTTTTTTTTAATTTTAAATTTTTGTCATTAAATTAGAGTTTGAAAAATAGTAAAACCAAGGACTAATTCAGAATTTTGATTTTTTTCAGCATTGAATGTTGTGAATAGTATTCCTGTTAATGGTCTAAATGTAAATGATGTGGCAATGGACGGTCTGTACAATCAAAACGTCTTTAATATAAGCGGTGAGTACTCAAATGACTCTCACTGTGAATGCTAAGTTATCTGTCTTTTTTTCTACTACTTTCTCATTGTACATATCTCTTGAACTTCTTGTACAGAATAACCCTATATTGCTCCGAGTAAACCAGAAATTCCTCCCATGTTGACTTTGATTGATTTTTTCGGTACATTGAAAATCTCTAAAACTGCAAAAAATGAATGCCATGTTTTGAATCTTTGATTTTCCAAAAAGCAGCAGTTTGAATAACTTTAAAAAATAAATCAGAATCTCTGTTATTTAATACTTGTACTTAAACTTTTTATCAATGATGAATTTAATGCACGCTTAAAGGCAGTTCCTTTTAACCACTTCTTGATTCAGTCCGCAAGTAAAGAGTGAAGCTTTTGTACATGGAGAAAGAGGGGAGTAGCTATGCAGCGTGTATGATGAATAGAGAATTGGGAGGAAAGAAAACTAGGAAGAAAGAAGAAAAATGGTAGAGGCAATAGCAATCTAATGGTAATAGGTACAATACAAAACGGAGTATGGGACAAGGAGGAGGCGTAAAAGCGAAATGTGTATGTATTGTGCGTTGTGGCCATGATTTTTTAGGATGCGATGTTCTTTTGATGTTGCTGATGCGAAGGAAGTAAGTCTTACTATCCTGAAATTAACATTGTTAACAACCTTAGTAAAAAATGAAAAATCAGTCTAGAAATATTTACAAAGAAGTTTTTTTTTTTTTTTTTTTTTTTAATTTCCTCAGTTTCCATTTTCACCTTTACATTATTTTTCATTCTCTTTGAAAAATATTTTGTTATTGCCGTAATTTATGCCAGTAGGTCACCCCAATATTTTTTTAAACAATTATTTATCCATCAATCACTATAGGTTGTGTGAATTATATTTTTTGGGCTTGCTCACAATCGGACAAGTTTACAAGACTCTTGAAAAATTCAGCGACAAAATAAATTTTTACGAGTGAAATTATTCATGATCTTTCTCAAGTGCTCTACTGAAGCATATTATTTTGTGGTGAAGCAAATATGGAAATGAACTAAAACTCTACAAGGTGTGTTGAAAATCTTACGATAGACTTAATGTAACCTTGGGACACTAAATGGAAAAATTAAGACCTTAAGTGAGTTGTGTGTTGGAAGTACGCTTCTCATTAGTATTGACGCCCATGATAGAATAAATGAATCTTACTCGTGATGAATGTAGCAATGACCCAGTACCAGAACATGGCTTGTTGAAATTCATTTGTCTGCTGTAAGAGATGGAAAGTTGTTGAAGCTCAGAATATTCACCATCACTTATCCCAAAGAAGTGTTTGTCTGGATCAGATTATTTTAAATTGGATGAGAAAATCACCTCAACTCGTCCCTCTGCCCCATGCAGTGTTTTATTAAAGGAGTACATACAAGATCTAGTCCATTTTTTAAAATTTTCTCCCAAAAATTTTCTCTCCAGAAAATCCTTTGTCTGTCAATAATATCTAATGAGCTAAAATTAGACTTTTACATGGAGCCTCTTAGAGGGATGAAACTTTTGATCCATTTTTCCCCATTTCAAGTTGACATCTTTCATTTTCCTTTCGCTAAACACTGTCCACACTGAAGTGTTAAGTTTTTTTTTTTAAAAAAAACAAAAAACTTCATAATGGTATCCACGAAAGCCATCAATCATGAATACGTTTTGTTTTCCTGGCATAAATATGATTCAAAATAATCTCATGTCTATATCCTTCATTTTTCATAAATTCTCATACTCATTCATCTTTAGCCATTATTCCCTCTCTTCCTTTCATCAGTGTTCACCTTCAGGGATCATACTATGGTCTATATAACTAGCAATCTCACTGTTCACCACCCTTTTCTGTCGTTCCTCTTTTTCAAAGTTTCAGCCAGTTTAAGGAAGTCATCCTGCAGCTTTTTTAATTGAACACTCTTTGCTGTTGTGTACTGCTTTTTTTTTTTACAAAAACGAAAAGTGGCATGAACGTGGAAAAATTCAACAATGTAATTGAGAGCAAATAGACTACATTTTACAATTTGGAACTATAAATTCTAGCCTGGATTAAAAACAACGTATGTGCCATTAGTTTCCCTATGCACATAAGTGTTTTTCCAGAAGAGCCAAAATTTATAGTTCCAAATTGCAAAATGCAGAGCAAATGAAGGAACTGAATCCCAGCAGGAATAGCAAAAATGCTATTTTTCAGTATTTGAATCTTTAAGATGGAAATTTTAAGTTCTTCTCAAGAGTCTACTGTGAGGTCTAAGGAAAGTAAGAAAAAAGTCCGAAGGAAGTAGTTTAATATTCATTGCTTGATGATGGAAATCGGTTACTTCATAATTCTACCAAGGGTGGGTGGGGCTGAAGAGCTGCACAGGGGAATGTGCGGAACTGCCTTATTTTAATTAAGAAAGTGTTCTATCGGCAACGAATCTGTTTGCTCAATATACACGATCCTGTGGATGATGCAATCAAAAGTTTTTCTAAATTGACTGATTCTTCCCATTAAAAAGAGCAGTTTTTAACTGTGAAACAGTGCAAGAGGAATGCCATTCTGCATGAGTTGTCATTCTTGTTTGAACTATTTTCTTTCCCTGAATCTCATATATTCATAAAATACTACTCCTCTGGGGTTAAAAATTAATGCTCATTTGAGGTAATTTTATTTGTTTTTTTTTTTCTTTGTATAGGGTAGAATGCAAAGTTTCTCATGTCAATTTATTACTGCAACTTCTCTACAAAAAAAAAGCTACCCTTTGTAGTAAGTGGGTACAAGTTTCTTTATATCCTCGCTACAATGCTGAAATTGTCGATTTCCTCTCTCAAAGATAGGCGAACCTGGAGAAGAACATTAGGCTGTCCATAAATCGTATGTAAAATTGGTGGTGAAAGAAAAGCGTTTCTGCATCCATATCAGATGGAAGTTAAAACCTCCAGAAAAACATTCCAGCAATCAAACCCGAAATGAAATTCTTGTGGAATTCTGAAAAATACTGCAGACAAGGCCAAAGGGAAGGTCTTCGTAACTTAAACGATTCTTTGCTGTAATTTTAGAGTTCTTCATATCAACAAACGTCGGAAAGAAAATGAGGTTTTCCATGCGTTATGTGCAAATTCGATGGGGAAACTGTAATTTGGGATACACTATCATTAAAATAGAGTAAATTTGTTTTAAAATTTCCAGTAAAACTCCAATTTTTTCTCTATAACGGGAGGGAAAGGGTTGATAGCAGTTTTAATGCAATTTTTAGGAGGAAGTCTAGGCTTGTTTCAGGGGCTGTGTCACAAGCCCTACCACGAAGGAAACGTTCAAATTTTTGTAATTTTTGGATATCTTTTATCCTGAACATCTGGCAGTCAAGCCAGGAACTACTATTTCATCGGAAAAATACGCTTTGACCTCCCAACCCTGTGTTCATTGAGCTGTAGCCGTAAAACCTTGCCCATCTCCAACCAGAAAATTTCCCTCAGGCTTGATTTTTACTACCGTCTCTTCCAAAACTTTCAAGTTCTCAATCTCTAGATTTCGCTCGTGTTGTTTCGTTTGAAAGAGCTCCGGTTTCTACTTCTGTTTCAGAATACTCCTGCCATGATCGTCAGTATTAATCTCGTCTGCGGTGGAGACGCTCTTCCATCCTCTTTCTTCGTTCTTTGTGTGCCAATGTTCAGTTTCTTACGTGACTTTCTCTCTTCCTTCAAGCTATTCCTTGTCTTGAACATTGTGACATTTCTTTTAATCCGAAGGCCTCGGCCAGTACGATGATGAAAGAGAAGAAGTAGGAGTTAAAATACTACTTTTGTAAAATCTAAAAATGGCGTTTGTGCAGAAATCATGTACCTGCATCGCAACATTCACTTGATTTTTTTCTTTCCAAGAAATAGCGACCGATGCATAAGCAGTCGCTAACTATCAACTTTAGTCACTTTGATGCAATTTAAAAATACAGAATTTCTCGTTGATCATCTCCACTGAAAGCAACCCTGAGTTGCGTATGGAGTTGTCTTAGTTTAACATGAAATATTTCAAAGATTCTGCAAAAAAATAAGTTTCTCCAATCTTGCGTTCCCTTTGCTCAAGCTGTTGTCAATTTTTTGTTGAGTCAAATTTGGAATAAAGGTCCGCCCCTTAAGAACTAAAATACATCTCAGAGGTTCCAACAGACCACTTACAATGGAGTTCCTGATAAGCAGCTGGCTCCATGCATAGTGTCCATTTTGTGATGAACGATTCTGTCAGCCTTTTTTGCAAAAAGATTAAGAAGCCTGCCCAAAGCAATGTAGTGCGCGATTTTATTCATGTAGACCTTCGTTTTTCTTGTGAGCAGAAAATTTAAATTTTTTGCAGCCAATATTATAATGTACTTGTTAATATGTTCGTATGGCGTTGATTTCAGCAATTTGCAATGCATTGCATGCAAATTGTGCTCCACAAGAAAGGAGGGGTATCGATAAGGACTTTTTTTGGGCTCATTCAGAATTTCATGAACTCATTGATCATTTGCTCAATGGAAGTCTATTTTGTACGGAAATGATTTGGTCATTTTTGGTTTCTTTTCGGGTCTAATACCTAATCATGAGTCTGAAGGCCGATTTTGGCGAAAAATGCGGATTTTTCGGCATTTGACTGCAAACCCTCAAAACTCGCATTTTCCGTTAAAATCTGCCTTCTGACCCAGCTCTAGACCAGTATTAGACTGAAAAAGAGACAAAAAATGACCAAATCATGATACACTCCGTAAAATATATACCTTCAATGAGCAATAAATCGTTGAGTTAAAAAAAGTCAGGGTGGGCCTGAGAACGGCCCTTTTCGACACCCCTCATTTCTACCCTGAGTAAAGGTCCATATCACTCATCTTACTTGAATCCCCTCGTAAGTTTCAAGCCGTGATTTTGGTTACTATCCATCACGAGTGAACAGTACTAGAGGAAATATCCAAAATTGCAGTGGAGGTACAAGATTTTGCACTTTAAGCACTTAATACCAGTGAAATTTAAATTTCTTAGCAATGCTTGAAAATTGTGAGCTCTTTCACCCTTTCAGTATCGGCTGAAAACAAGTATGTTTAGTTTCAAATCTGATAATTTTACTCTCTTTTTTTTCCAATTCCTTTTACTTTCCGTGAATAGGAGAGAAGTAGAAAAATTACTTAACCTTTTAGTCCTGTCATGCAATATTCAGATGCAATACAGGAAGTTTCGTTCACTGATCAGGCATTAATTACTTAGAAGAAATACGCTTCCAGTAGTTTAAATAAAGTAATCAAGCTTTACTTTTTTTCTGAATGATATAACCGTAATACAATTTATCAGTAATTTTCGAAAGTAGTTAGTTTTCCTGGAACCAGGATATACCTCGAATTTATCAGGTCGTAAACGTCAGAACTTGACCATGCAATAATGTTACCAGAAACCGTACTATTTTTTTACTGGCTTTAGTGAATCATTGATAGCTTATGAGTATTCGTTCTTTGAGCCTTTATCCCATTCTGCTCTGATTTTATCTTTGTCTACTTCAGTACTTCTCCAAACACAGCTGGTTTGAACGGCTTTAAATTTTTTGGCGAGTCACAAGCAAAAACTCTTCAGGTTCTTAAAGTAGAGTGTGTACTGAGTCATTTAAGCCAAAAAGAAAAAAATTCTGTCGAGCTCCTGGAAAATAAAGTCGATTTAAAGGTATTTTTGGGCTAAAATAGCCAAATTACCCATAGCAAGGCCCGTCATATTATTTAAAAAATTGTTTTCTTCCTGGGTATAATGCCCAAGTTTCTTAAACATGCATATTTTAAGCCTCCGATTACTTAAACTACCAATTTTAACCATGTGATAAATTTTGGGGGCCGAAAATGAGCCATCAGAGCCAAAAATTGCAAACATTTTCGAAAACTTCGGATTTTCAGGGGGGTGTTTTTTTTTTAACGTTGTTTTTTCTACAGTCGTCAATGAGTAATTCTGAAGGGCATTTTCGATTACATAATTGACATTTTGACTGTTCAGGTGAAGGGGGAGGGGGGCATCAGGCTTTGCTTTGCCAATCTCACAGTTTCTGAAAACGATTGAAAATTCCCTTTTTCATTGGAAGTCCAAATTATCCCTATAAATTCATTAATTACTGTATCTGATATTATGAAATATGCAGCAGGAGTTACTGCCCCCCCCCCCCCTCCTCAATACGAGATGCATGGAAACCTTGATCTTACTGCGCGCGCTACGAAAACGCTTGAAAATTCCCTTTTTCATTGGAAGTCCAAAATATCCATTTTTAATTCATTCATTACTGCTTCTGATATTATGAATTATGCAGTAGGAGTTACTGCCCCCCCCTCCTCCTCACTACGAGATGCATGGAAACCTTGATCTTACTGCGCGCGCTACCAGATCCTTGCTTTTCGCGTGATGGCAGTCCGTTGTATAGTAGATCCGAGCATTTGCAGGATAAACTTGTAGCATAAACATGTCCATTTATATGTAATGCTAAAGACCGCCAAATGTTTCAGTGCAAATGCCCGGATCTACTATACAACGGACTGCCATCACGCGAAAAGCAAGGATCTGGTAGCGCGCGCAGTAAGATCAAGGTTTCCATGCATCTCGTAGTGAGGAGGAGGGGGGGGCAGTAACTCCTACTGCATAATTCATAATATCAGAAGCAGTAATGAATGAATTAAAAATGGATATTTTGGACTTCCAATGAAAAAGGGAATTTTCAAGCGTTTTCGTAGCGCGCGCAGTAAGATCAAGGTTTCCATGCATCTCGTATTGAGGGGAGGGGGGGGGGGGGCAGTAACTCCTGCTGCATATTTCATAATATCAGATACAGTAATTAATGAATTTATAGGGATAATTTGGACTTCCAATGAAAAAGGGAATTTTCAATCGTTTTCAGAAACTGTGAGATTGGCAAAGCAAAGCCTGATGCCCCCCTCCCCCTTCACCTGAACAGTCAAAATGTCAATTATGTAATCGAAAATGCCCTTCAGAATTACTCATTGACGACTGTAGAAAAAACAACGTTAAAAAAAAAACACCCCCCTGAAAATCCGAAGTTTTCGAAAATGTTTGCAATTTTTGGCTCTGATGGCTCATTTTCGGCCCCCAAAATTTATCACATGGTTAAAATTGGTAGTTTAAGTAATCGGAGGCTTAAAATATGCATGTTTAAGAAACTTGGGCATTATACCCAGGAAGAAAACAATTTTTTAAATAATATGACGGGCCTTGCTATGGGTAATTTGGCTATTTTAGCCCAAAAATACCTTTAAATCGACTTTATTTTCCAGGAGCTCGACAGAATTTTTTTCTTTTTGGCTTAAATGACTCAGTACACACTCTACTTTAAGAACCTGAAGAGTTTTTGCTTGTGACTCGCCAAAAAATTTAAAGTCGTTCAAACCAGCTGTGCAAAGTGTTGGAAAAAGTATTGAGGTCAATAGACTGATTGAGTAACTATATCATTCAATATCCAATATATTCGGTGGTTCCACTCAGAAGGACTGTTTTGATATTGATCGCTTGGCTGCATTTTGGCAGCACGCTTTAATGGCGAAAGATTGAATGACGTAGCCACTAAATAAACGTAAAAGGAAAACAGGAGATCCTTATGTTGCCACTATTTCCCTGTGAAAAGCGTAAATGTAGACAATGAGAATCCAGATATTAGATTTATCAGCTCAGCTCATCTCTTCATCAATGATACAATACATGATTTTAATATTTTTGGATCTCTGTAGATAGCTTTAAGCGCAAGAAGTAAAGGTCATTTAAATTATTTTAGCGTAATATAACTTGTTATTTGATCAGTTGATCCTTCAATGCAGATTTCATCTCAAATATTCCGCCCGTATTTACATTTCAAATTTGTCCTGTCATTAGAATTCTTCAATATACTCCCCAATACAAATATCCAAAATGCAGGGAGTTTGCCTAGTCAAATGAAGATGTTTTTCTTTCTTAGTCACAATAATACTCAGAGTTTTCCCTCCTAAATGTTATGTGATTTCTCGACATAAGGTTAAAATATTTTTGATAGTTGGCTCAGTTACTTTGAAATGCTCAATATTGGGTTTTGATGTGAAAAGTTTTTCTTTACATCTGTGTAATTTTCCATAAGATGGAAGACAGCACACAGCCTTTTCAAAATCAGTTTTGCAGAATTCAAAGAAACGGCCTTTCCCTGCACTTATTTTTAGTGTATTTCACTGTAAGTTCAGTTTATTAGCTTGCCTCTTAATCAACAATTTTTCTTCAGTATGAGGTATTCTCTAAAAGTGAGGACCTTCATCTTCGCCTGATACTCTGTGGTAGGTATCAATTGTCTAAAGAGACCGCTGTAGAGAGGCTCTCAGTGTTGACTGAGGTCAAAAATGGCCCCTGAAAAAGCCTCTCTTTTAGGAATTTCCTGCAAGTAGAAATAGTTTGCTGTGTACAGAATTTACACTATCTTGTCCTTGTAACACCAAGTGAGAATCCCTATAATTGAATCGGTCAATTACAAAAGGGTTCAAGTGCCATAAATGAGAATTCGAAAAAAATGGTAATAACCGTTTTAATTGACCCCTTATAAATCTCAGAGCTCTAAAATATTTAAGGGATGAATTAATTAATCTGCAATTTAAAACGGGTTGGTTTATACATTTTCCACTGTTTTTTTTGTATCTTTATATCTGGCGCTTAAGCCCTTTTGTAACTGACCGATTCAATATCTGTACGCTGCCTTTTTTGGGAGAGTGCAAAATTACTCACTGAGTCTCATCTGTCTCAATGTCAGACTTGCCCAGCAATCTTTAGGGTGAGACAATTTTTCCAAGTGCCAGGCATACCTGTCCTTTGAAAAATCATGTTTGTCAAAAACTATCAATTAGATTATTCTCCTCAAGAATTGCCAAGTTAGTAAATTTTTCTGGTGAAAAAGTTTTGAGCTATTGATTTTAGGAAACTGTCAGCTCTAAAGTCTTTGAATTCTGCTCAAAAGTAGGTGTACTGCATGATTTTACTCTTCTGTTTGATGTCGATATGATGCGGTGTTTTAAATAAAAGGCAAAATTTGCGTTCTCTTGTATCCATCATTTGCGTGGATGGCAGATTGCAGTTAAAAATTCCCCTTGTTTCTTTTACATTCAAGGAATCCTGTTTTTATTATTATTATTTTTTAGTATTAATAATCTCTGCATTCTGCCGATCCTACGTATTGCTTTTACTTCCTTGTTTTAAAGCGGAATGTTTTTTATACTTTTATTCGCTGTAAATTGCTTTTTTACTTTGTTCCGAAAGAATCAATCAAATAGACCTGAATCAAAAATTTGTGATTTCTATGTCTTTCCTCCCATCAACCCTCTTTTTTGTCCATTTCTATGATTCTCCTTATTGATCCTCAATTTTATTAACCTACAACACAGAGAAATTTTTCGAATTTCTAACAGGCATGATGAACCCATCGATCAAAGTAGCTATTTTGCAAGCGGGCAGTACTGTTTCTCTCCCATTTGAATCACTTTAATATATCGATTTCAGGTGAGGCAAGCTTCCTCACAAAGAATGGATTGGTTTACATACATTTAAATGGAGAAAAAACAGTGCTGCCAACTTCCAAGAATTGCCATCGATAAACCTGTGTCACACTATCAAAATTAAGGTTAAGTGCTGTGATTGGTCCAAGTCATCGAATAAACCAATCACATCACCTGACCTTGAGATTTGGACGGCTGGTTTTGATAGTATGACACAGGCTATTGATCAATGAAAGAATGAAGTCTTGTTTCAGCAATGGATTCTCATACAATTACGCAGCCCTTCAAAGATTTTCAGTACTTTTTCTGTTAAATTATCCTTGCAGAATGTAATGAACCGATAAATAGGTGTCACTATTTTCGGTGGTTGTTTATATTCAGTGAATTGACTGCATGAGTCGAAGAAAAGCAAGTTAAATAATTTTGAGAAGTCGACTATTTTTCATCGAAAACCTGTTAATTATCCCTGAATGATTTGATCGGTCGATGAAATTGAAAATTGCGAAATCAGTGCTAGCAGGAAGGTAGCTTTAAGGAACCATGAATATAATAAAAACTCAACAGAGACTAAACTCAAACCCATGTATGTCTGTTGGCATCAATGGAGTATAATATTTTCTTTTTCTTTTTTTGGTGGAAAATTAATAAACTCAATTTTCGAAAAGTTTTCGTGATTTTTTTCATCTCAATTCGGAGAATGTTCTATAATTATTTCAACCATTAAAGCACAGTTTTTTTCGCTCTGATTAGATAAAATGAAAGCAGAAATTTTTAAACACCAGAAACGAAATGCATGGTTTAGCCACTAATAGAAAGAAATGTCATAAAAACTGCTGAAAATGATAAAGAAATATTAAATGGTTCCTTGTCGCAGAAGTCAAAAGAGATTGTGGAAAAAGCTCCTCCTTCCATTTCATAATAAAAGCTCTTATTAGTCGAGGTGGTCTTTTAATCACTTCAGATAATACAAGCACCTATGTATGGTGATCAACAGAAATAATTGCTCTTAATTTTAATTATTCTCATATATCTTAACATCAAAGGTAGTTTTAAATTTTTATGGTGTAGATCATTTTAAACTTTGAAATTTTTCCTCGTTAAAGGCTACCTCTTAAGCTGCTCTTATACTCAGTTAATTAGATTTGAAACTGGCAGCAGAACATATAAAGTTAAAATGACGCATTTATACTCGCTCCATCCGGACGCAGCGGTGATTTTAAAAATCAAGTCTAATTATTTGCTGTGACTCAGTGTTCTAAACGCAGATGAGATCAGACTTGACATGGGCTGGTGGTTGCTGTTTTCTGATGTATTGTGTGAATTTGATGTTTCGTATACCACCCTCCACTAGATTTGATTTGACTGCAATTTAACGCATCTCCGTCTAATCAAATCTGATCTAGTCTGCACTGAATCAACTGATTGTAAATGCAGCCTTAGAATAGAATGAAACAATATTCACTCAAAACGACTATGATGAAATGTTATTATCCAAATTCGCTCCAAAGTAACTTTGCAAACTTTAAATTATTTTCAACATTCTTATCTCCTAAAAAGTGAAATAGGAATTAGACAAGAATCGTCAATTTAGTTTGCAAGAATTCGAAACTATACAGAAAAATTTGGGAATTGTGCAGTTGAACAGTTCAATTTTACTTTTTCGGCTTGAAAGTTTTTTTTTACTTCAATTGGCCGAATATCCATTAAATTACAATTATTGATATTATCTTTAAATCGTGAAGAGATGTACAGGTGCACGAGTTGTTTAGTTGTATCTCAAGAATTTTTTCCATTGGAAACTTCAAGAACTACCATAATGAATTTTGAATTTCTATGAAAATCGAGTCGTTTTGAATTATTCTGTCATCCGTGAATAATGATGCAGGGTTAGGGATAAATGAAGCCTGTATTTCTTGAGATTCCAAAAACGTACCTGGACATTTACATGCAGTGTGCTTTTCACATGAACTGATTAAAATGAAATGAGACATTTTGTTCATTTTTCTAAATTACGACTTTAGAACTGCTTGATTATGGAACTCAAGTAAATTCGTTTCCTTTTCTCTTTTTGTTTTCATATAGGTAATCAGACGCAACCAAATATCCACCCTGGCTCAATCAGTAGTACTGGCCGTCGGGTCTTCTCAGGCAATCCTACATCAACAGGCCATGCCCAATTGATTGGAGGTGGTGTTTCGCCGAACATATTCACTACCACAGTTGTAAGTCCAACTTCATTGTTGTTTATACTTAAGAATAGTGTCCCAAAGTCCGTGAGAATGTGAGTAAAGGTAGAAAATGTCGTTAAATGAGACTAAAGCTGCAAAAAGAGACAAACAAAACCTGGGGACGTTTTGCCACTAACAATAAGTACAAGTGCATCAACTGAGAAACGAAAAAAAGGGGGAGAATAAATAGAAAAGAAATAAAAAAAAAATACATAAATTAAAAGAGCCTGACACGAGCTTTGCCACTATCATTGCAAGACTGATAGTATGCACATCCATTCTTGTCAGGGAAATCGAAAAACACGAATTTTTTGGAAAATGTTTTGCAAATTTTACACTTGCGGAGATTTCAACCAAAATTTCTTTCAGAATTTCTACTGATGTCTTATAACTTTTGAAAATGAGGCAAAAATATCTCTCATAAGCTCAGGCACCATTTATTTGGCTCTATTTATCACATTATATTTGTAAAACATCAACAAAAACTTACTCACGTCTAATTAGTTCAACCGTGTCGAAAAATTAGGAATATTTTTCCTAATGTCAGGAAATTATATTTTTTGTCCGTCAAGAAATTTTAAATTTTTTCCCAGTTTTCTTTGCAGTTTTTGTCAGAAAAATCAGGGAAATGTCAGGGAATTTTTTTTTTTTTTTTTAGAATTGCTAGACACTCTGAGTTGTTACTTACACACAAATTTACCCTTTTAAATTATGAATTCATCCTTTTTTACACGCATAGATGTAGGCTTAGAACATACAAAAATATACATGATTGAATGGAATTCCATTCAAGTGAGGGAGCTTCCATAAGGAAACTCATTGAGTATCACTGACATTCAAAAGCATCGCTGCTAAAAGGTAACGAGAAAGAAACACTTTACCTTAAAGCTTCAAAACAGTTTGTCCAACAGGGCAGGATTACGCCACTGAGCCGCCTGGAACTGTGTCAAAATGAATGTAGCCCTTAAGTTTTGAAATTTTCTCTGAATCAGATCAAAATTTTCTCCAGTTTCATAAGAAGCCGTCACTAATTTGACTAATTTTTCTTTTTTTTTCAGCCTACACATCAACTCGTTGTTGGCAACGCACAATTTGCGTTGAACAATAGTCTCATGATTGGAGACTACGTCATGCCTGGAAATAACGTACTGAATGTTCAAACTTTTCCTCAGTGAATGAAGCGCACAACTGGACTTTTAAAAAAAATTTGCAATTAATGCCTAACCATACTTTAATCGTTTTTTAAACTCGTTGACTTAAATGCTAAGTAATCATTTGAAAACCTGAGGTTACATTATACTTCCTCAACTTTGTACAGGTTACAGTCATTGAAGACACCAGTTTACATTCTTGCCTCTTTTTTAACTCTCTTGAAAGGTATAAACTTGCCAAGGACGGCCTCTCTTTAGATGAGCTAAATTAAACGTACGATGGAAAAGTTTCATGTCCACATGGGAAAAATTTTTGCAACACCTGCGGCTTCTGGTACATTTTGATAAAGTTCTTAATAAAATATAGTGAAGCTAATCTTAGATTTAAAGCAAGTCCCCTTTTAAATACACCTAGATTAGCGAAACCATCTCCTTCTGTGTATCTTCAGGGTGACTCAAAAGTCAATACTGTAACCCATCATCCCTTTTCAGAGAGATTCTCTGGAAATGTCTAGGGGTCCTAAAAGTCATTTTCGTTGATCTCGGAGCACTCACAAAATTTTAAGTTTATCTAAGTTTGCTCAAAAGTTACACGGGTTTTGCGTGGTGCTGGTGGTACGGGACTTTCGGATCACCCTGTATGACCATGCATTGCTTTTTTACAAGCAAACAGAAATAAAGAGGTGATAGCAATGGATCAGGAAGATGGTGGAAGAGAGTCGACGAAAACAAGTGGTCACTGCCTTTCATTTAAAGTTTGGGAATCTGACCAGGCGGCATCAGATGTCATAATAGTAAAATATATGAAATAGTGCCAAGCTGTTTGAACAGAGTTAATTAATGAGGGGAAGGGAAGGGCTTAGCGTGTTTACCAATCTAGACCGTGCGTGCCTGATAGGATGCCGTCGAAGGATCCGTCAGGAGGGAGGACTAGTTATTCTTTTATCATGGAGTAGCATGTTAGGAAGTGATGTAGATGTCTAATCGTGAATATCCCCGCTCCTCCTCAAACAATTTGCCTGTTTTCCTGACCTTGAGCCCAAAATGAAGTTAATATAAACTTGTCAGGGTTTCATCAAAATGCATTGAGAGCGAATCCCCCCCTCCCCCACAGGTGTTGCAGGGTATATTGGAAAAAAAATTAGAGCGCTCGTGATCTTTCTTTCCATGAGCAATCTTTATCCAACATTTGACTTATTATCTGTGGACTTACTGTGACTGAAAGTGTTATCTCTTTTGATCATGCCTAGTATTATCTGACCGTGCATGCTAGACGTGCAAATTAAGTTGAGAAACTTCCCTTGAAGATCTTGCCTATTCCTTGTGGATATGTGGCCTTTAATGATGCCGGAATTGAAGCAGTATCTTCCAAATGAAAAATTTGGAATGTTTGTGTCATATTAACATAATGTGTTTACCCACCGCTAAGCACTGCATCCTGTAGACAAGATGAGGTAGTTAATGATTGGGTTTTCCACAAGAAGGCGTAGAACTTTTACTAACTTGCAAAGAGCCTATGTCTCCACGTCAAAAATTGCATTCATTTCAATGAAATCACTATTTTGGTGTATCATGAATTTTAGAACTAATTTTAAATCACCTGTGACCGTCCACAGGAGAGGGTCTTTGTCAATAGACACAACATTTTCAGAGCAATTTCAAATTAAGAGCGATTTTTGTCAAGTTGGGTTGAAAAATTGGATTCCGAGTTCTCATCAGAAAACTGCCGAGCATTCTAAAAAAATAAGCTATGTGCAAGTTACTTTATTTTCGTTCATCCAAGGACGTACAGGTTGCAGCATGAGCAACTTTTTGATCTGATTTTGTGTACGTGCTGCGATATTTTTGCACTAAAATGTTTTCCTTTATTCAATTTTGCATCTTTGGTATGGAGTTACGTTCTTTTTTCTCGAAAACGATGATTTGTCTCAACATGTTTGCAGAATCCACCCCTTTGATCTGATACTGAAGACTTAATTCTGAGGTCTTGTGAACCAAGGTCCCTTTTACTACGGACGTTGACATTTCAATTAACATGTAGACTGTCTCACGAGTCAATTTAACCAGTCCTAAGTGCGTCTGTCGATGCCATAGCTCGATGAACGCTTCTTACCTGTCACTTTGTTATGTGCTGTGTGCTTCTGGCACCGCTGGTTGTAAGCACCTGATAGAAATGCATAGCCCAGTGGTGCACACATTTATGTTTTTTAGACCTCTCTTAAATTTTTTTTACTTTAACCTGACTGGTGCTGTTGCGCCAACAGAAGCATGTAAGAAAACACCACCATAGTCAGCGCTTTCACTGAAGACTTCCTGAACTTGTTACATCTACTAGTGATTCTCTCATTTCCAAATCGCTTTAGGCCGCAATCCCTTGAGCAATGGGAAAGGTCCAATCTTGTACTGAAATCGGATCCCAAGTCAACTTTGAACTTCAACCCGGTTTCGTCACCAATAGCATTACAAATTTAAATCATTGAATTATTTTATGTAAATTATCTCCTTTTTAAATGTTTTTACTGTTTACATTGAGTCTCTCAGTGGCATTTTTTGTACGTTTTATTTAATTTTAGTGTGTTGTTTTACTACTTTTTCTCGTGTGATATTTCAATTTGCAAGCAATTGAATTTGTAGAATTACGCAACCCATGAATTACTGTTTTTTTGTAAACAAATAATTCTAATTTTTTTTTATTCTCCTATTAACTACCTACGTAGCTTTGTTCTAAGATTTGTATGTTTGTATCCATTCTCCTACCTCAGTCAAAGGAACTAAATGCTTTTAGTTTTTTGTCAATTTTTCTTGACTCCAATCAAATTTTTTTCTTTTCACTAAAATTTTCTCGAAAATTATTGCAATGATGTACCTCAAAGTATTTTGGTACTCTCTCATTCCACATTCAAAAGTGATTTAGTTTTAGGTTGACTTTCTTGTGAAGAGTAGCAACAAATAAATTAACATTCTGTTTATTGTTTTAATTACCGCATATCTCTTTCTGAATTAAATCCCTTATTTTGTTTCACGTCTACGTTCTCTATAATTTTATTCCCCACGCTTTTTTATTAAAATGCTTGAAGCATTCTCCCTTGTGAAAAGGTATATCTTTAATATGTTTTCAATCTCTCCTTAAGTTTGATCTTCATAAGATCTTCAATTTTTTTATCATCGTCATGAGCGATTCTGTTACTAAGCACTGTTCCTTAAAAAATCTTGTGAGGTATTGTAGCTCAGATCAGTTCAGCATTCAACATGATTTGTCTGAGAATTCTCTTTTAGTTAAACTAACGTTCTATGTATTATGTACATGGATAAAGTTGACAATTTGAGCAGTTTCTTATTTTTAGGGGAAAAAATGGTAGCCCTCAGCATGAGTCTAAAGAATTATTTGAAAAAAATTGAAAACTCAACTTAATAAAATTAAGATTTGTCTGAAAAAATTATTTACTGTTTAATACAACAATCACTTCTGGTACCTATTGAATGTGATATTTCTTTCATAGACAAATTCTGTTTCTAATTTTGCGATCTTGTTTTTTTCAAGTTGATCGATTAGACTAAGTTGCAGAGGCTGTTAACAATTTCTAGTCTAAGAACGAATTTGATATCTAAGACGAATGGGCCCTGAGACTTGATCCAAACCAGGAAAAAGTGTCACATGTTTCCTCTTCAAAATCTCCAGCAGAGCACTATTCACACAACGGATAGTTTAAAAATTAATTCCTGATCAAGATATTGATGAGTATCTTTAAAGTATTTTAAATAGAAGAAAGATTAAACAAATGACGTCAAATGTATTTTTTCACTTTGACCAATGTTAATTTTTAGAACTTTAATCTTGTTGAGAAGTTGACTTTCAAACTTACTATTGTGTGATTTATTCGCCTCGTTGAATTTGAGAGAGAAAATATGCTGCATAGTACCTTCATTCATACCTTCTCTATAGGCCTGTTGGTCAAATGAGAGCTGAAAATGATATTCTTCATCCATGAGTACAGGTGGCAGGAAAAAAGCAGTGATTGGAAAATTGACCAATTATATTTTTCCGCAAAAATAGATAAAACAATTAAAAATAAGAAAAGATAAAGAGACAATTTTTACAAATAAGAAAACAAGTGTTTGATGAACTTTCGAAATACGAAATTACTAGGTAATTTGATCTTTCAGTCATATCTCACAAAAAAGAATACTTTTTTTTGCACTGATTTACATTAAAAGATTGAATTTTTTTTAAAATGGAGAAAAAAAAATAATATATGTATAAACTGATGATGAGCTCATGGCATGGGTCAGATTCAAATTAATGACTAACTCTCATGTAGGTCTAGGGGCCAGTCGTTGAGACTATTTCTTGCTATCTTCTGGAAAAGAGATAGCTTCTCGGTATTGTATAAAATAATGATTTTTACTGTATTGCTATACTGACATAAGTTTCAAGAATCAACCTTGAAATGGACGTATTTCTATCAAACGGAACGATGTACATCAGGACATGAGCCCTGAGACCCATAAGAATATGTGCATAACAGGGCTCACATCACAATGCACATAGTGCCGTTTGATAGAAATACGTCCAAATGATCATGAGAAAACATGAAGAATGAGAAGAAATCAAATAAAAGAACATGGTCAATTAAAACTTATGTCAGTAAGATGTACCCCGGTCAGGTTAGAAAAACTACCAATGGACCACTATACAAGGTACGAATTTAAGCATTCTGATACATGTTTCTTAACCAGAATTTCACGTAGAGTACGATTCGCGCAACGAAAACTAATGAAACAAATCTCTAAACGAAGATATTAACGTTTTTATTTCACATTGGTTACGAGGAATTTGAACTGCCCGCTGACAAGAAACTCAAAGCTCTACGTGAGTCAAATCGAGCACTACAACGGTTTCAACAAGCTTCTCTATCGAGTAATTTTCATTTCCCACCACGTGTTGTTCAAACTATAAGAAATTTGCTACAGCTGAGCCAAAGCTTCAAGATTGAGGTTCCCAGATTTTTAAACCACAGAGACTGTCATAATAACATTTAGCGCACGATGTGAATCACGCAGAGCATTGAGTTTTCATGAGCGGGTGGTTTGAATTCACGCATCAAGAATCATTAAATATCTTTGAAAGGAGTTGATTTCGGTAATTTTCGTTGTGCGCGTCGTATTCTACGTGAAATTTTGATTAAGAAACATGTATCAGAATGCTGAAATTCGTACCTTGTCTAGTGGTCCATTGGAATGTAGTTCAGCAATTCCTAACCGGAACCATCAATTGTAAGGAACAAAATTTTTTGTGATCATACATGACAAATAGCAAATTTGCAGGGGAAAATCATACAATGAGGTGGTTGAACAAGAAAAGTAGTTCATTTATTTTATAATGGGTTCTTAAAACTTATTAAAGGCCCGATAAATGGAAAAAAAAAAAAAAAATACTTAGCTAAAATAGGTAAACTTGTTTTAGTAAATGCTAAAGATTATTGAATCAAGCTTCAGGTTTTCAAGCAAACAGAAACCTTTAAGAATTACAAAAATTCTCCAGCATACTAAAAACATTTTCACGATTACTTTATCGCAGTTTAAGGAACTTTAAAAATAAATTATATAACTATCATAAATTCTTTTTAAGAGGTAGAACTTCTTTGACAGGTCAAAAAGCTTACTGCTATTCAGCAGTTTACCAGTTTTGAGTACATTAAAAATACGACGAGATATTTTTTCGGATGTAGATGAACTGAGTTAACATTAAGTATTGGGCAGAGGACGACTTAAAATCTTCCTTACGGAGATGCTTAATTACTCGTCAAAAAGTATGATAAGGCATTCATGAAATTATTTAATGCTCCTTCATTAACGCCATGAATTGGCGTAGAAAATTTTAGGGCGCCATTAACTGAAAACCCTTAGAGAGAACCTTTTGAAATCATCTTGACACAAAATATGAAGGTTCACACCAACAGAGAATTCACTTCACGCAGATTTTTACCCCATGATGCTCTGGGAATAAAGAAATATTAAAATAGTATTTTTTTCTGTTAGGAAATCAGAACAAATATTCCCTTTTTCATTAATAAGTAGAAGACTATATCTTTTGGATAATACTTCAAAAGCAACATTTACAGAAATTCTGCTCAAGAGTTTCGTATCTGCTTTTCAGGCAGGCATCTACGAGTTAAGGAGCGCGTAGAAACGTTACAGGCTTGAAACAGCTGCATGAACACAAAGTAGCAAGCAGGAAACTCATACTCTTGATGTGTGAAAGACATATAGAGAATTCCGAAATGCTGGTACATAATTTCTAATAAAAGTGAACTTTGTCTACACTTGCAGTGAGGTTAATCAACAGAAAAATTTCCATGAAACATATTCAAAGCTGAAAATGTGAAAAATTTATGTAGGCTGGCGATGGTACTTGGGGCAGAAGAATTGGTCACAATTTCGTTCTCATCAATTTCCCATCGACTTGTTCGATAAGTTTTACTTGCAGATAATTCAATTTGTGCACAAGCTCTACTTTTATGATAGTGAGTGGTTTTCATTGAAATTTGCGGTAAATGAGCAACTCACATTGGTATGATTCAACATACATTTGATGACCAACTTTCTAAAGTCAACAAACCTACGTAAGGGCAGCATTTGAATTACTACAAATAAGGCGGCAGAAATTTGGATAAGTGGCCAGGTAAAGGATAACACCATATCGATGGCTTAAGTCTAAAAATGTGTATCTCAGATCGCAACACTGTAAGTCTCCACTCATTTTTCATTATTATAGAGGAAAACTAACCAACAGTTTTGGTTTTAATGATGTCATTGAGATAAACATTTTTCGAAATTAGCCATCGACTAGACCTAAATTCCTAAAGGAGGTGATTTCTGAATATTCTATTTTGAAATATAACACAATCACTGTTGTAAGCCAGCACTCCAACATATTGATAAATATATCTGCTACTTTTTGAAAGGATCCATTCAATGGATCGCATTCTTCTTACGAGATCTGTCAATTTGTCGAGGTTTATCCTATTCACATGGATAAGTGTAAACTATAGATTTAAATATCCCATTAAATGGTCAAAACAGTATTTTAAACAATTGACAAGGTTTCAGCTGTCAAGGGCAGCTTTCAATTATTGAGATTGCATCTGATGTTGGGCTTTATTCTTAAGCTTGATTCTGGTCATTGGTTTGCTCAACAACCAAATACATAATAAATTCAATCACAATCTAAAATTAAAAATAAATCCAAAAATTGTACAGATTTTTCGGACTGATAATCATTGATGAATTTTTTAAAAAAAAAACTCTAATATTAAGTCAATAAATAACCAAATTAAATATATAATCAACAAAAATTTCAACAAAAATAAAACGAAGGGTCTGTGGTTAAGTCCATTGAGTACCTATGCTTGGAGTAATCCTTAGTCGTGACCTCCATGATCCATTGAGGCAAAATAAAATCCTACAGTGGTGCCTCTGGTTAAATTTAAAACCAGAGGTTATAGTATTTATTAGCAAAGTGTCATGCATAAGCTGAAAATGTAATTAGCACTAAAAGCTGTACGATTCAAACCTAAAATCACCAAAAATAGCAAATGAAGATTTGCTTTGTCGGGAGGTCAAACTGAACTTCATGTGGCAATTAGGAACTAAAAATTCTAACTTGCCTGTAAAAACACTTATGGATGTTGTTTCTAAACTGAGCCAGAAATTTTAGTTACAAACAGCAAAATGTAGTTCAATTGATCAGGGGTGATGCGGCCAGTCCGTTAAACTATTATAGGCAAAAGTCCTTGAAGTTCTGAAGTGTTTCGAGCTGGCCATGACCTAAAATTTAGAAAGAATTACTACACTACTGGGATGTGCTGGCCCAATTGCGGCCTTCCTTTGGCATAAAAAAAAGTTACTGACGAGAAACTCTTAATTTGGATGGCAGCTCTTTCTTTTTTTGTAAAACATCGAAACTTAAAACTTGATAAAGAAACAAAAAGAGATGGTTTGAGGGAAAACTGTAGGATGTGGACACATATTATTCAATGTTCTTTTCGTGAATTTTAAGATCAACTTGATTGCCATATGTAATCTACTGAATATTTTGGAAAAAGACAGAAATATTTGGACGTATTTATACTACAAAGACTAAGTGCATAGGTTTTGAATGCAACATAGTTCTTTTCAGCATAAATACATCCAATTTTAATCAATATGAAATAAAATAAGACGGCTCCCATACAGGAGAAAAAAAATCTGACAGCTATCTTCCTCAATAAGGTACCAGAAATATTAAACAAATGGTCCACTAGTAAGATCAACTCCTTTCATCTCAATTGCTCCCTATTTTAAAATTTAAGTTACTCATTAAGACTTCATAATTACCGTTGGTTTTCGAGGGGCACTTGGTGGAATCTATAGAAATGCAATTTTTTTTTAATTTGAAAACTGTGCTTCTACATAAATTGCCGACACATCCTCAGACCCTTCTTATATCATACAATAACAAATTTAATAATCGTCATAATCATTGTAATAGTCTTCATCTCCTCCGTTACGCTGCGACAGCATATCGGCTAATGAAACAATTCCATCTGGCTCTGGTTCTTCGTTGTCTCCATCCTCCAATTCCATCTCCATTTCCATCTCCAATTCCTCGTTGGCTTCTTCCTCTTGATCGTTCTCAGCTGCGGTATCCTCAGCCACTGCCTCTTTCTTTGAATCTTGAGGCGAGGCGGTCTCTGCATCCTTCTCCACCTAAGATCCGAAACAACAATAAGAGTTAGTGCATTCAGTATTTGATCCAGTAAAAAGGGTTTCGTGCAACAGTGATTATCATTTATCATTATCATTATCATTATTATCATTTATCACCTAATTATCATTTTTAAATACCGAACAACTGAATGGAAAAGCCAGGGGTGCAGAAAATTGCCAACCATGCGACCAGCCGTTCGCGTGAAAAGGGGGAACCCATGTTACGACGAGAAAAATGGGGGAACCCATGTGAGGACGAAAAAATTGGGGGAATCTTCAGACGGTTTTTTTTCTTTTTTTTTAAAGGTTTAGGGAGAACTTGACTGTTGAGTGCGCTACTTTGAGGGAACCTAACTGTCAAGCGCTCTGTTTTTGGGGGAACAAAACATTCAAGCGCGACGTTTTTGGGGGAGCCACACTGTCGACTGCGTTACTTTATGTGTCGGGCAAAATTCTGCGAAAACTTAAAATGGGGGAACCTAAATTTATTTTGAGGGAACCCTTGGAAGTTTCTGCACCCCTGGGAGAAGCCGCAGAAGGCGTCCAATGAGGGAGGGAAGGGATGGGATTGAGGCAGGGTTAAGGTGCTCGATTTCCGCGGGATTGTGGTTTGCTAAGAGACAACGCGAGCTACGTGTCATGGAGCACTAGGGAGCGTTAAGAAGCGACGTGTATGTATGTAACTTCTGAATTACAAATTGTAGTTAAATACTGTGAATATTTGCTACATGCTGACCTCACTGCTACCGTCAATTTTCCATAATGAGAACTTTGATTATTCGAAACTCTC
Source organism: Bemisia tabaci (assembly GCF_918797505.1). Taxonomy (NCBI): domain Eukaryota; kingdom Metazoa; phylum Arthropoda; class Insecta; order Hemiptera; family Aleyrodidae; genus Bemisia; species Bemisia tabaci. Next base: position 27,259,452 of record NC_092802.1, read on the forward strand.
GTGAGAATGAAGTAAAGAACTTATAACTAGAGTAAACCTTGATCATTTCAGGAAAAGCTAGAGTATTTCCCTTTGATAAATATGAATTTTCCAGAGTCCAGCATAGGTAGCAATGGCTAAGGACCAATACTGCCTACCAGTAAACTGACAATTCTGCAGGACGAAGGGAAAACTTCGCCAATTTTGTAATTTTGATGTTAGATTTGCAATTAATTCCTACATTAAAGCGTCATTACAGCACTCCCCTACAGACTTAGAAAAAACTAAGATCATCAGCTTACGTGTTTTATACTGTGAAGTGCAGCAAAGTTGCTAACTCATTTTTGCCAAAATTGTCAGTTAGGCGGTATTTTCCCTGAACTGTCGATAAAGTACCTTGATAATTCAAACTTTAATGATGAAACTCTCATCAATTCCAAAATTCTAATAGGTCAGTATCAAAATGTGTATGATGAACAGTAGACCTTGCTAAAGGACTGTACATCAGAGGACATATCAACGGTGTAAGTGGGCAATCCCATAACTCGGTTTGCGACGTCGCACACTTCCTGTCATATTTTATTTTTTAAACGAAAAACTACTCAACAGCAATTCTTTAAAGCTGCCGTGATTTTTCTTCTCTGTGCAAAAGAAATTCTGCATAAACGTCAAGGAATGATGTCAATTTGTTTTCCTTTCAAAAATTAACATAGAGGCGGAGATTTTCAGACACTGCAAACGAGATATGTGATTGCAAACTTACGCCGTCAATATTTAATGTCGATGAAACCGTGATGTTTTTCACTTCATTTTCATACCAGCATTTTTCATTTATTTCATGATATGAATTAGGTAACGAAATTTGTAGGAATCTTCATTTTAAATCCCGTAAAGACCTGTTTAATTCAATTTTTTCTAACCCAATCCTCCTAATTTGAAACCCTTGTTAGTGCAAATTTTTCATTAGTCCCTCAATTTTCCAATCATCTAAAGGTGACTAAATTATCTCATAAACTTTCTGCATGTAATATTTGTATCTTGCTTTAAAATTGATTGCCGAACTTCTAGTTGTCACTTTTTACGGAAAAATTTGAAGAGAAAACATGAAAAAAGGTGCCGTGATTCATATCTTCTTAGTGTCTCATTCTGTGACAAATGAACCTGATGTATCATGAAAAATTCTGTACAGCTGACAGACGCTCATACCGCAAGATTTGCTACATGTCTCATTAGAGTGCAAAAAAATCACCTTGATTCTCTTCCTCAGTGGACCATCCTGAACCAGTTTTGGAACTGGTTTTTTTCGCTGTACTTTAGTAACAGCAGCAGGCTCTTCAATTTCCAGCACCTCCACTGGTTGGTTTGTTTCGGATTCAGTTGCTGGCTGCGAGCTGGGAGCTGTTAAACTCTTCAGTACATCATAATTGATCTTACTGGAGATCTTTTTCTCTTGCAATATTTTTTCAATAGCTTCTTTGGCTGAGTTGGATGGAGTGATTGTTTTACGCGGTTTGTACTTCCGTCTCTTTTTTTCTGGTTTCCCTTCGTTTTCTTGTTCTAACCTGAAACAAAAGGATTGAAAAATTTAAGTACATTCATTGCTATCAAAACCCAGGAGATAAGAAACTTGAATATTTGAAGATTAGAAATATCAATTATAATTGATAATCAAGAAAAATTTGGATAGAGCTGAGAAATAGAGACATGATCATTGGGTACGCCCAATTCTCAGAGCTTGCTCATAAAATATATCGACAGTGAAATTGCTAAAATGCGTATCTCGATTGCAGTGTTTCGAAATCTCAGCTACTATATTATTTTTTAAAGAGAGATACCAAACCAGTATAATGACCTAAAGTTTTTACAGAATATTATTCCCCATAAAAAATAAGAAAAATCACTGAAATTTTCAAACAATGACGTCTGGTAGCTTTCCATGTAGAAAATAAAGTTTGACAGGAAGTCTGCAATGCCGCAAACGGAAATACGCATTTCTGCAGTATCATCATCGATATGCGGGTTAATAAGGACTGAACGACTGAAAAAAATTATTGAATAAATAAAACTTACCTTTCTCTCTTCTCTTTTTGTTCTTGAAGGAAGGCCCCATGGATCTTGTTCCATAAATGGTCCTTGTTTTTAGCTTCTTGTTCTGTTAAAATGTACCCATCCAGTTCTGAGTCATCTAAATCATCTATTAATAGTTCTTCACTGACCGTTTCCTGTTCTTTTGATTTTTCAACCTCTTTAGTGGTCGTCACAGTGGGTAAGATCTTCATGTTCTTCAATGTCGGAGCAATGCCAACAACCTTCCTCGTTTCAACTGTTTCTGACTCTTGGAGGCATGAATCAATCACAGGTAAAGTGGATTCTGCTACAAATCTAAATCAGGGAAAAAATGAGCATTAAAATATATTTTAAAAAATTCTTGCCAATCAATAACTTCAAATCATCCAAGGTACACTCTACTACAGGTATGGACAAATGGAATTTTAGAAAGTCGTCAAAACGCGTAGATTTGACAGCATCGAGAGTACGACTGCGAAGACCTGCGCGGCAAATGGACGGTACGACTTCATACGTCACTCGATCGCCGATTTTCTCAGCGCTGCCACTTCGGCACCCCGTTTGTCCATACCTGTAGTAGAGTGTACCTTGCAAATCATCCAGGAGAGGTGAATTTTGTTCGTCATTAAACCTAGCTTTTTTCCTTTGTGAGAGTTGCATTTTTTTATTGTATACTCGGATAAACAAATTTTTATCTCGATCTGAGATGGAGGTCACATGAACTGAATAAAACGATATAAACTGAAAGATAAGCCATGAGATACATCTTCATATTTCTGCAGAATTTTAAAAAAGAGAGAAAAAGAGAACCTTATTTTCACTAATAAAGTTATTCTCTGGTTCAGCTGAGTTTACTCTTTTCATCTGCTTGTGCATGTAGCAAGTACCATGCTTGCGTGAGTAAAAAAGAAAGGTCAATTTAACTGAAACATAGTCTGTTCACGCTGCGCACAATTTGAGATCAATATTTTTAATTTTAGGAGTCAGGTTGAAAGGTTGTCAATGTAATTTTTAAGTGATTCAATTTCTTTTACTTTTCTTCACTATTTTCAGTGAAGATAGTAAGTATTTTTAGTGATACATTACTTTGCAGGAACTAATCTGAGAATTTTTTAAACAATACCTAAATTGATTATTTATGGAATTATTTTGATTTCACGTAAGAGAATGATCACGTATTACTTACTTATTGGTATCAGTCTCTTCTAAATTCAGATTGGCAACTTTTGCTCCGAGCGCTTTCGGTATCTTCTTGGTAGTTGCTCTTTTTAATTCTAATTGCTTGTCAATTTCTTTTTGCAAGGCAGAGAAATAGGCTTCATCTTGTTCCTCAAGTTTCTGAAGTCTGTCTCTGTCCTTCAATTTGGCTACGCGGAAAGATGGTGGATCTTGCTCCTCTTCAAGATCCACATTCATGAACTCCTCTAACGTCAATGAGCTGGACGGGGTTTCTGCAAATTCAAGGAGCCGCTTCTTAAGGGTTGCTTCTTGCACATTTACAACTTTGACGATGTCACCAATCGAGCGACTAAAGTCATGGAGGCGTCCAGCCATCAGCAATGCTGCGCCGCACAATCCAGAAGGACGTCTTCCATAATGAATGGAGTCCTTTTTCATCCGGGTCACCAGCCTCATTGCAGTCATACTGACTTCATGAGTCTTGTCTCCGAATTCTAGTTTGTTTGCGTACCTCAAAACGTACAAGCATGGATCCATGGAGGGAATATTAATACACAAGAGATTTGAGAGTCGAAGATACGTTCGACCAAGTTCAAAAGCACAGATTTGTAGGACATCACTTAAGTCTATTAACAAATGCGGGGTGCCCTCAAGCCTGCACGTAATGTACACACAAGCAGCTGTGACATGTGTGCTTTTGCGGCCCCGCGTGAACTGCCGATTCAGTGCCAGCTTGTAAAAGTTGAACGCAGTTTCCAGACAGTGCTGGTTCAAGCGCAGTTGTTGACACAGGTTGGAAATGGATTTCTTAGCAGCTTGAAGGGTAATTTCTCGGGACTCCTTGCTGAGCCCCGAGTGGAAGCTTCCTCCGAAACCTCGACAACCACCTTTGGAATCGGACGACACAAACTGCCCCAATGCGGAAGTACCTCCATGGGCATTCTCTTCGAACTGGACCTCTGAGACGATGATGTTATCCTCGAGTACCGTACCACATGAGGTGCACACCGTGTCACCACGAGCCGAATCTACCTCGAGATCCGAGGAACCACAATTTTTACACTTGTTACTGGACGACATGCTGCGATCCCTAGTGAACAAGACTCGTGGTAGAACGAGAAGATAGGACTGATGAAATTAAGTCATGGTTAAAAATCACAAACCTCAATGACGATAGACTCACTTTCAGTTTTGTTTACGAATTACATACGCACGAGTGTCGTTTCATCACCGAAAAAAACCAATCCCGAGCAATTTCACCGTGCGAAAGAGTTTTGAGGTTAACGTGTTATTTACTATAGAGTACCAACTACTTCACTGTAAAACCAAAACTTGATCATCATGTTCTGATGAATTGGACTAGATTTGATCAATTCTATGGACATGGATGAATCATATAACAAAAAATATTAACAAATAACACTAGACTATATTCAGTTGTGATCTGATAAAAATTTACGATTATTTTAATTTTTCGCGTTTTATACACCAACGAATAACTTTAGCCCTCAGCTCTCTGCAACCTTCACTACCCACAAGCGCGGTAAATTCAAATTCCAAAAGATGCTCAAACTACCCTGGTACCCGGTATGAGACAATATTATGCAGATTGTTCCGTCCTGGCGAACAGGTATTCTCAATAGAAACAAGTCCCATAGAGGTGTCCTCGACAATTCTTCCTGGTTTTCCTAACCGTGCCTTCTTTGCCTCCAAATGAGCACAGCAAACTGTATCTGTCAATTACTCAACTTCATGCTTTATCGCTCTCTACCTTTGAGATGCTCTCCATGAGTCAAATACAGGAATTTTTCGGCATTTTACGCCAAATGCTACCCCTCTAAGCTGTGGGACAGTTAACTCAGTATATTAATTTCTCACCCTGAGGGCCCTTTTGCTTGGCTCCAGCACACGGACTTTATCGACGATTAAAATCCCCATCCATGTAGGTACGTATTTCCTTTGCAGTGTTTTAAAATCTCCGCTTCACTTTCATTTTTTTGAAGAAAAACAAATCAATACCATCCCTTCAAATTTTACACAATTTTCTTTGCACAGAGCAGAAAAATCACGGAAATGTTAAAGAATCTACGTTGAGTAATTTTGCATCTAAAAAATTAAGTATGACCGGAAGTCTACGATGTTCCAAACCTAGATAAGTGGTTAAATCCAGTGAAACTCCTAATTAGGAGTTTCACTGTTGTTACACTCTCCTAGGTGCAAGTTACTAGCTCTAAAGCACAGGAAGGCCTTTGAAATAAAAGGGTACGTATACTTGAGATTCTAAAAAACACTGTGAGATTTTTCCATGCAGTAAAAAAATACAGATCCTACGTTTCCTCACAACCTCATACCACTTTGACCATCTAGTGAAAATCGATGATTTCCTGAGGCTAAGTTTGAGAGTTCCTGATGTTGACCAATCCAGTCAATTATTCGTTGTTTAAGAGAAACAGTTCGGTGTGAAAATTGAAAAAATATTTCGATGTATTTCATCAAATTTTTATTATCAATAAATTCTTAAAAAAACAAAAAAAGAGAGAGATAGAAGCACTTATCACAAAATATAATACATAACTCCGTTGAGTTTAAAAAAACTTGACACCATTAATTTCTGGGCTTAGGATCACTTCGGCTTTTCCTTGCTTTTCCAGTTCTTTAAGGGCTTTTTGCAAAACATCTTCATCAATACCTGAGAATTCTAAAACAAAAAATTAAAGAAAAAATTTGTTAGTCGTAAAATCTTATTCATTTAAGAAAATATTCAAGTCTATTCATATGGAGAAAATATGCATTGAATAAAGAGAAAAGCGAAGGAAAAAGAAAATCTGATTCAAGTGAGGTACGCGTCTGATTTATTGAGGGAATAAAGGTATGAAGATTTGAGCTTATCCCTCTCAAATAATGAGCAAAGCACTTCCCTTCCTTGATCCCTCCCATTGAAGAATATTGCAGATTTAATGAGTATTGTAAAGAACTGATAAAATGAAAAACTTTCACTGGTGTTCATGACAGCTTTAGTAAACCAAAATCATGGACTTTCAAGGATTTTAAACATCTTGATAAAAGCATTGAAAGAAAAAAATAAAATAAAATAAATATAAAACTAGGTAACCTTATTGAAAGAGCTGCAGCAAATGTGTGCTTTCTAAAAAAAATCACTTTGAAAAATTTGTGGAAATTTATTTCCTCTTTGAATTGGCTCACTACAAATATTGAAAAGCAAAAAAAAAAAAAGCCATCAAATTGAAATCTGCTGTCTCACCTCTATAATTTCCTGCCCATGGCTCTCCAACATATTCTCGTAAGTCCTGTCCCATGGTCCATCGCAGTAACCTACTGATTACGTAGTATACTTGATGCAGGCAAAGACAGAGATGCAATGAAACTACGTAAGATGAAAATTTCACAGTGAGATTTCAATAAACTTTCTCAGTAAAATGAACTTTCATTTTGCATCTCTGAGCACAAAGCAAACTTATTAAAACTTTACCAAAAGGAAGGAGAGACCACTGTGAGGCCGACTGTTGCTACCAAGTTAATGTCCAGTGTCTAAGCAGGATTTAAATTCGACTCTTTCCTGACGAGTAGGAAATAAGTCAATCTCACTGCCCTTCAAGGTTTTATGCACGTATCAGATAAAATGAGAACAACGGAACAACAGAAGGGACAAACCTTGATCTGGGGTATTCGTAAGCTCATAAAAAGTGCACACTGTGTTAGTAAAGCCATTATCCTTTGCCCAAGTGTGGATTATTGATGCTAATTCTTGTAGTGTCCGCCAGAAAATGAACCACCTGGAACATGTCAAAATTGGTGCGTCTAAATTAGTTACCAGCCTGTTCAGACAAAAGAAGTTTAATGTTATGCAGCAAGAGCCCTACTGTGCAAAGATGCAATTCAACAATTTATGAAAGTGGCTTCCATAACCAACTAATTTGGAGCGTATACATCAATTGTACTGATATTATAAGGTCATTTACTGATTGAATGTATGAAATACAAACTAGGGGAAAAATACCTAGGTAGTATCTGAACACCTGAATTTTGAAAATGAAATAACCTTTCTATAGATATCAAGCATTTTAGAAGGTGCGTGGTGCAAAAGATATAGTTGGCAATTCCAAATTGATTATTTCTACGTATTAATTTTTGGATACAATTAATCGGAAAAATCACATCAATTTGCGAGGGTCGATTTAAGATTGGATTGATTTTTCAAACCAAAAAATGGTTGAAATCAGTAAATAAATAAAATCACACAATTTTTGTCCAATTTTGGTCAAAATGTTAAAAGTAATGATCGTGATAACATGATAACAGAAATTTTTCATCAGGATTTTTCATTTCATGGAAAAATTGAAGAGAATTGGAAGGAAAACGGACATGATGGAAAATTCACAGACCTAGTTTTGGTTTTATCTAAAGGCTCTGCATTGCCGGAAGCAGCTAATTCCTCTAGCACCAATAGTATTCCCTCGGGAGGTAGTTTTCCTGAAAACTCATTAAGGAAAACAAGGCACTGACATTGTATCTTAAGGCAAGTCCTAATTAACGGGAGTTTTTGGGCAATCAATGGAGATGTTGCATGTGTGAGGAATTTGCGATTTGACTGTTGATTCTTATGTAACAGTTCACAAGAAACACAATGGTGCCACTGGTTTTCTCTGAAATCGATTCTCAAGCTCAAAAAAAGCTCTCAAGTGGGGGCCAAAATGGAGGGGATATCCCACGCTATCCTGAGAGTTCACCTTTACATCAAAACAAACTCTCCATGCAAAGATAGGGAGCAAATACATTGACAGGGCTGCCACTTTATTTGGGGACTCTAAAACTGAAAACACGGCATCACTGCTAATGTATTTACTCCCTATCTTTGCATGGAGAGATTGTTTTGATGTAGAGGTGGACTCTCAGGATAGCATGGGATGTCCCCTCCATTTGGGCCTCAACTTGAGAGCTTTTTTTGAGCTTGGGAGTTGATTTCAGAGAAAACCAGTGGCACCATCGTGTTTTTCGCGAACTGTTACATAAGAATCAATAGTCAAATCGCAAATTCCTCACACATGCAACATCTCCATTGCTACAATGGCAAATCAGCAATCTGTTCTAACTGCTTCAAAATTAAAATTCCTGACTCAAGAACCTAGTAGCAGGTGTTTTCCGTATGTGTCCACGTATTTCAATTACTGAGTTTCAAATTTTCTTCCGATATATTATTTTTGCAAACAGTGGCGTGAGGTACTTTGCGGTAGATCGATTGATATGTCATTTAAACCTATAGAAAAGGATCGATAAACAGGGTGTTCACAACAAAAACCTCATTAATCGATTCTTTGCCATAGCTTTAAAGGGGGAAATATTGATAATTGATCCTTCACGCCTTGCCACTGTTTGCAGTGAGAAACAATTCAACTTAATACCTTGAAATTCCTGCAGAATATTCTGCTGACAGAGAAAAAAAGTCAAGGAGGCATTCAAGAAATCAGGTTTCATAGGATTTGCCCCAGGGAAAAATCTCACTTTGGAAGTTGGGAAAAATATTGAGTTAGTCAATACTAATCACAATACTTACAAAAAAAAATCCTTGTAGGGTCCTAAGAGGGATTCAAAATAAAGGAGAAAAAATTTTGTTGCTTTGTTTAACAGGGAAGAAGCCGAGAAGTTTCTTTCCTATGATTCAAACTTGGGACAGATCCCATTAAACGTCCCATGGAGACAAGGTGCTACATCCACTAATTTTTCAAGGAAAAAATGAGGTATAGCAGGGAGTATGCAACGCTGCAAACGAAGAAACGTTGTTTTGCACTTCAGGCATGGATTGCATTATTTCCTCGGAAAGTTGAATTAAAGTTTTTCCCAGCAACTCATTGCGGAAATTAACTTCTACAGGAGCGTATCATCAATAGGAGCTCTGGGATAGCGTTAATTTGATCAAGGATGAATAGTTAGGTACTTTACACAATTAAAAATCTACATATTTATCTTTTGAACTCATCACTAGGTAAACCTTGTAAAGACAACATGGACGGACCTTGCTTTTTCCACCCCATTAATGGAGTCCATTTTCATCTTAAGCTACAAGAGCATCATTTCTTTCCTTAAAAAATGTTTTGTCTCAAACCACAAAAATGTTATTCAACTCCTTCATTCACACTGCTATCCTATTTCAATAGCAATTACTGGGCAAGAAACACGAAAATTCAATTGAATGTATCAGCAAATCAGAAACTGAGAAAAAAGGATACTGGAGATGGCAGCATTGTGAAAAACAGGCGAGTTGTTTGCTTCCCGAACATCAATAACACATTGTTTTGTTGATCTACAATAGTCAAGAACAAGACTCTTCCAAGCATCCAATTGTAACTTCTGCGTCTCCTTGTTTGGTTGTATCCTGAAATCAGTTTTCGAAAAAAATTTTGAAATGTATTGAAGAAAATAGGGCCTTCAACAGATTCCAACCTGCAAGAAGGCATTGATTGGAAATTATGTGACTAGACATGTTGTCTTGGGGTTAAACGCCCAGACTAGAGGTGTGAGTGGTATAGGTCAAATTACGACTTTTTACCTCCGTAAAAATGTCCTTAAAATGCCTCGAATTAGAGCTTCAGCCTTGTACCCCCCCCCCCCCCCCACCTAAAAGGAAATGCAACTAAGTTATTTTTTCTGAATTTCGAAGATGGTTAAGTGTGGAGCAAAACAATGGCTGAATGGCTTAACTTCATACGTCCTCATGCTATCTTTCTTTGAGGCCTTAAAATATCAAAATCTCAAATTAAAGAGGAATTTCGAAGGGTCCTAAATCTACAGGGTACAAAAATTAATTTATTGGCCACTAACAGAGCTGTTTATTGAGCATCGCTGCTTTAGGTGTAAAAAAACATTGAATATTTGGATAGCATTTAGCAAAAAGGAACCAGCGCAATTACAGTGTTTTCAAAACTGTGCACTTCTTCTTCTCTTTTAAAATACTCAAAATATTTTCAGTATAAACATTGACGAAATTATTTTCCTTTCAAATTGACAATTTTTTGATGAGAAGCAAAAAAGTTTGCTGTTCCAAGAAATTTTTTCAGATAATTATGAAGAAGCAACATTTTTGCAACAATGTAATTGCACTGGTCCCTTTTTGCTAAATGCATTGATTGCATTTGTCATTAGAATTTTTTTTCCCCCAGCTAACCTCTAACTCAGCAGTCCACTACAGGGCAAGCTTGGCTCATGCAATGCATGTGTTGGCATTGAGACACTGTGATTTCTCTTTCTTTAATTTTGCCTCCACTCCCCAATGGTTTCTTTTTTTTCCGTTTTTTTCTGATATTCTTCTCCTAAGGTTCCGACAAGAACAAAGAACTTTCCAGGTCGTTCAATGCCAAATCAAACCAGAATTGGGACGTTTCAACCCAGTCCCTTCAGAGGTGGATGAAATTTGGTCCACTCACACTGCTCAGTGACCTGAGTTAAAAAACCTACATTTAAATTTTTTTCGATGTATCCTTCAACTGCTGTTGAGCTTTGAAGTTCAGGCATATTCGTAGAAGTGGCACCTTCAGGAGTCTGTAATTGTAGAAGGGTTGATCTGAGTCAAACTGCACTTGGTACTAATGGAAAGTCCTTGAGGTGCACTTTTTACTTACACATAACACAATCTGATGACTTCAAATTTTTTTGATAAAAACTTTTTAGTTAAAAATTGACATCTCACGGTAGGACTGACCTCCAGTCAGATTCTCGTACGATTCAATTTACATCTTCTTAAAATAACTTAATATTCACTTCAAAATTTTATAACAAATTTGAAGCCATGTCAGATTATGTTGCGTATAAGTAAGAAGTGCATTTCAGGGACTTTTCATTGTTATACCAGAGTGGTTCGGCTTGGATCAATCATTCTAAAGTTACAAACTCTAAAAGGTCCCATGTCCATGAATATGCCCGGACTTTAAAGTTGACAAAATTTGAGTAAGGCATCGAAAAAATTAAAATTTTCCACCCGAACACTGAGCAACATGAGTGGGGCAAATTTCATCCAATTCTGAAGGGGTTAGATCAAATCACTATTCACTGGTCCAATCTGGCATGCAATGAGCCTTCCCTGGATAACTCATCCATAATTGTGAAAAGCCCGTAAAATAGGAATTTACCCGGTTGTCTTCAAAAATTGTCAATGACCGTATGAAAAACGGCTACTTCTTAAAGGCTAAAAATCGTGTTTGAAATCTACTTACGTGAAAAATGGAGGGAAATTATACTGCCAGGGCCAATTAATTTCAGCCATGTTTTTGGTTTTTCTGAACTACCATTTGAGTAACTCCTCAAAGTTGAGGACTCGAGGAGAAAAATTTAATCAACAGTCTGCGAGATGCATCTTACTCGATTGATACTAGCACTCCGCTGGAACTTGAGGCACGAAAATAAGGAGCGTGGTAGTAGAATAATTGAACTATTCTGCATTGACAACTCACTGCGCTGTAAAAAATTAAAAATTAAATAAAAATTAAAGCGACGGTGTGGATAAAACTTCCAACTTAATTTTATTATGACAGCAGTCAATAATGAAAAAGTTTGGTTATGTTTACACACTTAACTTCATCATTTTCTCAATTATTCCTCTTTTCGAACAGAAGGAACTTTAACCGCAAATTCTGAACCAGACGCTTTGATTGGTCTAGAGCGGTTCATTCCATTTATTCCGAGTTGAACCAAAATAAGCGGGAATTTCAAATAATTCCGGATATCCTGTTTACCAAATAGTTTCCGTTTCCGGTAAACAGTGTTGTCAGATTTTACTTATCAAAAGCTCATAAAACTGACAACAATGTTTACCGGATACGGAAACGATTTGGTAGACAGGATATCCGGAATTATTTGAAATTCCCGCTTGTTTTGGTTCAACTCGGAATAATTGGAATGAACCGCTCTCGACCAATCAAAGCGTCTGGTTCAGAATTTGCGGTTAAGATTCCTTTTGTTCGAATAGAGGAATAATTGGAAAAATCGGTTGTAAAAATTCACAGCGGCAGTGCTGCCCTCTTGTGGTGTTTGATAAAAGTGTTGTTCCCTTAACCTCCAATCGCCTAAAACTCTACAAAATTGGGTGAAAGGTCAAGTGAAGTAGTAAGTTATAGTATATTTATCTAATTTCAACATGTTTTCCACTAAAGTTGGAGCTGTGGCGAGGAATATAGCCACCTCTGCTGCTATGCAGTACAAGAAACCCACACATGGTCCCGGAGCGGTAAGATATCATTATTACACCCCGTTCTTCTTACTAGGCAGTTCCTAGCGAGTTTCTTCAAGTTTCAGTGAATTATCTCCTCTGTAGTGAGCTCATTACAGTGATTTCAGTTTCTCAGAGATGAAGAGTCAATATTTGAATATGGTTTATATAATGGTTTAAGTTTCTGGACTGTTGCGAGCAAGTTTTCTCCACTCAAGTCCTCACAATGCAGCTTAGGACTGTGACCGTTTCCAAATCCTTCAGCTATTAGTCTTTCACAAAATCAAACCCTTTAATTTTTCCTTCTGTAAGCTATTTGCTATACTTTCCTCAATGCTGCTGCAGCCCGATTGTTGAAATTTATGTTGGGGCGACTAGTATAAAAAATCGATATGTTTTGCGGCGCAGATAGGGCTATATTCTATCTTATCGGGCCGGCCTAGCCAGTTAAGGTTTCAAAAATCAGGCTGCTGTTAATAAAAAGGACAACTTTTTACAGAACTTGTTTAGTCTCATTATTAATGCTATCAGGACTTTTCTTTCAACCTTAACGGCTAGATGTGGAAATTGCTATTGCTTGCTGTGATCAATGACTCGTAGTTCCTCTTTCTCTGGTAACAGTTTTTTTTTAAAATATCTACCGATGCCATTGCGCTCCCTTTGTTTCTCACTTGAAAAGGCGCTGAGATAGGACTGGGGAAAGAAAAGAATGGACAAATGGCACATCGATAGAAGGTGGCACCCAATAGAAATTTTTGTGCTAACCTATGGGCAGACAGATAATTGATGCATTCAGGTGGATGTAATTTTCGTCCATTCTTTTCTTTCTGCAGTTCTAGTTGGTCATTTATGATGTAACAGAAGAGTTGGGAACCAATGGACAGTTTACTCCTGAGCTAGGTCTCCAATCACAAAACTCAGATTCAGAAAGCAAAGATGTGAGTGCAAGCAAATGTGGTAGCATAGTCGAAGCGAAAGTGTACTTAAAGTTTCTGGTATCCTCCGCTGATTACTGCCCTGATTCCGTTACATTAGATGTTAATTTGATGTGTTTGTTTTCAGAACATCCCTTTCAGGATCGATAACCCTTGGAGACTAGTGGCTATTTTTACTGCTTACTGTGGAACTGGTTTTGCCATCCCGTACCTCATCGTCCGTCACCAGCTTCTGAAATAAATTACTCCATCACACAGTAATTCTAGTGTAAGTTTGCCATTTACTTTGCCCATATCATGGATTTCTTCTAAAGATAGTCAGAAGTTACTTAGTTTCACAAATAGTTCTTGGAAATCCTGAAACAATACAGAGGCAGTGGTATCATACTAGAAAACTAGTTTTCAAGTACATGATAATGATTAGGAGCTACCACTACTCATAAAATATGAAATGACCCCAGGGAGTGATGATGGAGATGTTCATCTAGTTAAAAATTCATGAAAAAGTGTGAAATTTTTCCTATTATTTTGTGGTAAACAAAGACACTTGTCATTTTTTAAGGATTCATAATTATAGAACTGTTCCCCCAAAATAATCTTCACCTTTTTTAGAAATGTCGGTAACTTGGAGTGTCTGAAAAGTTGAACAAATCATTTTTGTAAAATTTTCTGAATTGATAAGAATCCCGATTATGATTTTCATATGTGTATATGTTCTGTCTTCACAGCATTCAGGTCTTAGTCCCTCAGAATTTTCTCACTACCTACCCCAGGATTTTGCAATTGCAATGAAACAAGTTTTGTTTCTCCCTTAAGCAAGAAAAAAAAGTGATAGGTGCCACATTGATAATCGTACCTGTAAACTGGTGGATGTCCAAGCAAGAGCCGGAGGAACGTAAAAAGAAATTTTCTGCTTGGAAATTGTCGCCTTGTGATCACTTACTTGCCCCTAATTTTATACTCCCAACTTGTTCCTAAAGATTATGTTTCCTTGTGTTACAGGTGTAAAATGTAGGCTAAAGATAATTTACAAGTCAACAATTCCTTTGAGATCACCAATATGAACGGAACCTCAACGTTCCTCATCAAAATTTTCTTTATTTGATACTGAAATACCACATAAAAGGAATAAGATGTTTTGAACAAAGCTTCTAACCTGCAGATCACTTGTTTTCAACCCTTTTTGTTAATTTTACTTGTAAGTATGTGTTGTCATTAAGAAAAATAAATTGAATTAAGGAAAAAATTTGCTTCACTTTTCAGTCTCTCTTGCCTTTTTGGAATTAAGTCTACATAAATTCTCAACATTTATTTGCTTGATTACATTGAATAATTACATTGAAAAATTACACTGAATATTAGTTTGAAAAGTACCCTAACTCAACCATTTGGAAAAAATTGGATGCCTTGAGTCCTATAAAAAGTTGAGTTATTATAGCCACCATCACCAAGATTCATCTGTAGAAATGTGCCAAGGTACACTCTACTACAGTTATGGACAAACAGGGTGCCGAAGCGGCAGCGCTGAGAATATAGGTCATTGAGTGACATCGCAAGTCACACCGTCTTCGCCGTGCATTTCAAAATGACCCGTTGAAGAGGTTTTGGTAGATCAGGTAGCTTCACTAAGCTGTCAGATGAATTTAAAAAATTGTTTAAAACTCAAAATAACGAAAACCTTAATTAAGAACACGAAATTGATGAGACCCACTCTCAGAACAGAAAGTCCACAAGTTTTCAATATGGTCTCGCAGTTCTACCATTGGATGCTGTCAAATCTATGCGTTTTGACGACTTTCTAAAATTCCGTTTGTCCATACCTGCAGTAGAGTGTACCTTGACAATGTGCAGTTTACTGCGAAGTACTTGATAAATTTGAGCATTTATTTAAAATGTATGAATCGAGAGTCGCAAGACATTAAGCATCTACTTCGTGGAAACATATTTTACATTTGTAAGTTCAACCTTCTTTAAATCATCTGCTTCCTGTGGTGTTGTGGTTGTCATGATGACTCTCTAGTCATGAGGTGCCTCATTTGATTTACAGCTGGGCAACCCAAGGCTGATGGTCTCAAACAACGGTTGCGCGAGGCTTGTTTCTTTTTTCTTTTTTTTGGGGAGTTTTGTGGTCTCTATTCCTTTGTTCAAATGGGCTTGTTCTTGATTAGGGACGGAGAGGGATGGGACTTAACTTGTAGCATCGAGTTACTCCCTCGAGGGTACTGGAAGTAATAAAAAATAATAATTAAAAGTAAAAAAGTTTCACATTCTATAGTCTACAGACTCGGCTGTCTGGATACTGACATCAGGAAAAACTATTTCATGTTCTTGCACAAGGGAATAGACCTCTGCTTTACCCAGTGACTGAATTTTCAAAAAAGAATATTACCTATTCATGAATTAGGAGCAAAGACATTGAATCACGTAGACCGTGTGTCCGGCTAGGTTTAGTACAGGGGAGCACGACAAGTCTCTCGGAGCCCCATGATAAGCGGGCATCCTAAGCACTTGAAAAGACTGCAGAAAGGCAATGGAGAATTCATTCACGCCTCGGTTTTTCACAAATATCTCGTTTCGAGTCCATTTTCAGACAAAATTCCAAGAAGAAAAGTTTTAGAACATAAAATTTTACAACCGATTAACAATGTCTCATTTTTCCGAACTAATCATTAACCGAGAAAAAAAGCCTCACAATCCGACAAAAATTCACTGTAGCTGCTACTGTGCATGTGCGATTGGGACACACGAACTCATCGATGCGGGTTGGTGTCAACACTCATCGGCATGCGAATTTTCAAAAGTTTTCTCGCCCTCCGTAACGCAGGATGCACGGTCTTTGTGATTCAATGTCTTTAATTAGGAGCCTAGGTTCTGGCTGTAGAACTCTTGAAAGAAAAAAAATACTCTGACTAAGAAGAATATAAGAATTTTATAAGAGAGAATAAAATTAGTAAAAAAATATTTATTTGTGACGTTTATTCAACATTGAAAATAGTAAACACAGATGGTCATTACAAAAAATGAGACAGTACAAAAATAGATAAAGGCATGAGTTCGGTTAAAATTAACATTAAAATACAGAGAAATTTAAAGGTACTTGTTGACAACATTTCCTCTTATAAATGACTACAGTTCAAGACTGACCAACTTTTTTCCCTATCATTTTTTCAGTGA
This sequence comes from Bemisia tabaci, assembly GCF_918797505.1. Lineage (NCBI taxonomy): Eukaryota > Metazoa > Arthropoda > Insecta > Hemiptera > Aleyrodidae > Bemisia > Bemisia tabaci. The sequence continues at coordinate 27,276,003 of NC_092802.1, forward strand.
TTGGCAAAATTCAAAAATAAACTCTAATTAAAAGACAGGTGCTTGAAAACCTAAAATTGAGTATGCATACTAAGAAAAGTGTACATATATTTCAACCTCTTGGTATGCAGTCAATAATGAGTTCCGGAGAGATTCCCCCAAAGTGGGCAATGCAAGTGAATCCGGGAACTTTTGCAATACCTGTTGAACTCAATTCAATTATGAACAGTTTTTGAGTATTTACTTGACTTATTTCTAAAATTCTACTTATAAGAAAGTGTGTGCTTGTATCAAATGTACCAATACATTTGAATTTAATTATTAAAATACATAGAGGCCAAAATAGATCATGAGGGCACACTCAGCAGAGTTATTAAGATTACTGATAGGGCGGCATCTACTACTGTTACCTAGAATTTAAAAATTTACATTTTTTAGGTTCGTTGTAATACATTAATTTAAAACAAAATTATGAACTAGTATCCTATAAAAGATTTAAACATGATTTGGTAGGTCACTGGCAAAAAAAAAAAAAAAAAATAAATAAATAAATAAAATTACATCCACTTAACGGAGAGGAATAGAAGTGAATTTTCATTCCTGAGGGCTAAAATAATAAGACAGCACACTTTAAAATTGGGAGATGGACTCGCTACTCATAAGAAAATAAATGGAACTCCCAAGATTCTTGAGATATTTGGCTTGGCTTAGGTCCTTTCCTCTCTTCTTTTTGTATTTTAAGTGGGAGAATATTATGAGAGTAAATTTAATTGATTGAACGGGATACTAAGACTTGGAAGAGGATTTATAGTCAACTTAAGGAAACTTAGAGAAAATTTTGAGAGCCTCATCTGAGAAATTATAAGCTCCCAGAGGGTAAACATACTATTTTTTCAGGCTTGCTATTTCTTTTGTTTTTACGAGTTAAAATAACAAATCTTTAAAAATAATTTCACCAATTATTTTAGCAAGGTGTTAACTTGGAGTCCCTCAAATTACCAGTTAGCTCAAATTTTAAAAAAAAAATTATCCTTGTAAAACCATTAGTTGTAAAATTCATAAATTGCAAAATTTGGAGATAAGCAGCTGAGAGGACATGATGAGAGTTCTGATTACAGTGATATCACGATTATCCAGCCACTTCAAAATGCAGCGAGTTCTTGGGAGCAAAAACTGGTTGCAATCTCAGCCTTGGATTTCCTCTTTCTTTAAAAATGTTCTTACTTTACAGAAAGGTCAAAAGAATGTATTGAGTAGGAATTTTTTTTAAATCAGAGCGTTATTTCAGAAGAGAGAGAGAGAAAATTACACCCAAAACTCTGGCACGCTCATGGACATTCTGACATCTCGCGCAAGCCAGCGGGAAACGCACTGGAAAATTTTTGCACTACTTGACACTTTTTCCCAGCTTTTCCCTCAAGTTTCTGAAGATTTCTCATAATTTCTACAATCTTCCATGGATTTTTAACAAGCCAGCATTTTCAATCAACAAAGACAGACTCTGCCACACATCGATAGATAGTTACGATATTTCTGCGTACATTTTTGCTTACAAAACATTAATGGTCAACTTAGTTTGAGGTGCACTCTCTTCAGAGAAGAAAAAACAATTTTTCAGTCTTTAAGTACTATGATCTACCAAATAACTTCTTTTTACTCCCAAGCTGTCTCCCTAGCAGTTAATCACTTATTTCATAGTGGCATTTTTGAGCTAAAAATTAAAAAAAAACTTGAACCAAAATACTGCTTAGAACAGCAGGCTTGCTCAATTTAAAGGAGAGATCAACAATGCCATGGAACATGGTAGTTACTTTCTCTTAACGTAAGTCCCTGGTCGAGCAACGCCACTTGCAACCATGGTCGGGCAATTTGTCCACTTTTTGCTTGGGGAAATTGACTTCTTCTTGCGTGGCTTCCTTGCGGGAGTGTGATTCTGGGACTCAACGCTGACTTCATCTGCACTTTGTGATGTGTCATCCTTTGCAATCTTTTTCACCTTTCGGCCACGCCTGGGTTTATCGTCATTCTCTTTTGCCGAGTTATTGGAGTCTTTGCTGGTGTTAAGTACTCTCTTTTCTGTAGCTTTCTTTTTCTTGACAGGGGTATCACTGTCAAACACAAAGCCTCGGTTATCCTTCACTTTCAGTGCTTTTAATTCCGTAGAGAAGAGATCTCTGATTAGATCATAGTTCGGTTCTTCGTAGTGTGTCATTATCGAGACAAGATTGAAGTATTGTACTATCACTAAAAAAGAAAAGAGAGAAAAAAGGAAATCGTTAGTAGATGTGTAGAACAAAAATAAAATAATTTTGACGGAGGAGGGAGGGGGACAACTTAAGCACTGCATGAGTTTGAAATATGAATGCCTGGTTCTTCTTTTTTGATTACACTCAGATGTCAATCACAAAAAGCAGTGAAAACTAGGCTTTGGTGCCCACAAAAAAAACTGCTAATTATAACATTTAAATTAAAAGGGACCAAAAAGGTATTTTTCAATGACGTAGTAATTTTGACACAGGCGAGTATTTTGTCAGTTTCAATGACAAGTAACAATTATTACTTAGCATACTGGATTGTCTTGAGTCAATTTTCTTAATGATTACAAATAAGCCTATGATATTCTGAAAAAAGGAATTTTTATAGGATCCTTTGAGTTGAATGATCCTTTAGTTCTGAACTTTTTTGGAGAGCAAATGAGGAGGAGAGAGCTAACGAAAGTTGACAATAATGTTTTCAACCCTCGGTTTTTGACTCTCATAATAAATGACTCAGAAGCATGTAAAAAGGGCGTCAGTCCATTTTCAATGTAATTTATTTTCGAATTTTTGAACTCTCCGTCCTTGCCGTATTACCGGAGAAAGCAGTGGTAGTCCGCTTCTTGGAATGCAAGGGACAGACACACAGTAATACATGATGTCAAAAATGCAAAAAAAAAAAAAAAAAAAAAAAAAAATCTGAAAAATTATACTTCTGTCCTTTTTGGAAAGGCTGATTCCAATAAAAATGAAAGTAAAAAACCTTCCACGCTTAAACTAAAGATCTGGAATACTATGAAGATGGTCTAAAATGAGTATTGATGGTAAATCTTGTCTCTACTGCTGCGGCTGGATTTCTTTTCCCAGGACAAAACATACAAAGACTTTGTGTTTCGATGTACCTTATCACTCTGTTCAATAATACCTTTAGTTGAGGTTTAAATGCGAGAGCAAAAGTCTCACTATCAGGCAGCGCAGTTGAGTCCCTTTATAGTGCCAGCACTCCCATGTGAACTCTCCATTTGCACTATTGGTGCCTGGTCAAGTTTAAGAAACTATCACCTTATAAAGCCATACCCAAAACTTGGAATAATGATACAAGTACAAAACGATTTAAGATGAAATTCTTGAAAAATACTTACCATCAGGCACATTAGGCAGGTTTTTTAAGGACTCGGGTATCTCATCCATGAATTTGTTTTTAGCCGCGTGAACAGCAGGTTTTGCTTTAATATTTACCCATGGGAGTGGATTGCCTAGCCACTCCAGAATGTTATACCCAAGCATTTCAAAATCACCCCTTCGACTGGCAACTGCAAAATTACAAGATTAAAAATCAGTCAAAAGAAAATGAGAAAATGAGACTACATACAAAGATGCGATTCTATGAGCACCTCCTAAGGTAAAAAATTACATGTTAAACATTCTACTTCCAGCCGTATAAAAACTTCATAAACTAAGAGTACCTGGTACACAGTTGGTAGGGATATTAATTTCTTTGATAAATAAAATCTCAGCTCCTGACAGATTAGACTCACTAGCATTAAAATCAAGAGAGAAAAACATTAATTTCATGGAATGAGAGGAGGAAAACTAGAAATAAATGTTGTGTTTGATTCAAGAATCTAATGTTATACCAACTGGACCAATTTCAACAGGAACACACCAAGTTGCACCAAATTTGAACTGAGAAAAATAGATTAAAAACCTCATTCTCCTACATTACTCAGAGCTGGGGTCAAAGCTTTACGGCTCTATTTATGCTTAAAATATTTTTTCTCGATTTTGAAATTTAAGGAGAAGAGAATTTACAACTAGTTGAATTCAAAACTACTCTTGACTCACTTTTTTCTAAAATGCAACTTGGTACGTTACTGTTAAGCTCGAATTAAATACGATAGTTTTCTGTGACTTCTCTTGTTTTTATTTCTTAGAAGTATTGTTTTAAATTATTTTTGACCATCTGCCAGAAGGCACCTTCACACTGAAAATCTCAAAATTGAGATAATGGTGCTACAGTGTAGAGGAATGAGTTACTTGCAAATTAATCTTGACATGATTTTTATGAGGCTATATTACTATGTTATAACAGAATCACATGCTGAATATGGGGAGCTGAACGAGGGAGTCATCGATCCATTGATGAGTGGTGCCCTGAATTCTACGCAAGATGCTCAAATGAGGATCGGCGTTCAGCAGTTATCAGTTTGTCTGAACTATTTGAATACATTTGATACAAATGTGGATGACACAGACTCAAAATTACAAAATTTCAAATGTCGAGCAACAACCAATGACTCCCATATTCAGCGTGTGATTTTGGTTTTATGGAAGTTATGAAGATCTGCTCATGTAGATGTAGAGGATGCCCTGCCAAATTGGGAATAAGGCAGAAAATGAGGAGATCTGCCGAAGAAGCTCTGGCAAGATCGGCGGTTGGGTGTCGCAGAGCGCACAAAAGTGCTGTAAGAGTGACTTGTTAGTAGTAGTATGAAGATGTGCTGCTCACCACCATGATGTGCATCTCTGCTGCAATATTCAATGGTGCCATCGTGCGCTTGCTTGGGGTTTGGCTTGAACTCTTTTTCTGTCACCAAGCGAGTTGCCAAACCGTAATCGATCAGGAACACTTGATTTTCAACGCAGTTGGGCTGTCCGACCAAGATGTTCGTGCCCTTAATATCTCGATGGACAAATCCATTTGCATGCAGGTACTCTAAGATATTGATCTGAGAAAAAAAAACAGATATGAAAATTGGAGAATTTATCAGGTTTGGGAGCAACAATTGTTACCTGAAAAAGGTAATAAATAAAAACAAAAACTGACTTATACGTCGAATTTCGTAAAAAAAAGTCAGACAAGTTTCGAGCATTGACCTATCATCAGTGTGATGATGAGCTTGTGTCCTAAACACTTTAAAAACTGTATTACAAAATCTAAGGAGTTTTTTTTTTGGTTTGATTTTTTTACTTACTTAATCGAGACAAGGTATGCATGGGAAACATGCATTAATAAAAGCGCATAATGAGCAGAGTTCAGGATAATTTTTGTTTTGTTTTATTTTTTCTTCGAAGCAGACGGGAGGAAAATAAATTTTAGAGTGACGAAACATACCAATACGTCTTTAACAACATTAAATTAGACAGTTACGTTGTGCAGTGTTACATCTCATTTTACATATTTTTTTCTTAGTAGATCTAAGTACCTAATCATTCAATTGGGATAAATTTCTTCTGATGATTAGCTGACTTAAAACTTAAGAGTATTCTTTAGCTCATCTTAATTAGTGGATTCCATCTTTTGTTATAAAATGTTACTAGTCATTGAAAATTCTCCTTTTTTGTCGGTGGAGTCAAAAACAAAATTCAACCTCAAACTTAGACAGCATTTAAAATCTGCTGAGCCATTACAAAATTTGGGGGTATGATTTCATATTCGGTGTTCAAGAGTTTGGCCCTGTGTTCAAAGGTAGCACCAAAGAACTGCGCGCCATGAACAGTTTTTTCTTTACTTGATGGTTGAAAAACTTTCGATTCCATCAAAGCATGCAACATTTGTGAGCAAATTCAGGCTCGAAATGTCAGAACTTAGAGGTACCTCTGTTGCCTGTCGGGTCATTTGAAAAGAAAAATTTAATTGTTTATCTGCCAGGATCTCGAGACGGGACCGTGTCTGTGAAAGAATTCGCCAGATGATGAAGGTTAAAAGTGATATCGTGCACGACATCATGTCCATGCAGTTAAAGTGGTATGGACATGTGCAAAGAATTTTGGAGGAGAAGTTGCCCAAACAAGTTTTGGATTGGGTATCACCTTGGAGATGGTGACAGAGACATCCCATAAGGGGGTTGACGAAGAGATATTGCCCAATAACCTCTGGGAAGATAAGCACATGTGGCGTTCGGGCCTCGTAGAACGCTCAAGAGCGTTCTGGAAGCGACTTTCATGGATGTACATAATTTTTTAATTTGGCGTTTGGCGCAAGTTCAGTTTTATTGATATTCAATCAATGCATAAGTACCTATTGCTGCAACTGAACAAATGGACAGAACAAATAGAAAAATACTGAATTATACTTACCAACTGTATTGAGATCTGAAGCACTGTTGATAGAGGAATGGACTTCTTATGTGCTAAAAATATTTTATATAAGTCTTCTCCGAATTTTTCTGTGATCAGAAACCTGTATTTGGTAGCTTTGTACTCGTGGGTGCCTGAGCTTATGTATTTTGGAACTCCTAGATACTTCAGCTTTTTATCTTTGATCCACTTCTCAACTGAAAAAACCATAAAATAACCGAAAAAGCCAGTGAGATTAATGAAAATAAAGAAGCAAAGCAATGGCCAAAGTTGAAACGGGTTTAACCTCAGTCAGAGAATACTTGGAAATGTCAAGGAATTTTTAAAATTTAGGGAATACCAAGAAATGTTGGGGAAAATGACGGAAGTGTCAGAAAAAAATTGACAAGGCATCTTTATTTGCTCTGTAGAATGGGTTTGATGATGGAAAGCAACTCCTAAACAGAATATCAGTTGTTACAATTAACATTGGCTTGATGGCAAAAATACAAATGACATTATTTGTATAATCTAACTTCCATTTGATCTGTGTTAAAAATACTTGATAATATATCGTTCAGGACCTGATATCCGAACTTTCAGTTGTGTGAATCGTCTTCTAACTAAAATTTTGAAAAGAAAACCTTTTCTTTTCGAGTTAAAATTTGTCTAGTGGCCCAATGGACACCACAAAAGTACACTGACTAATATAGAGCAATGTTGGGAGTGAGCATAACTTCCTATTTTAAAACTTTTTTTCAATTTTTCCTTTTCCCCATTTTTGTTGATGAGGAACCAACGAATATCTGCTAGACTGACATGAACAGACTTTCTCATTTCCATAACCGTTTGTCGCCCCTTCAGCCATCCTTGATTCCATATGTTTCAATAGTTGCACATTCGAGAAGTTTCTATTCCATTGAGTGTAAATGACAATGATAACAGAGTTGAACTTATCTTAATTTAAACTTAATTTAACCAAAAAATTAAAAGGGACTTTACTTGTTTCTTCTTTGGCAACTTTCATGTAGAAGGTTTTCTCAACAAACAGCGGACCATTTTCTTTTGGTTCCTACAAACATACAAAAAAACCCATAAAAATCAACAAATGACAAATCCTAAGTCTCTGCATCAACATGATAAATTAGTCACGGTGTAAAATTTAGAAAAAAAGGAAACACACCGTGATACAAAAATTGATTATTCCATGTTGTACTTCTTGACAACAGCCATACGGTGGTTTTAGAGAAAAATGGAATAATATTGAACCATGAACTATATTTTTAAGTACACTTCTGTCCACAGATCACTTACATATTTAGACAATGTTTACCGGGAATGTAACCTTACTTATTGGGCGATCATAAAACCAAACAAAACATTTATACAAACAGTACTTGATCCATCACTGATGGATGGATATCCATGTAAAATCTCCAAAATGGCACTGATATTGTTAATTGCCTGCTTGCGCAGGCAAAAATTTTCAAGATTACTTTTTAAAATTGAAAAGGGCAAAGTCTGATATTGACAAACAAGACTTCATTTGTCATATGTCTTCAAAAACTTACTGCTCCAAAAAAGTTGCAGACAGAGAACACTAGTTAACTTTTTAACAATTAACTTTTTACTTTTAACAATTTAACTTTTTAACAAGCTATTAGATATAATTAGCTCTTGCTGGGTGATGATACTGAACCAGAATGTGGATTGACCATTAAAAAACGAGACCATTTTCTTAGACGAAGAGATTAGTTCGTAAAATAAAAATAAGAAGTTCCCATTGAGTAAAATGAAGAAAAATAAGAAAAGTACTTACAATTTTTGCAATGTATAAAGGCTTCTTACTCTTACTAGGGTCATTGTTACAGGTTACTGAAACAAAGTGAGGATAAATATGAACATTAGAACCAAAGAATTTAGGGAAAAACAGATGTTACTTTGAAAACGGGTTAAAATGACATACGGCGGTGAAACACTGGAGAAAGTTGAATACATACATAAAAGCCATTTTTACAGCCCTTTCGGGCCATCTGCAACATCTAGCCGCCAATGTCGCTGTCCTCCCAAAGCCCCTTAGGGAATTGGCACTCCCTCATTTCTTGCAAAACTTTCTGTCGCCATCCTGTTACTGGGCGTCCCCTTCGTCTTCTCAAAGGAGGAACCCAATCAAGCATCTTCTTTGGCAGCATTTCTTTTGTCATGCCTGTACCAGACCAGACTAGCTGTTTGGTCATAGTTTTGAATACATTGTTGTTTTGGATTTCTATAATCTGACACACTCTATCATTACGGACCCAATCTATTCCAGAAATTACTGCTGACCTCATCCAGAAATTACTGCTGACCTCGTCCAGAAATCCACCTTCGTTGAATTTGGCCTTAATAATCATGACTTTACAGCAGGGCGCAATCCTGTCACCATTAAGTGTAGGAAAATTCGTTTGAATCAACTGAAAATTTATACTAACCATCATAAATCTCTCCAAAACCACCTTTCCCGATCGAAGCGCCAATTTTCCATTCTCTTTTCGTGAAGTCTTTAAGCACTTCACCAGCTGGCAAAGGATCAGGGAATGCATAGCCGGTTGCTTTTTTCCCTCTTCCAGCCATTAGTACTTGCACACAAACTGAAAAGTAAAGAATTCAAGTGTTAACTAAAAAACAAAGATGATAAAAAAAGTTAGAGGATAGAAGAATAAGTTGATAAAAGAAGATATAAAAGGATGCAACTTGCGTATTTCCAAATAAAAAACTCATAATCGAGCATGATGCCACAACTTATTTCAATTACTCTATTCATATTTCATCACGAGAAGGAGCTAAGCACAGGCAGATTCTATTCTGAAGGAGGGAAGAGGGATGCCTGATTTCAATAACGACAAAAAAAACATTGACTTTTTCAACTAATCCCTCTCTAGTGATAAGCGTTCAGGTCATACGCAATCCTTTCTCCTAATGATGGCGCGTACACAAGATGCTTGCCTCCCAAGAAAGAGTACAGCAATGAGTTGAAGTTATGATTTAGTGCTGGTCCTTCTTTGGTGTTCCAATATTTGTTAACAATATAATTTTGTGATGAAGAGAGACTCCCAGCTTCGGTTATATTTTGCACCAGTCTTCATACTTCAATGATGGTGGAAAACAGTGGCTACTGACTGCAAAGTTAATCTATGAGTAATATTAGCGAAAAAGTTACGGTGAAAGCGTTATAGTAACTGTTCTTACAAAATTTGGTGAAGAGCGAGAGTTGGACATATACAGAGCTGGTACACTCAATGGCAAGAAACATGCACCGTCCCAAGCTTTGAAAAATGTCTCGCGTCATGCTCTGCGCCGTCAACGCGTGACCAATGAAAAGATAACTTAAAACTATTTAAAGGATCAAATCGTTCCGCAGAATGGCAAAATCAAAAATTTATCAAGGTCCTCATTGCTTCTAAAGTAGGTTATGTTGTGAGGAAGAGTGATTCCTTTGAAATAGAAATACTTACTGAAACAATAGTGAACTGGAGAAATTAATTGTAGAAATATCAGGCTCAATCAAATTGATATAATGATGAGAAAAGGCGATAACAGAACTTAAGCGGAACTAAACCATGAACTAAACTGAGGTTTGCCAATTCAAGTTTTGAGAATGCCCGCCGAAATAAACAATAAAACGGTTTATGGTGGCAACGAAAAACAACAGAAACCGGAACGAAGCGGCGCGGTGTTGGGGACGGGGAAGGGGAAGGGGTGGTTGCGTGAGGGACATGAGAGGTTATGTTCAATTTTATCACTGTTATGACATAGAGAAAAAAAAGGAGGTGTTTGCATTTCGGGCATCTTGGAATATTTTGATGACTTGATGACGTAGGTGGGTACAGCTGGGTACAGGGACGTCCCCTTCACACTGTACCCACCTACGTCATCAAGTCATCAAAATATTCCAAGATGCCCGAAATGCAAACACCTCCTTTTTTTTCTCTATGCTGTTATGAGTATGACTATTATCAGTACGCACACAGTTTAGGAGTTGTGTTTCTTGGAAATTTATCCTGGTGATTTGGCCGACATACATAATTTCGCGAAAATATATTGCAGTGTCAAAGGTAATGTATGTTATCCTTTATTTTTAGAAAGCCTTCGGTCGAAATTTTTCACGAAATCAGAATGAACTGGGCAGTATTTAGCCAAAGGGAATAAGGTGTTTTGGCAAAAGGTTTAGCGTTGTAGCTTTTTGGTAGAACACTCTGTAAGGGACCGTGTAAATTCATTGGTTTTTGATTCCTTTGCATGAACCACGTTCAACTCTTAAGCAATCACTAAGAAACCAACTGTTTCCTATCTGTGATCTAAGTTAGCTCATTTGCCAATCAACGAAAAGGAATAAACAACATATTACTCTTTGTCTACATTTGATTTCTTCACTACCAAAATAAGAAAGACCCTCTAAATCATTTCTATGTAAAGTTTAACCCATGAGTGTTCTCTATGTGTATATTATGTGGTATTCTGCAAATCAATTTCAATGAGAATCTCTCTTCCCTTTCAAGAAAGCTTCTTCCCTTCTACCCAAAATTGCTTGCTGGAATAATGAATTATGAACTCCATTCCCTCCATTATGGCAAGTGCGAAATACCACACATAGCGCTGGCCACCTCAATCTGAATTTAAGTTCTCCCAACAGAAAATTTGTTCATTGCAAACTACTTGTAATTTTAACCAGAGAAAATGCTTTGATCATTGAATGAGAGAACTTTTAAATGCCTTCGTGAAGTCATCTGTAGTCAGGTATTCTGGTCAAAATGCCAAGCAGTGATTACTTCCCGCAACAATTTCGCCTTGGCCAGGCGTGTGAAAATGAGGAAGCTTTGAAAATTCTACATCTATGTCACAGTCACAGAATTGGATCCTTTTAAACAAAAATATTATCAATCTAAGATCACCAATTAGGATGGATCTAAAGCACTGCAGCGCTTTGAATGACACTCCTTGCAAAGAATAGTTGGTCGGGTATGAAAACCTTATTTTTCTCTTTCCTCTTTAGAGTCCATGCCGAATAAGTTGATGTACTTTCAGAGTGTGACAAAAGATCATCTGTCTTCTGTTGAGTTTCAAAAGTAATTAAGTGCAAGAATCAAGATGATGGATCCTCTGTAACTTTCTAAAAATGCATAAACTTATTTGACAAGAATTCTAACCATTTCATAGTACTTATTAGTGAAATTCTTAAATTATGATTTAAGCAAGAGAATTCAGAATTTTTGTTTTGTTTTGCAGCAACCAAAAATTTTGCTGAGCTAAAATCAATGGCAGCACACAAAAACTATCACAGAGGTCCAAGATCTCAAATGGGTCCTGGAATGATGTATGATCGTTCTAATAATTTTTACATTCAAGATCCAGATGTTTGGTATAGGACATCATCCAGTTTCAATAAAAATCTGTCAAAGATGGCTTATCCATCGAGTGATCAAATCGTGAGTACTCACTTTTTTTCCCTCTTCTCTTAATATTCTAGAAGGAAATTACAAGAGTGCAAGCGAGATAAAAGATGGTATTTTTCATTAAGTGATTTACAAAACCTATACTTACCTGTGTTGTTGCAGGAAGTCATGGGTGGGTCATTACGCGTCAAAAAATTATCCACAATTACACAATTACACAACTCCACAATTACAATTTACACACAATTACAAATACACCACAACTACACACACAATTACAAAAACACAATTACATCACACACACAAATTACAATTACAAAATTCCACAAATTACAATTTACATCACCCGCAATTACACACAAAATGGTCCACAATTTACTTACATCACCCATTAAAAATTTGTAATTATGGTTATTTTTGCAAATTTGGAAGCAATACAAACAAAAACCAGTGGAAAATATTTTTTTTGTATATGATGCTAAATAATGTTTCCTTTTTGGTCCAATCTACTGATTTTTCATGAGGTTTTTTTTTGATAAGTTTGTTTTGGGTAACTTTCAGGTATTGCACTTGTCAAGGGTAGTAAGATTGTATCTTTATTCCCATAAACTGCAATATTGCTATTGAATAATTCCCTTTTTTGTCTATTTTACTAGTTTTTTCCACAAGTTTTTTTCAAAAATGATTTGTTGATGAAATTTGTGTGCAAACAGGGAGTAATTTAATTGATACTTTCTTTTTATAAAGCTTTTATTTTGAACAATGCTACTCACAATCAGGTATCAAAGGTTTATCTGAGCTTATGACTCCGTTTTCTGGGTTTCAGGAGACATCATACATCTATATTCCTAACAGTGGTGTCAGTGCAATCATTGGAACGAGGGGTTCTCAGATCAAGCACATGATGAAAATGAGCGGCACTAGAATTATTATCCCGCCTGTGGAAAAAAAAGTTGCTGCATCAACGAGCAAAAGGAAAGTCACCATTGTTGGACCACCGCACTGTCACTATAGGGTAATCTCTTTCGCAAATATGTCTACTTTTTTGCAGGAAAACCTCAAATTCATGACCTGTGCAAAAAACTACGCTTTTAAATTATGTAAATTTCCATTCAGCTTTTTTTTTACATGGAAACTGACCAACGTTTTTTTTAAAAAAAAATATGTGTTTTTTTTTAAAGAAAAAATGTGATTTTTTTTTCATTCATTCGAAAATAATCATAAAAGCTTTTAGGAGGTATCACGATTTATTTTCTTTTAAGAAATTACAACATAATCGGAGATTTATAAATGTTACCGTAGAGCTACACATTTTTCAACTTTCGTATCAATATTTAGAAAACTTCATCACCTGTTAATCCCAGTCTCATAGCCCTTCAAAGATCATTAGATTCCCTAACTTTAGATCAGCAGAGCATTAAACTTTAAAGCATTTATCTCCTCTAAGAAGGACGATTTTGAAATTGTCTCCTTTAAGAATCGTCTAAACTTGTCCCTTTTCAGATTCTTAGTAAGGAAATCACAAATTTTACGTATGAAGCTGTGTTAATGCATTTTTTCAGTTTTTTAAGCAAAGAGCTTTTTTTGAACAATGTAAACTCATAGATATTGATTTTTTATCTGAACTGAAACTGGTTTTTTAAGGTGATTGTCTCATTTCATAAGTAGTGGTGGGTCCTGGGGAAACAAACGGCTCTGGAGTTTTGAAGAATGGAGGTTGACTGTGCACATGAAAAAAGCAAAAGTTCATGTAATCTCAGTCCGTGCTGCAGAGGACCTCACTTACCTCCTCCACTTTTTTTCAAGTAGACAGAGGCCTTGCAGATGCGGATGCTTGAGGCAAGTGGTAAAGGAAAACTAAGATCTGGTTGGTGCTGTCTGCAGCACTAAGATACCTCAAATTTTTGCCTGGATAGCGACCTCAATTCTTCATTATTAACAAACCGTCTCCCCAGAACTCATGACCACCACTCTTTGGATGCAGAATGAACCGACTATTTTAAAACGCTGGTTTTGGTTCAAATACAAAACTGAAATTTTTAGGTTTTAGTTGGTCAAAAAAAAAAAAATCTTCATATCGAAAACTAAAAAAGTAAACAAGACTCGACTTGATGGTGAAATGTTCGAATTCTTGCCTCAAGACCTGAAGCAGAGTTGGGTAAAAAGCATTTGGAAATTATTTTATTAATCAGTAACCTCCGATCAATCATCAATCGGACGAATAATTTGACTATTGATCTAGTTTATCAGGTAGAGAATTCTGAGGACTGAGGGTCTAGCCAGAGTTGCCGCACCAATTTTGGTAATTGCTGAATTATTTGCGCCCAACTCTGACCTGAAGTATGTAGCTTTGAACGATTTTTAATGAAAACTGAACCCATAATTTTTAGACCTCCTGGGGGTTTGAAGTGGTGGGAGAAGAGGAACTCAAGTGTGAGTCGTCAAAAAGTAAAGTTTGGAGATCTACCTGGGAGACAGGGAGTGGTGCAAATTGGTCTTTTTTGGATAGTGACTTTTTAGGTCTTGTCATTTTACATAAAGTAATTCGATTCTTAGTTTCTATTGTAGTCTTAAGTGCCGGGTTCCGGGAAAATGTCGCAACTTTTCATCCCATCAAGAAAATTGGAATCTCCGAACAAAAAACAAGCATTTCTGGGGCAAATTTATTTTCCAAGAAAATGGTGCCGGATGGAAAGAAAATATTGTAACATAGTAATAAATTACTGTAAAAAATAAGTTTTAGGTTGTTCACACCACTCATATATACATTGCCGCGAATAAAATCTATCGAAAGAGGGAGAATGTGAGAGATCAGTGCTGATTGGGTCATTTTTGACCTCATTATTCCTTGACTGAAACGCATTGGAGTTCATTTCATAATTCTAATTCTAAGTTTTTCTGACTTTTATTTCTCTCCAGAACGGTATGGAAGTACCTTTATTCTACCATCGTTTCATTTACAATATTCGGGACATATTTTCTTTTAGTGTTTTTTGTCTATAATAATACGCTATTACGTGCTCATTGTTTATAATTGTATATATGTGTCTCAAATTTCTAATCTGGTATCGTAAATCTTGGCTTTCAGGCTCAGTTTTTTATTTTCAACAAAATGGTGAGTGATGGTTTTCTGACAGGGTTAGATGCACCTCTAGAGATAGAATTGTCTGTGCCTAGTGACCTGGTAGGGAGCATTATCGGCCGTCAAGGACAAGTAGTCAGAGAGCTTCAACTCCAAACAGGAGTCGTCATCAAAATTCCAAAACAAAGCGAAACCAACAGTAGTGAAGAAACGCCCATCCACATTATCGGCTCCTATTTTTCCACTGTAGTAAGTATCAAGCGATTTAAATTTTCAAAAGTTGATTGCTCTAAAAAATGTCTCGAGTCAAAGATCTAACAGATATGTGAAAAGAATATAAGAGCTCACATTGAATCAGGAAGATCCACGACGTTCAGAGTTTCCTGCACTGCTTTGATCAGCCAATCAGAGATTCAATAGCCAAGTTTTTCACTCTTACAGGAAATAATATGAGAATCGACATTTCTCAGGAACCATTTATAGTTTCTAAAATCTAGCTAATTAATTTACACAATTATTCACAAATTGACTCTTGAGGATTTTTATGATTCTATTGATGGGAAATATATCGATGGCCAAAGTGCATAACCACTTATCTCTGTTTGCAACATTCCAGACTTTCTGTCATACTTCATTTTTTCCTTGGAAAACTAGTCAACTAAATTTCTTGAAAACGGCCTTGATTTTTCCTCTATGTTAGCAGATTATTCTTTATTAATTTCAAACTATTAATGGACTTATTTTTCTTTGAAAAAATCAAGTGGGATCAGAAATTTTGAAACATCGCAATGGGGATAATTAATTTAAATTAAAAAGAAAATTAAATTTTGAAAGTTTAGGCACATCTTTATCCATAAAAATTAAGATTGTGCATGATCCCCACTTTCTAAACTTTGGTCTATTGACCGAAAATTCAGGAACAGCATGCTTGTTCAAATTAATCCATCTCTTTGACTTACAAAATGGAGCTCAAAAAGTTCGATATCGAAGAGCCAAAAATTTCTCCCTGATTTTTTTCTGCAGGCAAAAAGAGAGAAAGTGCTTCTCATTAGTCACCGAAAACTTATTATTTTTCTTTGTTCCTCTGAATTTCAGGCAGCTCAGGTAGAAATCCGCTCAATCTTAAGTAATGCACTAGTCCGTCGGAATTTCAGACAAAAGTAGAATGCATCGTGGCAGAATCCGGCATCCTAATTTTGTAGCAACTCTGAAGGAAATGTTTTAGTGGCCTCAAAATCGCCATTCTACTCAAAATTGGTGATTCTATAAACTGTACTAGTCTCTAAGTCATGAGTTTAAGAAGCACCAATCTTCATTTGGAAAGACATTGCTTAACAATCACAGTGCGAGGATGAGCACACTCCTCTCATCAGATAATAGTTTTCAGATTATGTGTTTTAGAAATGAGTTGTTCAGTTTCTTCTGTTAAAATCAAAAGCTTAAGTTTACATGAGCCACTAAGAATTTTATTTTAGCTGTGCGATTTATCTCCTGAAATTATAGTCAGTTATGTGAGGCGATCAAGCCGCTTGAATTGAAAACTTTCCTGGTGCTAATTAGTGCAAGATGAAAATTGAAATTTGGGGTTTGGGGGTAGAGACTAAGTAAAAAGTGAGACTGTTGCATGATGTTTTAAACAGTAGGGTTTATTGACGTACAAAATTATGGATTTCTCCAGGTTCAACCTGGTTCAATAGCGCAGATTTTTCCCTTCATCATCGCTGGAATCTATTGTTAGTTCAACTGAGTCATTTTGTTGGGAAAAATCTGTAACAATATAATGAGCTGAGCTCATTATGAATCTTATTTAAAAGTTTATTTTAATTAATGAACCTAAAGCCTCAGTTTTGTGACCTACCCCTGTATTGGTCAGTGTTTAAGTTTGAAAAGCATCTATTTTTATTTTATTTTTCGTCACAAATCGTTTTGAAATATTAACGTCCCATTTATCAGATATGAGTTTCTTTGATATTAGTCACGCTTTTGCTTCTCTATCAATTTTTTTAAGAAAAAAGGAAAGCTAAATGCATAGTGTTATGTAGCCAATCAGGTTTTTTGTGACTTAGATGAACTAAGGGAAGACTATGCTGTGTAACTGTAAATCTCAGATGAAGAGCAAAGAGTGGTACTGAAAAGAGAATAACCAAGATGAACTTTATCATGTATCACAGTTTTCTCACAAAGTGGGAAAAAATTGAACGTTTAAATTCGTCTTGACTGCAAAAACTGTATTATTTAAGGATCACCAAATAGGCCTTTGCCATGCTTTTCTTTTCTTTTTTGTTTTTGAATTTATTTGAATCTTTTTCATTCTTACCGCTTCTGAGTTGTTTCTTCACAAAAAGTGTTATTATTTTTATAGTAATCAAATATTTATCTATTTATTTACTTATTTTTCCTTAGTGTAATTTATTCTGAATGAATGCTTATCGTTGCGAACTTATTGTTTATGTCCAGGGACTTAATATAGCAATCTGAGTTTCATTCTTATGACTGTGAAATCTTGGATAAATATTGTATAATTTGGTTTGATTTTCGTTTTCTCAGTGATGTTGTAGGCCTTGTCCATGTTGGTCAACTCCCCATGAATTTTTGGTGAACCTCTACAATAGGCTCGGTGCAATCAGTTAAAGGGGCAAGTTTTTACTGAATTGAAAACAGTTCAGTAAAACCATAAATTAAGGATATCCTTGACTGCACTGGATTTGTCAAATTAGTTTTGCCTAAGTTAAGTTTGCCTTTATGCGGATGAATTCCAATTTATGTAGCAAATGAAGGTTACTCGAATTAGTTTAGTTAAATTAGGGGTTTAAAAACAATCAAGCAGATTGAAAAATTAAGTTTCCCATCCGTAATTTTTGCGAGAATACGTTTTTCTCTTCTTAAAGCAAAAGTCTTGCTTCAATGAATACTAGGTCAAGCTACACCTAAGGATATTCATCATAGGTATATAAAATCTGCTAACTATCCATCCATCACTTTAAGGTAATTTTAAGTGAAATAGGGACGAGATTTACCACCACATGGTGCGGTTATGTGGTTTGTGCCTTTGAGAAGCAATAATTATCATTACATATATAAGTTAATGCAAGAATCAATAATGTGTAGCAGCATCAATATTAAGTAGAGTGACATCAAATTGGTGAGGATTCATCAAAAGTTGATATCGGACATTATCATAACAGACGTCGTCCATGGACTCGATGTATAAGAGAGAGTTACTATAAAGCTATCTCTCTTTTACATACTGAGTCCATGGACGACGTCTGTTATGGCAGTTGCGGATATAAATTTTTAATGAATCTTCACAAATTTGATGTCACTCTACTTAATATTAATGCTGCTACACGTTATGGGTCAGTTTCTTGTATTAACTTGTACATTAGGATAGTTATCGCTTCTTAAAGACACCGTGAGGCAACGCAACTTGGTGGCAGATCTCGTCATTAGATCACTCAGAATCACCCTCAAGAAAATTGAATCAGTTTCCTCCATATCTCGACAACTGTAGCTTCGGTCTAACCATATTTTGCTAATGTCATTTCAAATTTTATGTCGTAAGTTTCACAATCTCATCACCAGTCTCTGAAACTATTTGAAGATTTGTGTATTATTGTATTTAAAAGACGATTGTATATATCCACTATCTAGTCAGAATTTCAAGCCTCTGGAGCCACTACACAGAGACCCTTGCATTTTATGATAGCCACCTTAATTATTATCTCAAGACTGAATGAGTGGCATAGTCATTGATCTAAAAGTCAAGCCAAACTCTCAACCAATGAAAATGCTTACCTACTGTCTGTTTCTATAGGAAAAAGTGTAATCTAGTTTTCAGTTTCATTCTCACTGGTGTTAAAAGCGACTTTTGACTTTCAACACCCCTAAACCGTGAAAGAAGGGGTATCGATGAAGGCTTTTTTAGGGCCAACCTAAGCTGAATATCCTCCAATCTACAACTTGTTGCTTATCGAAGGTCTATTTTCTACAAAATGCATCGTGATTTGGTCATTTTCGGTCTCTTTTGAGGTCTAACATTGGCCTAAAAATGGGTCAGTAGATTTTGGCGAAAAATGCGAGTTTGGCAGAATTTTGGTCGAATGCCAAAAAATCTGCATCTTGTAAATTATTGACCTTCCATGAGCAAAAAGTTGAAGAGTCTAGGAGATTCAGCTAGTAAGTGCCCAAAAACAGCCTTTGTCAAAATCCCTCTTTTGTCGTATTTTTTTTTATGATTATTTTTATCTTATAAATTTTGTCATGAGCTTCTTCTTTTTTGATTCATTGCTGCCTCTTGCAGTTCAGTGTTTCAAATGAAGCTTTTTCACACCTTTCAGACTGAAGTAAACTAAGAAATATTTAGCCGGAAGTTTGATTATTCATTTTCAGCAATTGTAGTAATTAAAATTTTGTCCTCGGTGATGGGACCTGATAAGAATGAGCTGAAATAAAGGTCAACTATCAGTTAGTTGTGCTTCATGATTTCTTTATCAAAACTTGCCATCCAATTTGAGTCAATTTACAATTAGGAAAGATGGCACGATTATTATTCTACCGGATAAAAGCATGGTAGAGAAATCTTGTACTTCCATTTCAGCTTGTCTTGTACTGTCTCATGTATAAAAAAAAAAAAAAAAAAAAAAACAAAAAAAAAAAAAAACCTTTTGTAAGGTGCATTAAACCCTACCATTACCAGTTAATGTTCACCTCTCTGCTAGGTAGTAAATAATTCTTGTTGGTGAAACCAGAAAATCATGTATTCCAATCTTGATTTTTTATGGGACCTATCTATTGTACCGTCCTTTTTTTAAGAAAGGAAATACTTTTGCCATCATTTTTAAGGACTGTAAGGTTTCTATTCTGATTTTTGACAATGTTCTTTCCGTAATATTCTTAAATTAGGCTTAAATTGAGGATTTTGTTTTCAGCATCGCTCATGAATTTTCTTTGCTAAAAGTAATGCTTGGAGTGAACCAATAAATTAAAAGGAGACAGAAAGTGATGTAAAATTTGAAAAATAAGCTCCTCTGCTAGCTTATGGTGGAATTACAATGAAGTATCATCAGTTCAATTTCAAACGAACTGTTGCTGTTTCTTTTCAGCAATTATTGCTGCTGTTTCAAAATTTTAAATTTTAAAGTAAATTCCAAGTAATCGAGGGACAAGATCCTCATTATGTTGTGCTACCATGGGCAATGGATCAGATCCTTGCGTTAATTTGTAAAATACGATAATTTTGTAAACGACACTGACTAAGTAGCAATGCAACATAGTGGCGGATCTTATCCCTAGGTCACTTAGAATCACCTTAATTGCATCCTATTTTGCGTTAAATTTTGGTGAAAAAATTCTGGGAAAAAATGCGTTCGATTTAATTTTGTATTCTGCTCCATCTCAACAAAAAATCGACTTATTTCTCATGAAAAATGAAAGGCAATTTTGAAAAGCACAGGAATTGAAACTTGTGTTTATTGTTTATTTGGTCGCACTGTTGATTTTCCATGCAAAGTGAACAAAAGGAGTCCTCTGCCAAGACAGAATCATTTGACGACCTTTTGTTATGCAATAGTTATTATCTGTATTGTGTACCTTCTCTTCAGAAGTATGAATGTTAAACAATTGCTCAGAATAGTTGGTTTGTTATTTTGTTGTAAGGTTGATCATTAATTTTGCTCGCCTCTCTCGGTTTCCAAATTATTATCTATTTTTCTTGTATTTTACATATTTCTATTGAATACACTCTCTTTATCTATATATGTCTGTGGTAGTCACTCAATATTATTCTTCATTCACTTTTCATTAATTTATTCCGAGTGTTTTTGGGTCAATGGCATCTTTTTTCAAATCAACAATGAATTTGCATACAGCAAATTTTTAGAGAAGGATCTCTGTCATTCCAAATTCCTCAGTGCAGAGAGCTCTTCATTCTTGCAGCATTCGAATCTGAAACTGAATGTGCTCTTAGTGTATGCATTTTAATTAAAAAAGTGGAGAACCAGGAAGTCCTTTCCTAAAATATCTCTTGAACTATACCTTTGGGAAATTGAAAATGTTTTCTTTGAATGACTCAAAGTCAAATTAGTCAATAAAAGTTTCGGCGTCAAAAACTATTCTCAGCCATTTTCATGATAAAAATAGTAGATGGGTGATCCGGATTCCAATGCAATTGACAATATTTTAAATTTGAAAATTACTTCAGTCATAAGTAATGAAAAGATCGATTTTTAAGGACACTAATTTTTAATATAAATAAACAAGTGGATTGCATTTTGCAAAAAGGAACCAAGAGCATTGCAATGTCGCTAAGATTGTGCGACTTCTTTGTCTTGGAAGAAAAACCTGACCAGCTGTAAACAGTTTCTATTTTGCACCCCAAAAACTGGAAATTTAAGACAACAGTTACCATGTTAGTTTCATATTTTTGCATGATTTCAGTGCTTTTATTGCAAAGGATGAAGTTGCACAATCTTTGCAACATTGCAATGCTCTTGGTTCCTTTTTGCAAAATGCAATCTAGGTAATCGTAAATTATTTTTGATAAATTTTTTTTAGATAGGACAAAATCTAAAGAAAAATATTTATTGATGATTCGATGACTAAAAGTGCAAAACCACGTATCTCCATTGCGATGTTTCAAAATGTCCGCTTCCATTTTAATGGGGCTAATCCCATCTGTTAGCATCAATGCGAGCCATTCCCTAACTTTTTAACCAAATTGCCTTCTAGTTTTCTTACTGAGAGAGAGAGAAAAAAAAAAACTGTCCCTAATTTTCTACGATCTACAGGACAAACTCCTTCCACCTATAGCACCTGGGTAGAAGTTCTATCGCTTCTTTTTTTTACAGAATATTCTGGCTCTTGAGAAGAAAAATCAAGGAAGTTTTAGATGAACTACGTTGAATAGTTTTTCGAGAAAATCATGAAGTACATATGACAGGAAGTCTGCAACGTCACAAACGGAAATACGAGGTTTAACATTTTGCCCATCGAATTATTCATAATAAGTATTTTTACTAATGGTTACCAAAATGCTATTTCCAACCTTTTTTCTGTCACAGAATTGTAAGATTTTCGCTGTCTCAAGCGGATTCGATGATAAAAAAATCAGTTGAGTGCTTTTATGCTACAGGAAACTACTTGGAAATGAAATAAATCAAAAGGAGCACATAGGGTTTACATGTCCAATAGTTTCTGTAGATTTTTTTCATTTATACTTGGTTTTTTATTAATGTTAATACGTTCAATTTTATATTTTAAAAAACCTTTTCGAAGAAAGTTTTAATGCAACCAGTACTTTCGTTTAAAAATTAGAGACAATTTGGGCTCAGCAAGTGTAAAAATTTGAAGCGTTACCTAATTAATTAGGCAAACATTTAAATTAATCACAGTTTTGAGCGCAGAATAAGTTTCCCGCCGATTTTTTAAAATTGGACTAATCTGTGCTATTTTTCCAATTATTCCTCTATTCGAACAAAAGGAATCTTAACCGCAAATTCTGAACCAGACGCTTTGATTGGTCTAGAGCGGTTCATTCCAATTATTCCGAGTTGAACCAAAACAAGCGGGAATTTCAAATGATTCCGGATATCCTGTCTACCAAATCGTTTCCGCTTCCGGTAAACAGTGTTGTCAGTTTTATTTATCATATGCTCGTAAAACTGACAACACTGTTTACCGGAAGCGGAAACGATTTGGTAGACAGGATATCCGGAATTATTTGAAATTCCCGCTTGTTTTGGTTCAACTCGGAATAATTAGAATGAACCGCTGTGGACCAATCAAAGCGTCCGGTTCAGAATTTGCGGTTAAGATTCCTTCTGTTCGAAAAGAGGAATAATTGGGAAAATGAAGCAATTTGAACCAATTTGCCTAATCTGTGGCGAAAACGTAAACAAAAAATTTCGATGATATGATAGCGGGTGATAGCGGTGATGATTGTTGGCATTGTACTTAGGCTGTGCTCTGGCGTAATGTGTGATACACGTGATACTTGTTCTTTCTTATAATTTTAATATTTTATTTAACGATTCTTTTCCTGCCTCTCTCTTATCTCCATTAACTCAGGGGCTTTGCTATTCTCTCATCAGAAAGGGAGCACTCCCCAAAAACCACCGACCAGTTTTGTCATTTCTGTGTCAACTGTCACCTATTTTATCAGTTTCATCTGTAATTACTGTTAAATGTCCAATTATTTCTCCTAATTACCTCTTCCTTTCATAGCTGTTAATTTGAATAATTTTCGACTGGCAGTCTCTGTTACCAGTAGCTACCAAACCCAAGAAACAATGTCTTCTTTGCCGGATACCTTATCAACGCTATTCAAGTGAGTAGGGCGATACCAAAGAGTTAATTTTACAAACTATTTGAACCTATGTCGTTAAAGAAATTGTACTCTTAATGAAGTATAATCTGTTATCATTAGCCAAATTTAGCAATTCACAATGCTATTTGATGTTTTACTTTTAGCGTACCTTTTTATTTAGGTGCTATGAATTGATGGCACAGCATGCTTAGTCATGAAAAGCATGAGTAAACTATTCATGCAATGTAATTATCACCGCAAAGAACGCTCTGTAAATTAAGATACTGATGATTTGAAAGCCATTTTATGATTGAAGTCATGAAACAGTAGCTTTGCGAGAAAAAAAATTACGTTTTGCCGAGCCATTGTTTGTCGGCTGTATCTCTCCTTTGTTTACCCACCAGATAGAGGCAGCTCTAAGCTTTTCAGCATTCATTGGCACATTGGGCTAAAACTTTATACACTAGTGTGCTCATGAAGAAAAGTCAATGTGAAAGAAAACTATATTAATATGGATCATCCAATTATGCTCCTGCCCTCAAAAACATTAGAGCCAGGAATTCTTAGTAGCCTGAACAGCTACGTGCCTTCAAACACAATAAACCTTGACTTTAACACAATTATTTACATTGTACCTCCATGTAAATTTTTCAGGTACATAGATGATAACAAAGCAGCTTACATCAAACGTCTGAGTGAAGCTGTGGCAATTCCATCAGTGTCAGCTGAGCCCGAACACCGAGATGATATCACTACCATGGTGAAGTATGTGGAAACACTGTTGAAGAATTGTGGTGCCGAAGTTGAACTGTGTGATCCAGGCCATCAGGTAGATCTATTTTCTCAGAGCGAGTTAGTAATTTTTAAGGTCATAATGCTTTTGATCAACAGTTCCCAAAGTGAGGGCTGCAAACGTCAGAGAGAAAGTGTCAAAAGTTGAAACTGGATTAGCCAGACGTTGAAACAGGATTAGCCAGACGTTGAAACAAGAGCTGAACTTTTTAATTTACCAAGAAAATTTCAAGCAAATCCTTTGCACTGCCATCTCTCACTCGAGTTGCACGAACCTAACTCGAGGGTTCTGGTCCGCAAAAACCTTATCATGGGTGCCGGTAGTCACCTCCGGACAAAGTTTAAACTCGATAATAGTGGAAGACGTCCAAACGAAAAAGGTGGCAGCCAACCATAGACACACGTAACTCCCTTATTCTGAATACATCATAACAAACGGTTTCCTAACTGACATGGAAAAATTTATGATCAACTAAAGCTATGCCCGTAAATGACAAACTATACAGCAAATGTCTACTTGTGAATATATGAAACTTGCGATCAGGAAATTCGTTCGTAAGAAGGGATCCCTATATTTGCAGTTTGCCAGCCATTAATTTATTCAGACTGTTTGCAAGGTTTTGTTTGATCACTCCTTAGAAATTTCTGATTTTCATCAGACTTTATTTGATGATCAAAGCAGTTCACTATCAGATTATTCATTCAAACAACTCCATGGTTTTCTCTTTTCCTCTTTTGTCAATCAAAAATTTCTAATTTTCTTTCAGACTTTACCGAATGGCACCAGTCTTAAACTTCCACCTATCCTCCTTGGTAAATTGGGAAACGATCCAACAAAAAAAACCGTGGTTATCTATGGTCACTTGGATGTACAGCCAGCAGCCAAAGAAGATGGTTGGGATACGGAACCGTTTGTCCTCACAGAGAAAGATGGAAAGCTGTATGGACGTGGATCAACTGATGACAAAGGACCAGTGTTGGGATGGATAAATGCCATTCAAGCTTATCAAGCCTTGAAAATACCCATTCCCATAAACTTAAAGGTACAACAGATTTTATTCCCTCCGCAAAAATTATGGGAAATCACGTAATTATGGTAAAAGTACATAATGATTCTCTGTAAAAACAGGAAAATACTATCAAGAGAAAGAAATGTTCAATCGATGAAAATGTAATATAGTAATTGTAAGATTGTAAATAGAACAGGGAGAGGCTTCACATTCACCGAGGAGAAAAATGAATCAAAATTTGAGTTATACTGAGTCACTAAGCTGTTATTTGCTTTGTCACAGAGTCATTGCCGATTCGTTTTTACAGAACTATCCCCATCTCAATAAAAAAAACTGGCAGAAGTAAAAGTTGGCATTTTTGGTTTCCCGCCTTAGAATCGCACGAAAGTTTCAGGGAAGATGAAGGATCATTTGAGGGAATGAGGGACCTGAAAATGGTGGACACAAACGTGCTTACAAAATTTGGTCCGTAGAAAATTTTTTTGTCAAGGTGATATGTACATGTCACTTTTTCTCCAGTAACTCCTAAATTAAACAAACTTCTGAGTCAGAGTTTCAGTAGTCGTAGTTGACACCTTCCTCTAGTAGCTTATCAAAAACATTTTCTTTCTTTTAATTTTTGCAAGTTTTCGATCCTAAAGTCAAAGTGAAACGTTTGTAAGAAAAATAATGGCTGCGAAGTGACCAGTTTACTTTAAAACCATAGTGAGCAAGTATTTGAAAATATCTGGACTCTCCCAATCATTTTAGTTTTTATAGTATGCTCTATCTCCTATGATGACATATTTAATCAAGTCTCCCTTTCTTTCAGTTTGTCTTCGAAGGTATGGAGGAAAGTGGTAGCCATGGTTTGGATGAGCTTTTAATCCAGCGCAAGGACTCTTTCCTGAAAGATGTGGACTATGTCTGTATATCAGATAACTATTGGCTGGGAAAAGATAAACCTTGCCTCACCTATGGTCTAAGAGGTATCTGTTATTTTGGAATCAAAATTAAGTGTGCTGCAAAGGATCTTCATAGTGGAGCGTATGGAGGTGCTGTGTAAGTGTTTTTATTTAATTTATTTAAAGCAAAGCAGAAAAATCATCAAGCAAATTGATGGACGTTTTCTTGAACTTTCTATGGCCAAAGAACTGAGCGAAGAATTATCTTTTTATTCTTATTGAAAAGATTGTCTTGAATCTTGAGAGGAAAAGAGTAATTTATCAGATAATCAAATTATGATAGAGATGAAATTCAATTGAATCTTTGAGAAATAACCTGATTTCCCCCGGCAAAATTGATAAAACAAAGAAATGAAGTCAACTTTAATACAACAGTTGTGAAAAACTGAAAGCTTTTAAGTATGCACTTGGCTGTTTTTCAGAATATATTTTCTCTTATTCCGAGTTTATTGAGACCGGCATGGATTCAACAGCATCAGAAATATTAAAATTTTTCATACAGAGATCTCCTGTTGATTTTACAAAGTAATTTTACAGTTTTTTAAGTTGCATTTGAGAGGTTTTGAACATATTTATAAATCTATTCTGCAGGCACGAGGCAATGGCGGATCTGATCTACTTGCTGAACACTCTGGTTGATATAAACGGAAAAATACTGGTAACAGGAATTTATGATGAAGTCGCCCCTGAAACTGCGAATGAGAAGGATGTTTATGATCCAATTGAATTCAATTTATCTCACTTCAAGAGTGACATTGGCTGTTCAAAAATCATCCACGAAGGAGATAAGGTAAATTTAATTATTTTGTTTCTCTCCCCCTGGCCTTTAGGGCCGTTCACAGGTGGATTGCATTTTGCAAAAAGGAACCAAGAGCATTTCAGTGTTGCTAGCATTGTGCAACTTGCATTCTTTGAAACAAAATTACTGAAATCGTGCAAAAAATTAAATTTACAAATGTAATTTTTGTCTTGAATTTGTAGTTTATCAGGAGTAAAGATTAAATTTGTTCAGATAATCAAGTCAAGATGTTCCCTGGGAAAGGGAGAACATAGCTTTAATGACTTATTAAGGGCTTCTCAAATTATAATGCAATAGTTCTAAAATCTTTAAGCTTAATTTTCAAATTTGCTCTTTTCCTTCAGGTCAAAACTTTAATGAGCCGGTGGCGACACCCAAGCCTCTCGATTCACGGCATTGAAGGAGCTTTCAGCGGCACTGGTTGCAAAACTGTCATACCCATGCAAGTTATCGGCAAGTTCTCTATTCGTATTGTTCCCAATATGACTCCAGAGAACGTTGAAAAATGCGTTGTCAGTTATCTGGGAAAAAAATGGAGTGAAAGGAAGAGTCCCAATGAATTCAAGGTGTGCTAATTTCTTTGTAACTAATCTTATGTACCGACTTATTCACCAAATTGTTGTTTTATCATGCATTGCTTTTGCAACTAAAAATTCATCAGTTTTATCAACAAACATGGCAGTGGAGATAAAAATGAGATCACAATCTCGAAAACCATGCGTTGAAAAATGTGTTACGTTAATAAATAAAAAAATATGTTAATCTCTTTGTAACTAATCTTACATACCGACTTATCCACCAAATTGTTGTTTTATCATGCATTTCTTTTGCAACTAAAAATTTATCAGTCAATAAACACGGCAGTGGAGACAAAAATGAGATGAAAATCTCAAGAAGCATGTGTTGTTTATGTCCATATGTCTCAATGTCTGATCTTTGAGAGATGCACTTTAATGCCTAGTTAAAACTATCTGTATTTGTTCTATTCAGGCATACATGATCGATAGCGGGCGCAGTTGGGTTGCTGACTCCAGTCATGAACATTACGAAGCTGCTAGGAAAGCAACCAAGCATGTTTACAATGTGGATCCTGATTTCACGCGGGAGGGTGGATCCATTCCTGTAACGCTCACTCTACAGGTTTGTACTTTTGACTTCACTTCAGGCTTTGTTTTGTGCAGCACATTCACTGAAAATTTTGCTCAAAAAGTGAGATGATTTTCTTAAAAAAGTATAAAATAAAGAAAGAAGCTCTGTTTTTCTAATGTGTGTCTTTCGAATATGCAAGCGTACAATATTGTGGCGTTGATGGGTTTGAGATGAGCACAGTCTTAGCAGCTCTCTATATGCCTTCCTGATATTTCTAAATCTAAGATCACCCTCAATTTAACCTTGAACTGAGAATGACCATAATCGACGCCAAATGTATTTATGTACATTCAGACTGGTACAAAAGATCCGACATCTTGATGCTTGGCTTTACTCTCAATGCCAAAGTGGCTTTGTTTAAGGCTGTCGTAGCCTTAAAGTGCCTTAACTTATTTGGCGTGACCTGAATGTAAAATTGCAAGTTAGAAGCCGTACAACGAAGGAATGAAGGTTTAAAGTATTAACCGAGGAATATTTTTTGTACAAATCCCTAGAGCCCAAGCTTTAAGAATATGAAAATTGGCATTTGATGGCTATTAAGTTAGGGAAAGGTTTTGGAAGAAGTTTTCAGTAGATTTACTTCTTTTTATTATTTTTTATGAGAATATACAATTATGTGAAAAATTGCATTTCATGTATACGCCAAAGCCCGTTCGGGACTGTAGCACCATTAATTGTAAAATTGCATTGATTGGGGTGCGTTTTATATCCTGATTTTTTTATTAAATTGTTGTCGACTTTTAGTTCAATGTGTACTTGTATATGTCTCGCAGGAAACCACTGGGAAGAATGTCTTGCTTCTTCCTATGGGAGCGTCTGATGATGGAGCTCATTCTCAAAATGAAAAAATCGATATACGGAACTACGTTGAAGGAGTGAGTACTTTCACTGAATGCTTGAAATCAATTTGCAACTTTAGACCTCTTCACCAAAACCCCATACTTTCAGGGATAAGAATGTCGTCCAGGATCTGGAAAAACCGAAAAACACCAGGATTCATTAGGAAATAAAAAATATCCATGAAGATCTAGGGATTTTTCAGGGAATAGGTGCTCAAAACTAGGAACTTCTGTCCTTTCTACTCTGAGGTCTACTTGTTTTTTAAAATTGGTGGTCCGTGTTGATTCTGTGATTCGGCGGTGTAAGTAGACAATCACACAACTCGGTTTGCAACGTCATAGACTTCCTGTCATACCTTATTTTTTAAACGGAGAACTACTCAACGGTAATTCTTTAAAACTGCCATGATTTTTCTTCTCTGTGCGAAGAAAATTCTGCAAAAACTTCAAAGAATGATGTCAGTTTGTTCTCCTTTAAAAAAATATCATATAGGCGGAGATTTTCAGACACTGCAAATTAGTTATGTGGTTGCTGACTTACACCATCGAACTATGGATTGGAGGAGAAATGAAAAAGTTGATTTTTTCTTCGAAGTTTTGAGAAAAACCTAAAGAAAAATCCTGGGTTTTCATCAAAGAAATTTTCTGTGGAAATCAGGAATGGAATTTCAATTTCCTCAGCTTATTCTTTGCACTTAACAAGGTCTTTGATACTTATCTATTGGTCTTTTAATGTGACGGAATGTGTGAATACACTTATTTTGACCGCAAATTGCAACTACTTCAAGAAGCATGTTGTCACTTGTGCAGCTTGTTTATCAGGTTTCTGTGATAATTGTTTACAAAGAGTCAGTAGTGTTCTAGGCTCACCCTAGGCAAATTATCCGCAAAATGTCTGAACCAACCTCGTATATAACACCTTGATATGTATTGTATCATGGTTAGAAGCTCACCAAAAAAAAAGAGGTGCTGTAGTAACATCCTGGATGTTGAAAAAATGTGCGACAACTCTTGGATGTTGTCATTACCACTCTGGCTGTTAAAGTAACATCCTAGGATGTTAGATCCTAGATGTCCTAGATGTCCTAGATGGCAGCATGAGCTTGCCAACTTCCATTTTTCGTTAGTCATCGCAATTAAAAAGTTTATTGACTCCTCTCCTTCAATATCTAACCATTTTCTGTGTTTCTTTTTTTCCAGACCAAAGTGATGGCTGCATACTTATATGAAGTGTCTAAACTGTCCGACTAACTGTCTAACTGTACCGAAAACAAAGTCTCACCTGGTGCCACGCAACATGCAGTGCTTCAAAAGTCACTGTCCTTTGAAACATCATGGTATGGAATACATAAGAAACAGATCATGTTTTTATAACGTCTAATTGTGTTCATTTAATCATTTATTTAGAGTGTATAGCTTTAAGTGAACAAATATGTTAGTCAAAGATGACAAATTAAACTTTCAACGTTTTTTTACATTATTACTACATTCATACCCTAAAGATTGAACCTCGTGATATAATCAAATTAGACCTTTTTCTTTTATTTATTCATATTATAGCATTTCATAAATTTACAAGTATTAAAAAACTTTTTTATAAGTATTGAGCTCCCTAACTTTTTATATCATACTCTGTGATAATTAACCTCTACATTTTTTACCATCATTTTATATTCTATCTACGTTCGATATACGATAGCAATTATTTGTTGGTCATTCGTTTCATCAGAGACATTGTATTTTTTTGTGGTCAAATAAAGTTGATTTTTTAAATTTTTCCAATTGTTTTCCTGGTGCAAATCTAACCGTAACCCTAATCACACAATCTTGTTCTCATAGTGAACTTTCGGCTTTTAGTGGACGTTCCTTGCTTATTCTTGAATTCATTTCTGAACTTAACTTAATATTTTTCTGAAAACAGAATCTCGATTTCCTGAAATCTTTTCACCGTAAAATATCTTGGCCAGCTCTGAAATGGTATAGAAATCATCTGGGCGTTTTAAAGGAGAAGTTACAAAAACATAAACATCTTTAGCAAATTTCAATATTTCTGTTGCGGCACTGCAAAGTGAACACTGCTTGTTTTGCGCCAAAAAATATCGCCACAAAATCGCTTCAGGCAGCTTCTCTTGGTAAATTACAGAGTTATTCAAAAATTTACGGAAATTTTGCTTTTGTTTCAAGGTTTAAATTGCCTCTTTTTATACTTAAAAAGTGTGCACCTTAATTTTCATCGCAAAAGTCTTTGTCACTGGACTTGTTTATTTCATGGGTAGAATTCCTCGGACAAAATTAATATAACAAGGGTTGGATGGTAAGTTATGCACACCTTGTACTGACAGTGATTTTGGGGCTATATTTTTTCAGTCTGTATGGTGTCTTCAATTTGCTATTTTTTCAACATTTTCCGTCGGAGCTATTCCACCCCCCTTGGTGCTTAAACCCCCCCTTCCGTAAGACTGGAAAAATCTGAATTTGATGTCAGCCCCCCTTACCCTTCTTCCGGATTCATGCATGGTATTTGGGAGGCTATCAGAATATAAAGAGTAAGTTCAATATTGATTAATAATAAATAAATAAATATGTTTATTTCACTTCAGATTACATGAATAGCACAGCCAGTTTTACCAAAATTTCATAAAAAATGAAATAAATCATCCCACCACCCTTTAAGTAAGAACTTGTGGTGGGTGGTGCAACCAAGGAAAAACAACACAACCAAAACAACGTGCCTAATATCACAGACTCAAACTACAAAAATTTAACAGATATAAACGATAAAAACTAATTGGATTGCATTTTGCAAAAAGGAACCACTAGCATTGCAATGTTGCTAAGGTTGTGCAACTTCTTTTGTCTTGGAGGAAAAACCCGATTATCCATTAATAGTTCCTATTTTACTCGCTAAAAACTGTAAATTTTAGACAAAAATTACCATATAAATTTCATAGTTTTTCACAATTTCCGCAATTTTATTGCAAAGGATACAGTCGCACAATCTTAGCATCATTGCAATGCTAGTGGTTCCTTTTTGCAAAATGCAATCCAATTTAGAGACTAACTAATTTTTTAATTAAATCAAACTCTTGGTTGTAGCGGAGCGTTCTCGTTTTAGATGAAATTCGTGTTGCTTTCAGGCTTTCACGATTCAGGGTTTGCACTGCTACACCAATTTCGAAACTCGCGCCATTTTCGGCGCTCATCAACCACCACAAATCCAGGAGGTTGTGATCGATGGATATTCGGACAACAATCAATCAGTGATAATCAGCCAGCGAGTCTTCTCGCTTTCTAGGTCGACTTTTCACTTCTTCTCCTCAAATTATTCAATCAGGAGCGATAATTTGTGCTTCCGGTCAGATTTTCACATATCGCAAGCCATCCTAATGTGACGTGATTAGTTTTTTTGTGTCGGAAAAAGTCAATTTAACCGGTGTTGGTGACCACCAACCTGCGAAGCTCTAGTGATCCCCTCTCAAAATATCGGCCTAGTTCTCTCCTAATCTTCATTACATTTCGTTTTCAGTACATAAAATCACATATTTATTGATTTTTACTCTCCGTCCCTTTTCTTCATGCCTAATGATTCCTGATGCATGGGGCGTAATCCCAGCAGGTGGGAAGTAGCCTTTGCTCGGAGCCTATCGACAGTCATATGCCATATTTCTGTTTCAATTTTAGAAGTAGTCTCCTTGTGACCACAACCAGCCACACCAAGGCTTCATTTTACAATGGAGAGGAAGATAAAGCTTAAATCGCTGAATGAGTACATCACATGCAAAATTTGTCAGGGTTACCTGGTGGACGCAACCACTGTGACGGAATGCCTGCACACTTGTAAGTATCTCAGCCCAAATTTAGCATCCCACAGGTTATTCTGGAGACTTTTTCCTCAAATAGTTGGATAAACAAGTGCAAAAATCCGTGTATCTTCCCACCATTGCCAAGAATGTGAGGCATCAGCACAAATCAGAATTGGGGAATGAGAGACCAGGAGGAACTCGCATGATAAAAGAGTACCATTCAACATAAAACATTGTGCAAACCAATAGGCTTTCTCTCAATTGACGCGCTTCAGGTTGTGATGACCTCAGTCCTTCCGCCCCCCCCTGAATTCTTTTACCATGCACCAGCCTTGGTTAAAGCTTTGGATCTTGTCATAGTAATGAGAAAAGATCCATGACCAATTTTGTCACAGACTCCAGATAGTAATAATGAACGGGGTGAAATAACCTTTAGAATAGGAAAAATTTGCAAGGAAACCCAAAAATGCGGATGTAGATAGAGTTAACCATTCACTCAACGACTACAATGTCGAAAAACTATGAAGAGCGAATATTACTTGACACACCTTGATCTTGAGTCAGTAAGGTCTTGTTTCTATAGGATGTTGTCCTGCAATTCTTTGCAGTGAAAAGCCACTTTTGTGAAGTGGCAAAAAGTATTTACTGTCTTTATATAAGGTACACTGATTCAAGAGCAGTTTGTACTCAAAATTCAACTGTTGATTATTATCATAGAATAAATAAGAGAAGAAAAAGCAAAAGTAAATCGTTTTCCTACAATCGATGGGGCTACTAGAAGTAGTTTCAAGCAATTTCATGTGTCCATCTAGGGCCTAAGTGAAAGTAATCCTCACTTACAGATGTAGATCGGTCATCTTTTCCTGTAAGTCAATTTATTTGCTCTTTCATTCATTATTGTCATTTTTTCTTTCAGTTTGTAAGAGCTGTCTTGTGAAGCACTTGGAAGAAAATAACACCTGTCCACAATGCCAGATCGTGATCCATCAGTCTCACCCGCTTCAGTATATCAGCTTCGATCGAACTATGCAAGATATCGTCTATAAACTAGTTCCTCAGTTGCAGAAAAGTAAGAACCTCTCATGTAGATCGTATTTGATACATCAAACTACATCAAACGGGTGAGATTGTATCAATATCGATCGGTTCAAATCATAAACGTAGCCTCAAAAGTCAATTGAGAAATCTGACAGAACGGGTTTTTGTAATGGATTTTTAATTCGTATGAGCACTTATCGGTTAAGAGAAGTGAAATTGCTACGTGATTGCTACGAAATTTCTCATTTTCAGCTTTTCTGACAAATATCCTACAATTCCGGTTTGAGGTGTGTTCTACTATTTTGAACCGAACGATACATCGAACCACCATTGAATACAATCCATTGAACACAATATCGCGAAATTTAAACAGCGGTCAATTTTGAGACTGGAGCTTAACAACTGCAGACTCTTTCTGCCTAGACATGCAGACTTGGACTACGTTGAGCAAAAACTAACCAAGTCACATCAGCCATTGACAAATTTCATTTTCATTTTTCATACAGAGGAACGATAGTGAATCTATATTCGTTTGAAAATTTCAGGGTATTCCCTTAGTGTCAGGAAGTCAAATTCCTGAAATTTTCAAAAACATCTGTACAACCTTTCTGTGATAGAGAACCAGACTGTTCCATTGCATTTGGAAAGGTCTGATCGGACTTGGTTCCTTACCGCTCAACGTGTTCCATTTTAGGAGTAAAGCAATCAGAGTACTCGAGTTTGATTCTCATGGGTTGGAAAGAGAGCTTTAAAAAAGTGAGATGGAAAAGATTTTATTTGATTTTCTTAAGACAGGAATCAGTTTATTATGAAAAAGTTTTAAGTTCTTAAAGCTTTAAAAAATATGTAGGTACCTTTTTCAAAGACGTTTTCAGAAATGAATGGGCTATTTTCCATTTTGTTTCTTAAAGCAAGATCCAGTTTCTTGTTAAATGGATTGCATTTTGCAAAAAGGAACCACTAGCATTGCTATGATGCTAAGATTGTGCAACTTCATCTTTTGCAATAAAATTGAGGAAATCGTGAAAAACTATGAAATTTAGATGGTAATTTTTTTCTTAAATTTACAGTTTTTAGCGAGTAAAATAGAAACTATTAATGGATAATCGGGTTTTTCCTCCAAGACAAAAGAAGTTGCATAATCTTAGCAACATTGCAATGCTAGTGGTTCCTTTTTGCAAAATGCAATCCAAATATTGTAGCTAATACAACCCCATACATTAATATTTTTTTATTTTTTTTTTATGGATTTTAAGATAGAATAAGATAGATACGAAGTTAGTTTTATGGATCTAGGGAAATTTTCAAATTTTTGGATTATGTTTTTCTAACATTAATATTTACTCCTCTTGCAGATGAATTGAAACGAGAGCAAGAATTTTACAGAATCCGTGGTCTTCCATGTCCCAAAGATCTACTTCCAAATGGTACTGAACTTGAACCAGAGAAACCAGTTGTAGAGCAAGTAGCTGAAGCAGACTTCCACCGAATGGATGAACAGGTAAAAAACAATAAAACAATATTGAGCTTTTCAATCACACAATTTTCATCATTGAATATTTTTTGTTCATTTTTCCCTCAAGTAAAGTTCTTCTCTTGTTGATATATTGGAACAAAGTCCAATTTTCATTTGATTTTCTAATTATGATTTGGAAGAATGGACCACTAGACAAGGTACGAATTAAAGCATTCTGATACATATTTGGATTGCATTTTGCAAAAAGGAACCACTAGCATTGCAATGTTGCTAAGATTGTGCAACTTCTTTTGTCTTGGAGGAAAAACCCGATTATCCATTAATAGTTTCTATTTTACTCGCTAAAAACTGTAAATTTAAGACAAAAATTACCATCTGAATTTCATAGTTTTTCACAATTTCCGCAATTTTATTGCAAAGGATGAAGTTGCACAATCTTAGCATCATTGCAGTGCTAGTGGTTCCTTTTTGCAAAATGCAATCCATTTCTTAACTACAATTTCTTGCAGAAGACGATTTTTGCATAAAAAATTACTGAAATCAACTCCTAACTATGATATTAAAATTCTAATTTTACATTAGTTACGGGAAATTTGAATTGCCCGCTTACTAGATACACAATACTCTACTTGAGTCAAATCGTGCACTACGGCGGTTTTGGTAGGGTTCTCAATCAAGCATTGTTCATTTTCCACCCCTTATTGTTCAAAGTGTAAATAATATAGCTGAGTCAAAGCACCAAGATTGAGAATGCTATATTTTGTATCGTAGAGATTACCACGGTAATCTTCAGTTTGCGATCTGACGTACATAGACCATTGTGTTTTCATGAGCAAGAGGTTTGAATTCACGCATCAAGAAGCATTAAATATCTTGCTTAGGAGTCAATTCAAGTAATTTTTGTTGCACGAATCGTCTTCTACGTTAAATTTTGGTTGAGAAACATGTATCAGAACGTGTAACTTAGTATTTTGTCTAGTGGTCCATTTAACTGGAATCAGCCCAGCAGAAGCACTAAGTGCAGAAAGACCACTTCCTGGTTGCGGTATCCTCAGCTAATGTCTCATCCATTGTGATCAAAGCGCGTTGAAACTTCTACTGAATATTTTCTATGATATTACCATGCTCTAAACGGAAACTTCAAGAAAATTCTCTCAAAATTAGATTGTGACAGTGGGGATTCTCAAACACAGCAACCAAAAAGTGTCCTCTCTGCACTCAACGTCTCATTACATCTTTGATTGCCCAATTTTCTCTGATGATTTATTATCTGAACGGGAAACCAAGCAACACTAAAATTTAAAATTTTGTGCATTAATTCTTCATAGTCTAGGGCAGATTCACTGTCAAGTGTTTAATAGTTTTAGTCATCCCTTGAAAAAATTAAACGTCAGAGAAACTTGGGCAACGTGAAATACAATTAGGCTGGTTACTTTTAGGCTTGCTAGGCCTCTTCAGCTTGAATCCTCCCATTTCCTTGATTAGTGATTACCCACGTGCGAAGTAAAGCATGTTTTCTGTTGGTGTTATAGGTTCTTTCACGCACTCCCACATGTATAAAATATGGAGAGTGAGGAGGTCAAATATCTTGCCTCATTTATTTTAGTAGTTCTGTAATGGCCCGCCAGGTTTATCAATACTAAAGTTTACTGTTCTCACCCTCTCTTTAACTTTTTAGGTCAATGTCGGCTTAGAATGCACTGCAACCAATTTGAAATCTTTGAAACGGAAGTACCTTAGGCTCTCTTCTCAAGCTACAGTTACACATTTGAAGAAATTCATAGCAAAGAAAGTGCTGGATGGAATGGAAAAGTATCGTGATGTAAGTATTTTCCGTTTTTATAGTTTGCACCAATTCCTTCCGCAGAATTTTTGTGTCCATCACTAAGATCTTTAACTGTTTTGGCAATCTAACAGCCATTTACTTAATGTATTGACTACCTCATGATAGTGTTGACATTAACCAGGTTGCGTGGGACATAGGTATTCAAAATTGTGACAAATTAATTTAGTATGATCTGTAACCACTAAAATTGGAAACGTTTGATCACAAGCCACCATGTTTTAGAAAGAGGTCATCTTATCCTTTGCTAGATGGCCAATTATCAAGACTGAAAGGATTGTAGTGTAACACAGTTGTAGTGCACTCCGACAATATTGCAATATGAAATATAGTCGCACAGCATTTTCACTTATTCATAAGAATGCAAAACCAAGTCACCAATTGAAGTCTTCGTAATAGCTGGATTGTGAAAAATTAGGAAGTTAAAAACAGGTTAATTGATTGTCACTCATTGTCATAAATAAAATGAAGAATAAAAGGCAATCAACTCACTGTTGAACTTTTCAAAAATTACCAGTTGAGAAAATATTATCTCTCATGGTTTTAGAACTAGTACATCAATTGCTAATCAGGAAAAATACGTATTGTAATTGGAATCTTTAATTGGGGATTTATTTTCTTGAAAGAAAATTATTCAAAATGTTTCCTTGCAATTTTGTGTGCGTTTTTCAGAGAACTCCCAAAAATTTTTAGTAGGAACTGCCGTTTGGTTTTCCATTAAAAAAGTAAAATACCAGTAGAGACTTACAATGTCGTATTCTGATGTATGAATTTTTCGACTTCAGCCATGAATATTGCATTATTGCATCTCTGAGCTCTTAATTTAATCATGAATACAAGGGTAATCCCAATAGTCTTACGCGTTTTGCTCTCATTTCAAAATTATAAAGCTAGAAAAAATCCGATTAGATATCCACATGGGCATACTTTCAGCACTAATTTAAGCCCCTGTTTTTAAAAATCAGATAAACAGGACGCTCAGGATGTCATTTCTCCCGCAACGCCTTAGGTGCGTTTCCGCCACCTCCAGGCGCGTGGTAAGCTAGCATTTTCGGAATCCACCTGGCTCGATTTTTTTAATTCGACCATTTATGAACGATTTGATGCAAGACAGATCGAGATATAACAGGAGAATATTTGAGCATTTTGTTTAGAATCATTCGGCTATCTTAGCAGATAAAAGCGTTGACTCATTGCACTAAGACACTATCAATCACACTTGGCCTGCCATCTCGGAATTCATCGTGCACTTCTGTTCTTCCATCTCGAAACGATTGGATTGACCTCCGGACATTTCCATCGCTCATTGTATTTTCTCCGAAAACTGCTTGAAGTCTGGGAATAATGTCACATGGCCTAACACCTTCCAAAGTCAAAAATTACTGATGGAACTTCACAGTTCTTTGGCTTTGAAACTGCCATAACTTTACATAACATACTTTACACAATAAGCTTACTTAAATGTCATAAGAACACTGATTGCACTCATCATTGAAGGCCTAAAAAACAGCATAGGTTAACAACCTGGTAAAAAATATTCATAAGGATTTCAATGCGATTGGATCAGATTGGCTGAAATCGTCCGAACATCTTACTAAGCACAGAAACCATGCGCCTGGAGGTAGCGGGAAAAGTATCAAAGCCGGCGCGGGAGAAATGACCTCCTTAGCGTCTCGTTCATCCGATTTTAAAAAAATTGGGCTTTTATAAAAATTAAAGCTGAGAGTATGCCTCATATGAACGTTTAATCGGATTTTCCCTATCTTTAGTACTTTTGAAATGAGAGCAAAACGCACAAGACTTTTAGGATGACCCTCATATTAAAAAATGCATAATCCTAGAGAGCCTTCCATTACGGTTTCAACCTTC
Organism: Bemisia tabaci; assembly: GCF_918797505.1. Classification (NCBI taxonomy): domain Eukaryota; kingdom Metazoa; phylum Arthropoda; class Insecta; order Hemiptera; family Aleyrodidae; genus Bemisia; species Bemisia tabaci. The sequence goes on from NC_092802.1 coordinate 27,314,675, forward strand.
GTCTTACCTCTCAGTGGTCATGATTTCAAGGCATTTATTATTTGTTTTCATTTTTCTAATGGCTCTGTATTACTATGTATGTTTTTACAGCTGTACCATTCATTACTTTAATATATCTGTTGCATTTTTTCAGATTGATATTTTGTGTAATGATGAATTACTAGGAAAGGATCATACTTTGAAATTTGTGTATGTTACCCGCTGGAGGTTTCGTGACCCACCACTACGCTTGCAGTATCGTCCTAGAATTGACCTTTAATCTCCATATGTGCTCTCCTGTCGAAGAAGAAAGTAGAATCGTAATTTTTTTCATTTTTTAATAGAATCAATCATTGTCAACCTCTCGAAAGCAATGAATCAGTAAACTGCGAATGGATTGAATTACACTGTCACATGTAATTTCTTCAAAATTTCTGTCAGCAAGCAATGCACAGGGAGTTAATTTTGAGAATCAACTTCTCATATCGATGTTCACCTTCACATTTGACATCAGTTTTTTCTGCCTAAGTACCTTCATATCTTATCAATGGTTGATTGTCAAACTTCCTGGTGTGAGGGTAGTTATTACTGTACAAGAAATTTTAGAAGGGAACATGTACATAATACAGTGTATCTTTACTTTCTCTACTACTGGAATTTCGTTATAGGATGTTTCTTTTCGAATGGGTCAGTTACGCTGGTCACAGAATTGTGGTTTGATGCTTGATTGTTGTAGATTGGCTAAAAATAATTAGATATGTCCAAACCGCAACTTTCTACGTTCAATATTATCTGTGGTATCGCCCTTTGAAAAGTCGGATTTTTGACGTCATTCACTGCGGTAGTGAAACCCTTGGTTTCCTCCACCTTGCTTTCAACCGAGTGTCATGGTGATGATCATCTATAAGAATCGAGCATCAAAACACGATTCTGTGAGTAGCGCAACTGGCCCATTGAGAGATCTTTTAAGGTACGTTAGTTAGAGAGACATAACAGCAAGTAGAAATTATTATGTATTCAGAATCTAAAGATTTTAGCTAACTCTGTTCATTTTATTCTTAAGTTAGTGAAATTTGGGTTTTTCCGGAGTGCTCACACAGCTGGCACTCAAAATTGCAAGCAACAGGGTTGCCACATTCAGGGAATACCGGGAAATGTCAGGGAATTTTTAAAAGTCAGGGAAAACCTGGAAATGTCTGGGAAAATGATGAAAATATCAGGGAAAGAGGCTTGAGTCACTTTTTCTTTGTTTTCTAAGAAAGGCTTGACGTTTTGAACATCTAATTCGCCTGAAAATCATCTGTAATTATGTTATTTTCACCATCTGGCATATCTTCAATTGTCAGGGAATTTCACCAAAATGTGTCAGGGAATTTCATCTTCTAAATTCTGCGGCAACCCTGAAGCAATTTCAAGAGGAGGCAGGGTGCTAACTGTTTATGATGTGCCAAGACCAGCTACACTCTTTCATGCCAGAAGTTTCTTGTGTTTTTGTGGTATTATAATTCTTTTAGCACTATGCCACTAAATTTTGAAATGAGTAGGAGGCAAATCATCATGCGTCTGGCTTAAGGGTGTATCTTCATTTTTATGTCAGCCCTGTTGTCTATATAACATGCTTCCGCGGCTAACAAGGAAATGAAGACACACCCTCATAATAGACGAGCAACGAAATATGTGACCTGTCAGCATTCATCAAAAATTGTTTTGCTATCTATTTTCTAGTTCAAATTTCCAAACATGGTTTTGCTAGCAAACTTGGGAGCCAACATCGTAAATTTAGCCTCTGCTGTTTATGTTTCTTGAGAATTCTTGTGATAGTTAAGAAAAAAAGGCAAATTTAAGAATTACAATAAATGTTGCAAAAATTGTCTGTATTACTGGAGGCTGATATGTATTTCCTTTTATTGCGTACTTTTGAAATGTAAAGTAATGTAATATACTTTCCTACTTTCTAGTTTAAGTAATTCAATTAGTGCAATTGTATAGTTTATGCAAGTCAGTAGTCGATACTTAGGAGTCCAGATTTTTTTTTGATCATGCTAAGTTCGAGTTGTCAAAGTAAAAATTAGCGAACTTTTTCTCTTTTTAACCATTGAATTTTTTGGTTTGTATTTTATCTGTTATTCCATGCCTCAGGAAACAAAGAAAGAAAATGAAGAATGAAACTTTCTGGTTAAGTGTTCATACGAAAAAAAATGTCCTGCAGGTATTTAGCAGTATTACACAATACCTAGTTAATTCACACTTTCGTTTATAAATAGGAAGTTGCTGGGGTATCATATGTGATACATCTCTTTACCATTATTGATCGTTGTGCTGAGGCATATGTATCAGTGATAAAATGGTCCAAACATTGGAATTGCTGAAATAATCTGGTTTCCAATGTCGTATTTTAGTTTTTATCTGAAACCTCTTTGGGTGGAGATAAATGAATCAGTGAGGATGAAAACACACCAACTCGGAAAAATGAAAGTGTTCAAGAGACCAAAAAAAAAAAAAAGAGTGTTATTTTCCATAGCTTTTATGGAAACTGGGCATCTTCAATGAAATTGTGGCTTTTTTAAGTTTCCGAGTTGGTATGTTTTTTTTCTCACAGATTCAACTTTGACATATTTTTTTGTTTCTTAGTTCGATTTTTTCACTTTTTTATCCTTAAATGTGTTTGCATTCTTCTTGTTAATCGAATCTGTCAAAAATGGTGTTTTTGAATATTGTTAGAGTAACTAATCATTGAGGGGAAAAAATAATCATTGTGATGAAGGTAACGTGCAATTTTTAGCATGTTTTTTTAATACTAAGATTTCAGTGTACAACTAAAAATATTGAGCTCAAAATTGATTTATGTGTTCCTGGCCAATGATAGCTTGGGACAGTAGTTATAGTTAACTAGCATGTTTCCCATTCATCTCTTGCAAGTCCATTTGTCCTTTAAAAATTGTCCTGTCATTTCCTGACAGTCTATTCAAATCAATATAATTTATTTCCCAACGTAATTACCACCTAAGCATGTTTTTTCTACTCGGTAGTAAGTTGAATCATTGAAATATCTATGTTTTTTCTGATGAATCTCTGTTTTTTACAGACATTAATGCAATTTTTCATGTTTTAAGATGGACTCCCATGCGAGTAGACTAACCCAATTGTTCCTTACGGACAAAATCTAATCTGCCTCCTTACAATTATCACTAGAAGTACATAACTTTACATGTTTTTTTCTTTTTTTTTCTTGTCTCCACTTACTGAAGATTTGCATTTTGCCTGTCACGTGCTATCTTTGTCTATTATGTCTGCAATAAGTTTTGACTGCTGTCTCTAGTAGCAGCCCATGAGCCCCAACAAAATCTGTAGGCCGATTGCTGAAACTATTTCTTGCTTTGTCCTCAAAATATGACGAGACTTAGTTGTATCTGTACCATCAATTTTTGTTGTCTTGACTCTGATGCCACAAGTTTCAATGATCAGCCTGCTGCTCTGAGTATGTTTAAGTCCATAGATGGGGACACATGATGTCTGAAGAAAGCGAATTCCTTCTTGAAAGAATTGTACATCTTTCCTCATGATTTTGGAAATTTTTCACAACCTCAGTTTCAATGTTTTAACAAATTAAGATAGAATTCATCAAACTCTAGTGCGACATTTTAGGTGAAACAAATAATTGTACTTGTTTTTTCAAGTGTGATCAGAAGTTACTGAGATCATTATGCTGTTCTGGCTGTTGATGGCTAACAAACAATACCGCCTATCTGCAAACTGACGATTTCGCAGAAGAAGAGAAATTTTCGCCACTTTTGTAATTTTAAGGTTGACTTTGTAATTTTTTCATACAATACAGCATTATTGAAGCGCTCCTCCACAGAACAGGAAAAAAATTAAAATCATCAGCTTGCATATTTTATACTGTAGAAAGCGGCAAAGTCGCTAACTCATTTTTGCTAAAATTGTCAGTTAGCGGTATTGGCTGTTGGTCCTTGCTATTCTTTAGCACTTTTATAAATGTTTTATCTCTTCTTTTTTTTTACTTTTTATGCTGCGTCTGTTTGCCGTCCATCGATGGACGATTGGCAGATGAATTATTTTGAAATAAGCATGAATATTGAAATGTTTTCCTCTGTTGCTTTTATTGTAATTTTTACTTTAAGAAATGTGGGGAAAGTGTTATTAATCCTTTCTAGGCTGTGATTAAATTTACATGAAGAATTTATCTGCGACTTCATTGCTAATACTTGTCACCCAATATCCCTTTAATTGACAGTGAGATGTAATCCTCTGGTCTGTGAGAAGTTTTTAGAAACGCTGAAAAGAGACCGGAGGCAAGGACAGTTTGACTGAATTTCATAGAAGGGATCTAACTCGATTATAGTTTTTTTTAGAACTGTTAAACTTCTTTATTGCTGTATAAAGAATGAAATGCATTGTAACCAAGTTTGCACATTGGTTATCCTCTATATTTAACAATTCATATTGGAAAAAGTAACCTTTTATTCATTTGACGCATTTATTAGATGGAGATTAAGATTTCTATAACACTGTAATTGAGTTAGGATCCCTTCTGTTAAATGTGATACAGTTAAAAAGCTGCTCGGAAGTAACTCTATATCTAGAAATTAGAAAAATGAATGCTTCAGAACTCTGAAGTATGTATGAATCTAGATAGCAGCACAAAATTGGAATACTCAGTCTATTGAAATTTCGACACAAAATCTTTCGGTCAACAAATTATCGTAGAGAGTTAAATATCTCAAGTACTGAGGAAAAGGGGAGAAAGAAAAAACAGGCCTTGTAAAATACAATTGATCGACATTAATTCATTTCAGCTTTTAATCTAGCACAATTCAAAAAATAAAAACATTAAACTATTTTAAGTCAATGCAAAAATAAAGATTACACTAGTCATGAATCGAATAAAAAGTATGTTTCATTAAACAGTGCATTTTCTACTGCTCAGTGCTTGCTTCACAGAGAATAGAAACAAAACAAAAGACAGGACAGAGGAGAAAAGAAAAACCGGAACTTAGCTTTACACGGGAAAATATCACTTGACAATTCACTTCGTTAGATATCATGCTCAACAAAATAAACCGTTCCTATCTTCTGGGAAAATGGAAATAAATAATATGTAGGAGAAAAAATTAATACATAAATAAGAAAATACGTACACTGAATGACTGACAAGTGGATTTTCACTTAAATCCAGAACTTGACAAGCCAACTTGGCTGTTTCGATCATTTCTTACACCAACATTGCTTCATTGCGCCTAGGACGTCTTCGCATTCCTATCACTGTTGCTATAAATTATATCATCAATCCCTTTTCACAGTTCTTTTCTCTTTCCCGTTTCATAGTCTTCAAAAGCCAACGAAAACTCTCAATTAGAAAAATAAACTAATCTAGAAACAATATGATACAAGAGCGCAGCCGGCCTCTCCAGAAGAGAAGTCGAACTTGCAAAAAAAATTTCGATGCGTTGGAAAATTTCAAACACCATTGGTCAACTGAGCAAGAAGAAAGGAAGTCAACCGTAGTAGAGAGAATGGGCTTCGGCTGAAGCATGCATTCTGCGGCTGGCAAGAGAAAACAGCTTTTCCTCGGTAAACAATCGTTAAATTCACAACTGGAGCAAATCGTTCACTACAAATCAGTGAGCCAACACAGGAAAAGGAAAACGATTTACAGCAATCTGGGGTCATTCCACAAGATTTCCACTCGGACCCACAATTGGATAGAACTCAAGAAGAAAATAAAACAAGAGACCCTGCTCCTTATCCATGCACTGAGCATCAATCAGTTTTAACTTTAACCAGAAGAACTGGATATAATTCTCCTTCACAGACATAATCGACCAGATTTAACGGAGAGAGCACTATGTAAAGTCTCTCTTCGACAACTGAATTTTTGCTGACGGACGCAAGATATACTGTCGGACTAACAATAAGATGAAAATATGAGACATGACTGAAGCGTAAGATTAGAGACTGAAGCAAGTCCTATCAAAGGGATGACCTTGAATGTCAAATTCTCTGAACAAAATTTGTCTCTTCATTCACTCATAACACTTTCCCACGGTGATTAGAGTGCTTTTAGGGACCTCCAGGACCCTTCTTGTTAAACAAGGACAGCCACCTAAATCCAAGATCAAAAACAGAGATACTCTGATCTATTTTATACATTATCAAATGATGTGTACCGCATAGTCACCCAGATGCACTCCGCCGAAAATTTCTAAAAATAAGAAAACCTTCCACCACACCACTCGAACTAGCTCCGAAAAATAAGAGCTTTAAGCTGGAGATAGCCTCGAAGTGAAGGTTGGAGGAAAACAATGAATGCTGACTTCAATAAATGGTTATCTTTAGTCAGATGGAACAGGCCATAATACACAACCTTAGGCTGATTCATACTTGTATTTCTGAAATAAAAAAATTGCAGCCGTTGAGCCGAAACTGAGGTTTGTGAAGAGAAAGAGTGACCAATTCTCATCAACCTGTAGATGATCAACTTGACAATCTGATGAAATTAATGAAGTTCAAAAGAAATAACGACTTCAAGACAGCCATGATACCACGACTGTATTGAAGGGTGCCTGAAGTGAAGACTACCTATGAATAAAACAGTAGAACCAAAGCGTTTAAACAGCTACTCGAACGAGCTCCATGCAGAGACCCTAGCGGTCCTGGCAGGAAGCTACATTCAACTTAAATTATCGTACAGAATTATACTTCTCATTCTTTCCAAGTTTCAAAGACCCCTTCCCTAGGTAGTAATTGAAATTCATCTATAATTAACTAAACAATAACTTTTTACACAAATTTACAATTTTCATAAATCGAGAGCCTTACTGGATACATAAACAAATGAATGAAACTTTGCTTTAGGGTTAAGATGTATAGGATAAATTAAATATTTGCACAAGTAAGAACGGAGAGAGAACGCACGAGAGAATGATTAAAAACGAAAACAAACAAACACTTTTTAAGACGATAATTAGATGTTGATAAAACTTTTTGGCGACTTAAATAAATGTTAGACGTATAAAATGAGCAGGTTATGGTTGCTCGTAAGATGAAATGTTTACTTAACTAAAGGCACTGCAAAAATTGTGAGGGATTTACACGTTCCCACAAATTGCATTAGTACTGAGGGTTAACATGATGGGAGAAAACACTCTGATCAAAGGGTCTTGAATCAAAAATGGGACTTCCACTTTTGGAAATCTGAGGATGGCAGAAATTGATGGCACCTCTTGAAAGTTTATTTTATTTTGAGAGATGCTGATCTATTAAACCTCATCAATGAATGTGTTGGAATTTGAATCCGTAATCAATGAGTCCTTCAGAATTTTCACAGAGGCCATTTAAACACAAACAAAAATGCACAAAACCTAGCAGTAACCTTGTCAATTTGTCATTGATTCAAAACAATCAAACTGAAATAAAATTAGAAAAATAAGTTTTTGAGTTGGGGGGGGGGGGGGGGGGTTATTAGTACGGAACTAGCTTATTCACAAAAGAAAGAGGAAAAAAAAATGCGATGCATTGATTGGTTGGGAGGTATGGACCAAGCAAGGAAAGAGCCCTTGCAAGGATCGTCGTTGGGTAAGCTTCTGATCAACGCTAACCGTGGATTCTAGCGGACTTTCTGATGTAATTGAAAACGACAGGAAACTATTTGCTGGTCACTCCGTCTTAGCCGAGGGATGGGAAATCGTGTTCATCATCTACTTTCGGGGCACTCTGTTTTGGTACTTTTGGCTCGCGGTTTTGCTGTAATAAAGAAAACAAAAAAAAAAAACGATTGTAGATTAATGATGATTGGTTATTACATAATTTGATGAAAGAGTGAAAATACTCAACCGAAATAGACAACTTTTATTGCTAATTAAACTCCTCCCTTGAAAACAATGCCACAAACTTAGGTATGAGGGCCAGAGATAAATTGTTTACTTTCAGAGGAGCTCAAGCACTTAAAAACCTCGAGAGTCTTATGTATTCTTCACCACCATAAAAATTCTAATGATTTTGGGAATACTATTAACATGATTTTAATTCAGAAGTTGTTTTAGAATCTCCTGAAAACTGTAGAGGGTATTTCTTGGATGGATTTTATCTATTTTTGGTTTTAAATTTATGAAACCAGGAAAAAATTACCAGGTAGAATCTTTAATTCAGTTAAAAAAATATAGCGAAATATCTTGAACCCTTAAAGTATGGAGTGAATTATTTTAGATTGTAGGTGGCACGTATGTGCGTTGTAACTTTCGTGGAGACATTGAATCTTGAATTTTTTTTCTCACGATTTCAAATTTTGTGTGATCATTTTTTCAAAAAAGAAAATGCTGATAAAAATATTCAAAATTCATGCTACAGAAGTGATTCAATTCTTCACAAAAAAAATAAAAACACCAGAAAATGCATTGTCATTTATGAGTAACACCATGCCATGGATGGTTAAGATACTGCTACACTGAAATCATAGTCTACCATATCACCTGATTTTACCTTCCCCAAAAAATGTTTGAGCCCCTTCTTCCTACTCTGTTTGGTAGCGAGATCAACTTTTTGCATATGCATCCTTACTTACGGTGCATTGCACTACACCTTCCACTATGTCTGATGAACTTGTTTTCACTATTCTAAGATCCTTGAATTTTCTGATGTCCCATTCTAATCAATTTCGAAGCTATTTTTTTACCTGGAACTTCGTATCATCAGTGCGTCGCCCTCGGCCACCACCACGTCCACCTCTGCCGCGTAAAGTCCGGTTGTCACTGAAATGAAGGTTGATGTCCACAACGTTTTGCCTTTTGCTACTCTGCTTGCTATGTGCTGGTTCCTCCGGGTGCTGCGAAGTTCAACAAAAAAATAATTAGTTCTGAAGAAAGGGGAAGCTTTTAAGGGCCAAAAATATCCTGGTACTGATACTGAGGCACATCGGTCAAATTGAAGGAAGGAAAAGAAGCCCAAGGCATGCTGATTAGAATTCTGAAGTTTTCTTGGTCACTAGTGTACCCAGTTTTTGAGAGGTAAATCTCGGACGCACACCTGAGGACACCTCTTACCTTTCCCAAGATACCCTGGGGAAAGACTGGAGGTTTCAGGGACCAACTGATGATATTTTTCATCTTTTGGGTAATTTCATGGCAACTGGTCAATGTAGACAACCAAAATGATTGATGAAGTCAGAGGGTCCACTAAAATTTCAGTTTGGATTTTTATGATATTTTAAATGAAATTTCCTGATCTTTTGGAGCAGATAGACACTTGTTTCATTATACAATCGATCATGGTCAATGAATTGAATTAAATATTTCTCTTTAGCATAAGCTTAAAGGCTAAACTTTGAAAAATGGTTGAAGTACTCGGAATTTCCTGATCTGTGACCAGTTTTCCTGATAGCTTCAAGTTATTACTGACAAAGGATCAGAATGGTGAAAAAAGAAATTCCTAGTTTGTTACAACAATTCTCTGATTATTCCAAAGATTATTTACTCCCTGTTTTATTCCAGTGCATATCTCCATGTTTCCCAGATCCAACCTACTAAAGGTGGGTATGATGACTGGAAAGAAACCACACGAACGGAAAGAATTCAAAGCTGCTCATTTGGACTGGATATGCACAAACCACGCCATATCAGCTATTGCCAAATTTAATTGGGCAGTTTAATTTTTACGTGAAAACGGTTGTGCAGATACTTGTGAACAATCCAGTGCATTCTCTGCATAAAACAAAGTAAATTCTTCACAATTTTCAAAGGAATCCGCACAAGCGTTCTTTTTCAAAAATTGCATTCGCCCATTGCTGATGGGGCTTGGTTCCTTTCTGCCAAACGTGATTAGATATCTGCTTTGCAGAGCTTTAGAAAAATCGCCAGACGTTATTCAGGGCAGCATTTCACCTCCCAGCCAATCACCAGACAGACTAAGTAGTGAATTGAGCCTTACGTTCCTGTAAAAATTTTCATTTTGGGTCTGATAGGCAATAAAGCTTCTCAGCTGATAAAAGGAACTTCCAAACTTTACCTCTATACTAGGCTTGACTGGTTCACTTTTTTTGTTCAAAACGACCATGTTCTTGTATTGGGTTAAGTCTTCTCCTTCTCCAGCCTTACGAATATTGTATTGGGGCTTTTCTCGCGTTCCTTTCAGCGCTTTCCATTCTTCAAGAGTCAATTCTTTGGGTTCCGGTGGTTCCTGGGCATCGCCATTGGTAGTCGGTTCCTGGTCGTCCCTGTTTCTGCAAAAACGCAAACATATCCGAATTTAAATTAGGAAAGTATCAAGTATTATATGAACTTTTGAATCTTGCAAAATTTCTTCTGATACAATACAAATTTTTAAAGAAACTAGTAAGTTTGTACAAAATTTCATCCATAGTATCTAAAAATTTCAGAGAAAAATCTTCGTAAACTTCCTGAAGAATAGATGTTCTGACCTTGATACGCATACTTTTCAAGGATCTAGAATATCGGATTTGCCGACTTACGTATTTGTATTGTTTGAGGTGATAAATTAACTAACCGTTTTCCGCCTTGATCGTTAGTGTTGGCACTGTCATCAGCATTTCCACCACCACCACTCCAGTCAATCGATTCATTCATTGAGCCATTGTTAACAGTTTCACTGAAAAGGAAAAGTTTGTTTATTAAATCCAGAGTCAAAAATAAAATTCTAAGATTTTCATAGGAAAACCATCCAGAAATAACACCCTCACCAACTTGAAAGCAAAAAGCACTTGGTATAAACTTAATGCGATTAACAAAATCTGAGGTTTGAGAATCAACGTTTTAGCATAGTACGAAAGGGAATTATATCACTCAATTGATAACACACAAATTATACTAATTTTGACTTTGAGTATTGGTCACCTAACATTAATTACAAGACTTGCTTCTCTTCTTGGGAAATCGATGTTGTGTCAGAGTCATTTCCTTCATCTAAAATTTTAAAGAGAACGTAAAGGAGTGCTTCAATTCGTACCCTATCTGATGCCTCAATGTGCAACTTAATTCCTCTTCAGAAGGAAATCCATGACACATAGAAAATTGAAAAAATAAATTCATTCAAATGGTAACTAAATCACAAGAGAAAACTAGTTCTCTTCAAATTTTCATACTACTACAGAAAAGATTAAGTGGTAGAACACAGCACTAAAATTCAATCAAGTTTTCCAAAAAAAATTCTGCTTAGATTATTTCTTTCTCATACCACTCAAAATTGCTAGTGTTAAAAATTATCAGACTTTTCTTGTACTGGCAACTCTGATGAAGACAGTGAGTTGAGGGGCATGTAGATCAATCTTTTGAAAATCCTAGTAACATCATAACTTAAAACTAACATAATACACACAAACATAAGCATCCTCACCTCTACATACCCACTGCATTTGGCAAGGGTGATATGAAGTGGCAAATAAAACAAGGGAAGCAAAAACGTAAAAAAAGAAGGCATCATAAGAAAATAGAAGGATAAAAGGAAAATTGGGAGTTGTAGCCAACAGGGTGATTATTATTAGTGGAGTCGTCATGCTCATAACCCATTATGTATGAGGAATACTCTGTTAGTAAACAAACATTTTGGATGAGACTGAGATCGTGCAAAATAGTTGCTTTAGTGAAAACTTAGTTCAAGAAATTCTAAGACTAGAGCTCAAAATAGGAAAACAAATGATCCAGAACCAAGAGCAAAACCCAACGATTGGAAGACGGTAATCATAATCTTTGGGTCACTTTTTCCAGAACCAGAGAGGAAATTTGTACATGAAATATAAATAAATAAAAAAAAAATTTTGGGCTGACTTACTCCATCTCATCACGGTGAGTGCCCCAATTGTGGGAACCGCCACCTTCACGTTTATCTACAGGTTTGACACCGCTACAACAAGACAGAAACAATATTTCAGACATCAGCGATGAGAGGGATTTGCAGGTTTAAAATAAAAAGTCAGGGTCTTTTCGCGATTACAGCAAATCCTTTCAAAGTAGCCGCAACTCCCAACTACTGTAACTGATAAGGTGTGATGAGGATTTACGAAATGAGATCTAAATTTGAGATTCATGATGTATGAAGTTCAATGGTGGCAATGTCATTTTTCTTTTGCTTAAGATGGAGGGAGGATGTTAATTAAAAATTAAAAAAAATTGGGATATGAGATGCTTGGCAATTGAAAAAATAATATTTCAGTTACAAGACACAGCACAGTTCGCTTAAAAGATACCTTAAAGCAAAGTATCTTAAGAGGAAGGAGCCCAAAGATCGAAAAAGGCTTATCAACTGTCACTGGTATTGACAAAAGCGTTCTCTTGATCAAAGAAACAAGGATTTAGAGGAGGAAGAGTGAGTGCTATTCTCTGTACAGGAATTAATTGAGCTTAGAAATATTCTCTTTTCAGATACTCCAGAAAGACTCGATCCAATTCTATGTTTATTTTTTAGGAGCTCAGGGGGTTGAAGAACGGTATGCTGAGAGCTTTATTATGTCAAAATTTAAAAAATTTAACTTTGCTCCCCGGGAACTGAACTGAATTTACCTAGTCGATTGTGAATGGGTTTAAATTGGACAGAACTTCAAAAAGAAAGAGGAGAATTGCGACATAAGCAAAGCTAGACTGAGGTGACAGGTAAAATCAGCAAAACAATAAAGTGAAGCCTAATGATTTAAATAATAAGGACAAAAAAAGAAAATATGGCTACATCATAGGTAAGGAGGCAAATAAAAACCAAACTTTCTTACGTTCTATCAGATCTTGACTGGCGGTCAAAGTCCCTCCTGCCGCCACGTCCTTCAAATCCTCCACGACCACGGCCTCGACCGCGTCCCATGCCTCTTCCTCTGCCACGGCCTCCTTCACCAACCTCATTACCTTCACCATCCTTGTAGGTTTCGAATCGCTCAAAACGTTCAAATCGTTCTGGGCGATCACCACGGTCAGGACGATCTCCGCCATCACCACGGTCAGCACGGTCAGAGCGGTCTCCGCGATCCTCACGGTCACCACGGTATGGACGGTCGCCGCGACCGCGTCCACCTCGTTCGCCACGGCTCTCACCAAACCGGCTGCCACCACGGTTCTCTCCGAAACGATCTCCACCACGGTTTTCTCCGAATCTATCTCCACGATTTTCGCCAAAGCGGTCACCAAAACGGTCCGATCGTTCACGGCGTTCTGGTCTCTCAGGTCGGTCAGTGCTCTCTCCGAAACGATCACCAAATCTGTCCGGTTTAGAGTCGCCTCCATCATGACCGTCTCGGTTGCGGTTGAAACTGTAACAAATCAAACACGGACATTAGAATATGATGGCTTGAGAGGGTATATAGAGAAGAGTCTGTTGGAGAAACTATGAAGGGCTTACTCCTCACGTTTAAGTAAACTGATGCCATGAAATTTGTCGGAGAAGGCAAAAGATAAGTGCAACTAAGTAGTAGATAAATTAACTACCTAAAAACCTACTCAAGGCTTTAACCCCCACTTTGTTAAAAGTGCATATATCGGGGTAACTGAGCGTGTGTTTTTATGCAATCTTTTGATGACAGGTTCAAATGCGTCTCACTGATGATAAATGTTGGTCAGGAATAACAAAAGTCATCCTTTCTCTTTTGCCATACATTTAACTATGATCATTATAGAAATAAGCTATAATCATTATAGAAATAAGTAATTATCCAGTTATTACTTTCATATACCCTTATGTACATACATTAAGATAATTGTATATATTTTCTCCTAGGATGGTTACAATAAAAAACTCTTGAAAATAAAAAAAGAGAGAAAAAACAACAACAACATTTAACAACATTAACATGAGTTGAATGAACATTTGAGACTGTCAATGTCTCAAAAATTGTAATCATCCTCTAACCGAATTCTCAGTGACCAAGGCCGAATTAACCTTCTTACAGTCTCGATTAATACTATAAAAGAGATCAAAATTAGGGGAGATCAAAATTAATTGCCAAATATTTTCGACTTCGAGGGAACTTTTGCTAAAGAAGAACTAACCTTTGAAACCAAAATACACCTTATCATTTGGATTTAAGAGGTAAAAATAATGTGGTGGCTCTGCAAAAAATTTGGAGTTTCAAAATAGAATGAACATGCCACCCCTATCGACAATGGAGCTCTTGCACATGTCAAGACTTGACAATTCAAATACTGATACCTGTGTAAAATTTGGCAAGAAACACGATGATGCCACCGATTTTCTCAGAAACCAACTCCAGATTTCATAACTTGTCTCAATACATAGCTCAGCAGTCAATGTTTTTTTAAACAATGGTTTGAAATTCATGGCATGATCAAAGTTAATAGATGTTATGACACAGGTAATTGCATCACGAACAGGAGATTAAAAGGATTTACGGCTACAGTATGTATTCAAAGCAATAATGCCGGATATACCAAAATTCCTTCACCACACACTTAGTATAACAATGAGTAATAGAAATAAAATAAAATAATAAATAATAATAATGATATGGTAAAATAATGGTAATGTAATATGATGAAATATTAATAATATTGCGGCAAAAAATGATAAATAACTAACCTCTGATTGCTTCGTCTCTCTGGTCTGTCTTCTTGGTTTCGTCGGTTGTTCCTCTCCTCACGAGAATCCCCGGATTTCAACGCTGGCTTAGCCGAGTCAAACTTGGGTTTCTTAATATCCGAGTCAGGTTTTGGCTTGGCGTTTTCAACCTTGGGTTTAGGTCCAGGTTTGGCAGCATCTGAAAGATTAACAGGGTTTTTAAAATAAAACAATAGATAAATTGAAAAATCTTACAACTTTGTTTAAGATTATTGGGACTGAGCAACTGTCATTATATTCAAGACATTTATTCCTTTAAAATCTTCCATTACTACAGTGTTTTGATTTGCTATCGTTCATTGTTTGGCAATAAATCTCTGCGTAATATATGAATCTTTAGGTTAATCAAGTCATTGGGTGCTGCCTCAAGGCTAAATGGTGATTGGTTCTTGTTTGAATGTAGATTGGGCAAGCTAGAGACCTAAGAAAGAAGAGATTTAATGCCTTCATTATACCAGAGAAACTGAACTAAAAGGTTCATTCTAAAGTCTAGCAAGAAATTTGGCATACCCTCCGAAGACAACATAATAGATGGAAAGCAGAATTTCACTGATAACCTTCATCACTTCCTAAGCTCTAGAAACGAGGATAACAATCAGGGTTCCTCATGTCCATAGATCTTATGGATTAAATGCTGATCCTGCAAGAATTATGAGAGAGTACCTATTGGTTGGCCTAAAAATAACAAAATTGGTCGGAGAGGGAATCAAAGGTACCTGAAAAGGATACAAGTCACTCATGTTCCCCTAACAAATGTAGGATTTTTCTCAACATTTTACAAGTTATGATGATCTAACAAGGCATTGAAAATTTTATCAAAAAGCTGAGACGGTTGATTGATCAGCTCTTAAACAAGTTTCGATATCAATGGCTGTAAATCGTACTAAAATGGTTGCTGGGTATACAGTGAATGATTAACCTAGGTTTAGACATGAATGTTTTGATTTCGATTTGACATTTGATTGAGAAGAATTGATGTGCTGTGACTTGAAACAAAATATGGCAGATGGCTCTCTGACAACAGGCCACAAGCCAGTCATGATTTGCGAGTCATTTGAATCATGCGCTCAGTAGATAGAGAACTGAGACATCAGACCTGAGTCAAAGTGATCTGTCTACTATCAAGTCAACAATACAGGACATCAACAAAAGTATCTAATCAATAAGTCCATAAACAATTGCCGCCTATCTCTGTGAAAAGGCACAAGTTCATGCCTCAGCATTCATACAACTGATACTTGAGACCTCCCCCCCTCCTGCCTATTGGGAGCACATTATCACATGCTGCAAAGCAAAACCCACGATAAAGCATGAATTCTTCTTTCTACAATCAAAGACACATACTGATAGAATGACAGAAAATGACACCGATCTCATATAAATGGAGTGATTATGTTCAGGGATTTTGAGGGTCATCTCCAGATCCAAAGTCTAGCAAGCCTAACCTAAATAGGCATGGATATCATTGCAATGGCTTCCATCTTCCAGTGTAGTCCCCTACACATGGCACATGATTTGCAAAAAACGAATAAGAACTTTCGGGGTATCCCAATGACTCTATTGCTGATTCAGATGGCATAGACCTAAAACAATCCGTTCAAGTAGGCTGATGACAAGGAGAATGGCAAATTATCCTGGCATGTAATGTTGGTGGGTGGGCACGGTGTGCGAACTTGATCCAAATACGACCCAAAGAAATGGGGGCATGCTGAATGTTAGGCATTTGGGGGGACAACGAAACTTTCGGCGCGTCAAAAATCAAGAGAAGATAAAATTAGCTGAAAGTCACTAAGTTGGGATAACGGATTATCATTATCTAACAGTTTAGGCATGTGGTGACTGAGGGCAACACATGAAAACATTAGTAGTAAATAAGAAGGCATTAGCGGACTTACCAGGTTTCTTGGAGACATTCTGCAAATTTTTAGTCTCCTTGATTCCTTCGCGAGCGCCAGTCGAGGCTTTGGACTTGGATTCAGGCTGGATGGGTTTATTTTCCTTCTCAGCAACTTTGCTCTTCTTCTTGGGCTCCTTGGTAGCAGCACGCGACCGAAGGATATCGAAGGAATCGTCCTCTCCGGCTAGAAAGAGATCGTACCTGTTATTTACACCAATTCCGTACTGGTTATCCATTGTGAATGGATAAGAAGACTGTGTACTTTTACACTAAAAAAGGGGGAAATGGATCGCAAAGACCCAATCGAAGACTGCGAAGTCAAGATGGCGATCAATTGAAACACACAGACATCGGCATCGACTCTCGTTGTGAACGTTCGCAGCGCGCACACACTCACAGGCATGGGCAAGAAAAAACGTGCAGAGAGAGGCGAGTGGCGGGCTTTCAACATGAGGCGCCAGGACCAAGGTGCCAGGGTTGTCGAAGCGCTGGAGCGAAAATCAAGCTTTCAGAGGAAGTTTTGAGCCTCTACTCATGTATCTGGCCTTTTTTGGTGCAAAAATCGCCAACTATGAATAATTTATATGATTGTAAAATCGTAAAGATGGAGGTTCCAAACTTTACGCGAGCGATCGAAATAATAGTTCGTCCAAAATTTGAGCTGGATTACGCGGTAACCTTGATGAAATTTCAAAAAAGCGCAGATGTGCAAGTTCCTCCGCAGCGCTCTCGGTCTTTTCTGAGTGTTTTTACTTTTTTTTAAAGGTAATTCTAAAAACGAGAACAGAGTTTCTTCTTCAACGATTACTGAAATTTATCGTCACGAACAGTTTCTAACATGGGTGAAGTAGATTTCTTCTGCAACTTAATTGGTTGTAGAAAGCCGTTGTTCACGTCCGCATGGGTAACAAAGTGCTCTCATATTTTTTGCGAAGAGCATGGTAATGTGATCTCTCAAAATCAAGTTTGTCCCGCTTGCAATGAAAGTCTTCTGGGAAATCACGATGCAACTATTCAGAACTTAAATCCTCCTGACATTTTCAGATCGGTGTGTATTATTTTCATTCTCTGTTTTTGTAAAACCAGGCAGTTACAGGTATATTTAGGGCTTTGGCCAGTTACGAGCCCCCTTCCCCCTCCGCCATGATCTCAACAAACCGAGATGCAAAGATACCTACATAAAAAGTCGGACGAATAAGTAACCCAAACGGTGTCTAAAGGAGCCTGGGTACACACTTCAAGCACATGATCACACATTGAAATCAAAAGAGTCCATCCTGCGCTAATATTGATTGACATTTTTTGACCGAGGGAGAAGGGGGTTCGAAGTTAAAATATTACATAAGGAGTCTTATTAACCTGACGTAAGTCTAAGCTGATCCTCTAAAACTTAAAATTGATGCCTTGGTATGCAGCTGCTCAGACCCAAGGCCCAGCCAGTAGACCCCTGCTGTGGAGAATAGATGAGCCCTAGCTAGCTCCCCCCCCCCCCCTCTCCGCAAAATGTTTAAGGTACAATTATTGTGGTAATGGTTTCCAATTGTTTTACATGCTACTCTCAGAGTACTTACCTTTTCTCAACCTTTTTTCAATTGTATGACGGATTAGGGAGAATGATTAGCTGCTTGCATAATTATATCACTTGATACCTACTTAATATGGCATCAGAGACTAAAAATAAAGAGTGGCTATAGTCAACCATCATATCCATAAACATGCCATAAGCTATGAAATCATTCTCCCTCATATAACTGCATGTAGGTTTATCATTCAATGATCGTTCTTACTTTTAGATGGTACTTACTGGGCTGAGACCTGACGTAATAGTTGACATCATCGCACGATCAATGGCATTTCGTACCTACCAAATGGCGCAAGAAAGAGCTTACTACGACTCAACAATTCAAACCCTAGAGACACAGATGAATAAACTTGAAGCAGCACATAAATCAGAGATCACGAAGATGGAGAATGAAATGGCAGTTTTGAACAAAAGGCAGCAACGTAAGTTAATAAGTTTATGTATAAGACAAAAATTTTCCTTATTTCAATCTAAAGGACTCTCAAATGGATTGAAAAAATAATTTTGATTGTAGCGATTAATGGTTCGAATAAATGATCAATAATGATGGAATCCATAAATAGTAAATATAATTTTCCTTGGTACCTACTTTTCAGATTCAACAAACAACAATTTTTAGGTTGGCAGATTAATGATACCATTGACTACTATAATTTTTTGCTGCAATAATAAATTGTTCTCTGTTTACTTTTCCCAGAACTTCTGACAGAATTGGAGACTCAAAAATTTAGAGTTCAGGAGCTTGAAAGGATCCTGAATGAAAAAAATCGCCAGATTCAGACAATGCAGGTAATGTATTATAAGCCATACTTACTTACGAATAATTGGCTTGAAAATTATTTATTTTTCATTCATTGCAGGATTATTTTAATAATAATAAGTCCTTTCCATTTCCTTGAATTATTTTGCTCTTTTCTGTGTTCAAAATTTCCAAACTCCCTGATTGTCTCGTAACTCTGGACAAAACTTCTGGTTACATTTTTTTCTTTTAACTCTATGCTGACTATTTTGCCTGACTGCTTTGGATAAAATTTCCACCTCCAAAGATTAAATTAAGGAAAAAAACACCCGAAGATTGTTGTGCCCCCAAAGGGAACTGGCTGAAGTTGCGGAGCCAAACTTGCTGCTTGTGAAATTCAGCAAATTTTTCAATAAATTCCCTGACTTTCCAAGTTTTCCATACTGCCAGAAATTCAGTCTTCGTTCTAAATTTGAGACTATTGAATGAATGATCTACTGTGCTGTTTTTTTGATAAATTTAATTTTTATCTTAATCTCCCTTAACAAAAAAATTGATTTCTTGTATTCTGGCAACTTGTTTTTGAAGTTCTGTGGAATCTCAGAAAATCACTGAAACCTGCTGATTTACGGTATATAGAGATGTGTAAAAATTCAACTTTTACCTACCTATGAGACTTGATGGAGAAATTCCACAATTAAGTTCAGGGAGTTTGTTACAATCTTTGAAGGATCTTTGAAGTTTCACAAAAATGAGAATGAATTTTTTATTTAAGAGAGTGTACTTGAATTGGGTATCACAAAGTTTTTGATTTTTTTACATCTTCCTCCCCAACTACTTTGCATGCTCATTAAATTAAGAATGCTTCTTAATGAATGGCTTTCAACATTAGGCGCAAGAAATTTTATGCATTTTATACCTTGCAAAACATTTTCTTTTTTAGCTCAACTTATTATTTTAGGATTTAGTGAGATTCTCATTCAATATTTTAAAAGAGGTCTTGGTTTTTGGGCTTCACTCTTCATCTATTTGACCTTGCTTGAAAGTAAATTGTATGAAAAGTAAAATTTGGGTTTCAAATTTGAAATAGTCATAGAAAGAGGTCAATTGCCCAGATCAATTTATTGTGCTGACTCATTGGGGGCAACCTCTGGCAATTTTTGAATATTTCATATTATTGCTGAGAATTTCATTTCTAGAATTTTCATTTTCTGTACCAACGAATTGCAGCAGTGTCTTTTTCTGAAAATAGTTAAGATAAATTGATGAATTCTTCTTTTTCCTTCTACTAGATGAAATATGAGTCTTTACGATGTAATGCGTCCTTCCAGCACTTTCAAAGTCAAGATTCATCTTCACAGCAACCTCCTCCGCGATCATTTGGTCAAAGACTAATTCCTCCAGCACAACCCAAACCCACAGCAAAAACTTACATGACACAGGATTGTTTTCTGCAGGGACTCAGTCAAGGCTACAGGAATCAACCTACTAATTGTAACGAAGCGAGAGAAAAGGTTACGATACAGGATAGTTTTCTGCAGGGACTCAGTCAAAACTACAGGAATCAACCTCCTAATTGTAATGAAACAAGAGAGAAGGCTAATGAGACATGTGAGTGAATTATAATTTTTTCAATTCATCTCATTATTACCAAATTTCTTATTGTCTTTGAGACAGAAAGTGGAATTTAGAGACCCAGTGAAAAAAAATAATTATTTTATGTAACATTGATAGGAGAAACAGTGACACTGCACAGCCGGAGTGAACAATCTGAAACTTTGACGTGCTTAGTTGTCTTCACTAATATTTGGAGAAGAATTTGATGGAGAAATAATTTCTGCGCTGCTACATACTAATTTCGATTGATAGATTTTCCGATTATGACAGATTTGATCAGATGAAAAAATATCAATGGCTAAATGCAAAAAAGGGTATCTCAATAGCAC
The DNA here is from genome assembly GCF_918797505.1 of Bemisia tabaci. NCBI lineage: Eukaryota > Metazoa > Arthropoda > Insecta > Hemiptera > Aleyrodidae > Bemisia > Bemisia tabaci. The sequence continues at coordinate 27,335,401 of NC_092802.1, forward strand.
TGTTTAAAAATCTTCAACTAGGTTTTATTTTCGTCAGGGAAAACTGATCGAAATGTGCAATTAGGTGTGATTTTTCTGGAATGAGAGGAGAAAAATTCATTTACCTCATTACATGCAATATAGCTTGCAATGTTCTGAGCTTGTTATCTTGTTCTTGATGCCAGGTAAAGGCTGAAAAATTTTCTTTCACACACGGAATCTCTGCTGGGAAATAACTCAATCCGTTTCAAATAGTTACGATTCATTGGCTGTGGGTTACAGATATCCATGATTAAGTTAATTTTTTGCACGAGGACATAAGTCTATTGCAATTTTTTAAAATTGCCAGAGATAGTTCATTATTGAACAATTGTCAAATGGGCCAAGATAGACAATTGTCTAATGGGTGGGCAACTGAGCAAATTTTCTGGGGAATAAAAGTAAGATTTTCCTCTTAAAACCAACTAAATTCAATAAAATGTTCAAGTACAAATTCTCAGTGGCTTACCCTTACAAAAATGCACCATCTGTGGGAATTTTTTGATAGATTTGCGCCTTTATGAAAAACATTGATTCAACGATCTTTTGGCTTGTAATAGTTATCTCGCTACGTTTATAACATTGCCAGCTTCCATAAATATTCGATCATAATTTATATGTTAATAGGATTGAAAAAGCATAGAACAACCATTTAATGATATGTGTAACATATATTTCAATAAAAACAATTTGTTTCAGGTTTCATGCTTAACAACTTCAGGACCAAACCTAGAATATCTCCGAGTTTTCCTTTTTTTCGAAGTGATAAAAGTTAGTCTTTTTTTTCTTCACAAAAATCAACACCTGTACAAGAATTTTGTTACTTAATTGGTAGAAATCACATAAATGAATTGTAAGAATGTCTCCATAAGATAAAGGATGAGATTATCTTACATTATTATTCAAAAAAATTTAAAATAACACCAATCAGTCTGTTTACTTCACAAATATATTGTCTTATCCTCAAAAGTCTTGCACACTTCATTCACATTTTATAGGTTTTTTGAAAAAGAATGATACAGACATGAAAAATATGCTTAATTTCTGGGAAAAGTTTGAGTGCTGACTACATATTTAGTTAGTAATTTTGTTGGTTGCTCCTTAAAATTCCATATGCCGACTTTGTAGAGTTTTCAAAATTTTGAGGTGAAAGGAATGTTATCTGGAATGGTTAAAATTTATTTTATTAAAGGGAAAAAACCCAACCATATACTTAAACAAAGGCATACATACAGGTATACATTTCATCATAACCAAGCGAGTTTCCAAAGTATCAAATTTTTTTTGGTACAGCCTCACAGAAAATTTAAAAAAAAATTACTCAATATATTTTGATGAAAAATGATGAAGAAAAATACTTCTTACTTGCCTTGGACTGTGAGCATTTCACTGACCGGTTATTTTGAGAGACAAAGTAGTGGTGAAGTCAGAGCAAGACTACATTATCTTGTTTGAAAAGATAGGAAAAGCTTAAGAACAAGCTGGCCTGCCATTCCTATAATTAACTAATTGTGAGTGGAATTCGATGCCAACATAAGCTATCGATAGATTTTCTTTTAAAATCAGCCACAGAATTACAGAAAGTAAACAATGGAACTACAATGAGAAGCTAAATTTTCAGATCTATTTTTGCAATAACATGAAACCAATAAATCTATTCCTTTAGAATTGAGCCGATATTTTTCTTGAGGGCCAAAGCGCCAAAATCCACATTTCGGGAAAAACAGAAAAAAGTGAACCATTTGGCATGAGTTGAATCTTTTAAACCCAGTTCTAAAATATGAATTCTTTCGACACATATGCTCAAAAGATTGAGGCTCTCAAGAAAAATATCAGTTCCATTGTCAAAGGGATAGGAAACAACCTTCAAAGGAACAGTTAAGAATAATAAGTACACTTGAATTATTAATAAACAAGATAAAAATGCTCGAGTCAGACCATTTACGATGGTCCACAGAAATCATGATAACTTTAGACAGAAATTTGTAAAACAATTAATTAGTTAGGAAATTAAGTTATGGCATGAATAACATCTAGATTGCTGCTTCAGCTGCAGTTTTCTACACATAATTTTCTCGGTGTTTGTTCAGAAGTAAACTGGAAGAATCAAAGAAAAAAGGAAAAATATGGAAAAAGAAAATTTTCTTGTTTAAACTGAAAGCTCTCTCTGAAACAAAAATCATTCTACGTTTGATAAAGAAACAAAAAATTCTAAATGACCAAAAATCTTAATTGATTTTTCGTGAAATACTGTTCAATAATACAGAGATAAAAAGGAAAAAAATCAACGAAAAAAAGAGAAAAGAGGACAGCACTAAACACTAAATTGCAGACCTTGAACTAACTTAGATACGAAACTTAACGAGAAGTCTTTGGACTCAAAATTTGTCGACAATAACCAGAAGACCATCAAAATTAGAGATTTAAGCTCTTAAATATATTGGGCACTAGCAATGACTAACAAATTTCCAAAAATAAGAGCTCATGTTTTTTTTTTTAAAAAAAAATAATATAATAATAATCACAGTATCTGACCAGTGACTCAAAAACTTGTAGATGATCTTAGTAAGTACATGGGTGAGGAATGAAGATTTCCAAAGACACTTCAAATCGTTTTATATGCGGTTAGCAATTACAGATGTATTCAAAAGTATGAACCAAAATTTCCAGTACTGGTTACTTAAAGTTCAGATGAAAAAATCCAAACGAAGAAAGTTTTTGGTCAGTTTTTACCATTGATCAATAATAGTTATCGGATCAAATGTTACAAGATAATCAAGAGCTGTGTTCAAAGCTATTGATCTAAAATAGATGCGAAATTAAAAATAATTGCCTACTTCTGCCCTGCAACCAGTGCTTATAATAGGTGTCGTTTATTCTATAAAAGTTAAAATCCCTTGTAGGGATGTATGCCATGATCGATTACCCATTTTTTTTATTGCATTATACTCGTTTATAGGTGCATATCAAAAGTCATTATAGCGCCCATCATTCTATGAGCCCCCGTTTTTGCACAATCCGCGGTTGAACTTTCGATAATTCTTTGAATAAGTGAAGGTGATGCGGCAATAAAGAGTCAAAGAGATCCCTCATTTCAGCGCTTGAGTACGGGTCCGCCAGCTGGGTGTGAACAAGATAGACATGAAAATCCCAGCGCAATTAGATACAGCAAGATCTGCGGCCACTACCACTGTTGAATCAAATAACAACATTTGCTGCGAGCAAGCAACGGTCTTATCTTGGATTCCACACACTTTTTCTCTTCAGTGTCCATATCAGTTTCTATCTCTCTCCAACTCTCATCCTTAACATACAGACACATGCTGCATTTTCCCTTGGTTACTGCCAGCCTGTCCTGGAAATGATCAAAACTTCAATTGCGAATCGTGCGAAAACGATGGCCCATCGAAAGTTGGCACAATCCTGAAATTTGATTAGCATCACTAGAGGAGTTGAATGCAATAAAAAAATGGGAAATTGATCAAGGTACACATTCCCACAGGAAGTTCACAGGGTCTTTTGCTTTTAAGATCAAAACTTTAAGAAGCAAATATTCTGCAAATATTAAGGGAAATTACATTTCTAGGAGATACAAAAATTAATTTTAATCAATTTCATCACCAGGAATTTTTTTTAAAATCATTATAAATTTTTTTAACCATCATGAAGTTTTTAAAATTTAGAACAGAAATGAGCCGGAGAAAATGGTAAAAACATGAGCAAGTAAAGATTCATTCTTATTATTTTCCTCAGGTCAACATTATTAGCCTGTAAATGTTGCTAACAATATTATGTAGTCTATTGCAAAACAGAGCATGCCTCCTGAAAATCCATTCAAGTGTTTTGCAAAACTGCCGATACCTCCTTTAAAACTGTATTAATCACAAATGCCCTTCCCAGGAACCAGTGACTTGCTAAAATTATCCTCGATTCTTTGATAGAGAGAATTATTGGAATGATCAAAACTAATTTTAAAGATGTATAAAATTTCAAACCATCAGATTAGATCAAATATTTTCAGAGTGTGTATTTTTCAGTAACTTCCGAATGGAATCTCTTTGTGTGAAAATGAAAAAAAAAAGTGCAAAGTAGGGACTGCAATCAGGGTAATGACCCTACTGCACTTGAATTTTTAATGACTTTTATTCCCAAGGTAATAAACTAGAGGAGTAAAGTACCTAAACTCAGGGATCTGTAAGATAGAAAGAGATTAGTTTTCTTTGGGTGGGCAATTATCAGAAGTTTACTAATGCACACAGAGGAATCATGCATGGATTTTTTCTCGAACGAGAGACAAATTAAAATATAAAATTAATTAGAGTAAATAATGATAAAAAAATTACAATGAAAAACCATACACCAGCAGACACTTGTTCTAAGAACTGACGATGAGTATTTTTCATTAAAAACTGAAGACACTTATGGAAATTCAAATTAAAACACCACCTCAGATGCAAATGAAAAATTATATGCAAAAAGGTCTACAAAAAATAAATTAAAGCATTTTTGACCGCCCATAGGTAAATGGGCCTTAGTTAACAAAGACTCCTTGTTGAGTTATTTATAGCAGGCTGTAGAAGTGTATATTACACAAATTAAGCGGAAAAAAGCTCGAAAATGCCAAAACAAATCACAGCTACAATTTCATGAAATTGTCAATTTAGAAAGTGTAATTTTGAGAGAGAGTTATTTGAAATTCTAATTTGCCATGTATGAGGCAAAAAATTGCAGGATTATGATAATACTTTGTGTTTGCTATAGGCACAAAATTGACCTAACCAAGTCGCAACTTGGCCCATCGGCCACTTGAGGGAGTTCACCATAAAAATCTCAAAATCTGATTTGTCGACCCAACTCTACAAAAATTACTCCGCACAAGATTTTGCCTCTGTGAACTAAACTCCTATTTCCTATTGGTAGTCAAAATTATGAAAATAAGGACAAGGAAATAATAGAAACTGCATGAACTAAATGCAGTATGTACCTCAAAAAAATATCGTGAAATTCAACAGAAAGAGCAAAAAATACATGATGAAGAAGTGTAATGATGTTTCAGTTTCTTGGTTGCTACTTATAAAACAATGAGAGGGGATTTAATAAGTCACAGACTCCAAAACACAAATTAAAAAAGTTTTAGTCCTCAGAATCCTTCGAGAATCAATCAAACTGCACCAGTGCTAGATACTTCCGAGAAAGCTTTTTTCGTATAGTTGCTGTTAAAATAGGTACGATAAACTATCATGATAGGTATTGCACTTAATCACCTTAAATTAAAACTGTAAAGTTAATGATATCACAAACGAGGCTCATCAGAGTATACATAATTCTTTGCATAGAATCACATAAATGTCATCAATGTCACATGAGCTATGAAATTGATAGTCATGCTGTCATGCTGACCAAATTGCATCTAAATGGCATTATTATTCGGAAAAGGAGACTTTGAATAGCAGGAAATTTAGAAAAACAACCCTGGTTAAAAATTTATCTGCCTAGACAAATTTTTTAAATTTTTGGTCCAACACACGTATCTTTGAAAATTTACTTAAACATAAATAACCAACATATTCCTTTGCGTTCACAAGTTTTCAGCACATTAGTTTTAAAGATTTTGTAGAATCATTGGTGCTGCAGCTAAATAAAAATTCTTGGAATTTTGAATACTTGGGGTGGTTTTTAATGCATCCTATGTGTATATCAGAAAAATAGATTGTTCCTGAATAAATGCGTCAGTTGGAAAATTTTTTCATCTCCAAAAAATTTTAGGGATTGAGATTATTTTCATCAAACAATTCCTGAGCTGTGAAATAACACAGTCAATTCTGCTGCCTCCTCAAAAAAATGGTGGTGTCTACAATGACTACTTACATATCTTTTCGGTGTCAGAAGAGTATAGAGAATGGTGCAAAAACGGACCCATTACTTACTTTTCCCTGGACCTAGTACATACTTTCACCTCAATGGGTCTGGTCTGTTGCATGCGTCACAGAAATATACCTCAAAGATGCTCAGAGCTCCAGGCCACATATTCTTTGTAAGGCTCGCTTTCTTAGTATTTCTATAAAATCAACCCTCAACAGGGGCTACTCTTTTTGCCTGTAAACTGACATCGCTGGAAGGTATGCTTTTGTCAATCGGAATTGAGCTATCAACTTGAATTTAAAAACTGTGTGGTGTTTTCGTGCCCTCCACTTTAAAGTCAGCTTGTCATAAGCAGCTTAAGTGAAGTCTTATAGCATTTTAGACATGAGGCTGCAATTTTGTCTTTTGCTCATATTTTCTGTGGCCATCTTTTTAAAGTTAAGTTTTCAGTTTTTAAATCCAAAATGAAAGTACTCAAATATGAAACCAGTGATTGCAGCTAATAGTTTTAAATGGGCGATCTCTTCAGAGAAATGAGTTAATTGCCTTTGAAATCATTAGAGATGGCAATAAATTAGCAAAATATTGCACATGTTTACTACTCATCGTTTTATTGTTCAACTATTGTATGCCTAAAATAATCTTTTGAAAAATGGAGCCAGAGACTAAAAAAGCAGAACTGTGATGTCACTGGCGGCTGAAAATTGAGGTGCTTGGAGGTCAAAGTGTGTTAGTGCAGTTTTTGCTATTTCGAGAAATATGCGTTTAAAGTTTCAAAATTTCATGAAATATGTGTTTAAAGTTTCCAAATTTCATGGAGCCTTATGGCGGACAGAAAATTCAAGTTCACATTTTGATGCTTGGAAATTGGAATTTGGGAGTGAATTTTTCACAGAATATATTTAAAGACTAGTATTAGTTGAAATCATTAATACCTCAATTGTTAAAAAAACTGCACTTATTTGCCTTTTTCTTCAAGAACCTCAATTCGTCTTGATTTTTTCCGATTTCTACCAGCTCATTTTACAACAGCTTTACCTAGATATTTCAAGATCTGCAATTTACGCAGAGTAAAGTTTGTGAAGTTATGACTGATTAGAGGTATTGGCAATACGCTTAGATGACACTCTATTAAACAGCTTACGAAAAGAGGAAGTCCACTTGGACCCGCGGTGAAAAGATTTGTCTTGAAGCCCCGAGTCGCACAGCTCAGAGGAAAAACCCGAATCAGAGGAGAATGCGTGCGGCGCAGAGGAAGTGGTGGAGGCTCGACAATCTTCATGTCCTTCGCCTTCACAGTCAGATGACAAGGAACAGTCGTCTATATAAGATAGGTGCATGGCTGCTTGAGCTAAAGAGGTAGGGTTAATAGAACACTGCGACAGTCGCTCTGCGACTTGAGCGCTGAAATCTGGCTCCGTTGCTGGCGTTGCTGCTATAGGCTTGTGAGTCCATTTGCGTAAGTCTTGGAATGGGAAACAGCTTTTGACTGCTTTGGAATCCTTGTCACTGTAGAGAAAATTTAAGGCATATAATAATAAAGAGACAATTTAATAATAAAATATAACAATATATAAAATATAATAAATAATAAATAACAAATAATAAAGAGACAAAGATCATTTCTAGCTTCTGAATAGATTTATTCAACTTAAGCATTCTTATACTTCCTTGTGTACACTAACTATACAACTATGGGCAATGATCATGGTTGTCTCTTCAGCAGTTCCTCTTCTTAAAGAAATTGAAAAGGTTTGCTTTATGACTGAGGGAGGCTTTCACCTTAGAATCAGAATTAGAACAATTTTAAAGAACTTCAAGTTAACAAGCTCGTTTGAATTTTCTGGTCCTTTTTTTAAAGGGATCTACCTATTTGAATCGTTCAAAGTGTAGGCGAAGATTTGCCATTTGAAAATAATTTCATCAAAGAAAGATGTCATGGTTTCTGCAAATTATGGGTAGATCAGTGGCTACCTCAAAGTTGGTACGAAAAAAAAATTCCATTTATATTCTTTTTTCCTCCTGGCTGAGCATTGATATCCTGAAGAAGGATTCACTTTTAACCATATTTTGGATTAAGAGATAACAAAGTCTCTCAAGTCACATTAAGAAAAATAGTAAACATTTGGAATATTTCAGACTTTTTTCAAAAATTTCGAATTGAATTTTGGGTTGAGAAACTCTTTAAAGTTTCCTCATAGGATCATGCAAAAATTTGAAAGGGATGAATTTTTTCGGCATATATTTCATTTTGCGATACTTAAGTATCAGTTGTTGTCCCTTTTTTCCATAAATTTTACCATTAAGTTTTCTTGAAATTCTAGTTGTTGTTACAACAACAATTGACATTGTTGGCATTTTGAAGTTACAATTAAAAGATGTGGTGAAGATAGATTTTAGATAGGATATTAAACACTTACTCAACGTAGGCTGCATATTCTCCAAAAGTAGCTCTAGTATAGGCACAAACAGAACATTTCCTCCGGCGGCATGACGCCAAGTGCTTCATCCCTTTTTTCAGCTGAGAATTCAAAGTTGCAGATTGTTTAGCCATAATTTTCAATTCATGAACCTGTGAGGAGCAAAACAAATTTACTTTTAAATTGAAAACAAAAATAACAATTTTGCCCTTAAAATTGGAGCTTGCATGACACATGGACATTGGCGTCAGGCGCCAATGCCTTACGGCATTCTTAATTTTGGGATAATGCTACGTGCCGGCACCTGAAAGATGGGTGTACATGGGACTGTGAAATGATAAATATTTCTGTCAACAAGATATCATTTTCAAACTCTACGAAACATCTGAAAAACATATTTTCTAGTTAAATTAAAAACTGTCAAGTGATTCCTGACTCCGATTCCAAGATTTTTCGATTGAAAAAAGACTTTTTAGTTAGATCTTTGCTCATTATTGTTACAGAATATTCAGAATCTGGTATTTTTTCATAACAGTAGTTGGAAACTGAGTTATGTCAAGCCTACTTACAAGACAAGTTCTCAAGTAGTAATTACAGCTCTATAATTATTCCAAATGTCTTCAAAAATGCTACATTTATGGTTTTTAAGAAGTTCGCTCCTCTGATAAATCCTTACATCATTAATGGGGAGCATTTATATAGGTTTGTTCCCAAAAAAGGAACCGCAACTTTTCTTAATTCTTCACTTCAAAATTTAGTTTACACTTTTACAGATGATAAAAGTTAGCCTTAATATTTTTCTTCAGATAGATAAACTCAAGTTATTACTGATTTGTTGATCTGATCAAAAAAGGCCCCAAATTCTAAAATTTTAGGGCCCCAAGACACCCAAAATTCCAGTCTTAGGGCTTCTATAAGTTTGTCTTTAAGAATCCGAAGACCCCTGGAGGATCAAGAATTTAGGAAAAATCGCCCAGGGAGCCCAGGCTGCCACAGTAACCCAGCAATCCAGCTAATCCGGCCCTGATTGATATGATATCATCTCATAGCTTACCTCTGCCTCTAATCCTTTAGCACTTTCACACCGACTCAAGGGTTTAGGATTGCGATACTGGATGGGCACTTTTCTCTCTAGACATTGCAAGGCCTCTTTCAATCGAGAATTCTGCAACAAGGTTAGGTATTAAATTATTGTTTGAAAATCTGATACATCTATATATTTAATATCCTATCTCATATAATTTCACTGCTGATGAGGGACAAATTTACTGTGCGAAACATATTGATGCCTCAACTCGGAGACCGCATACCTAGGAATGTCCGTTTCCCATGTTGCAGATTTCTTGTGATACTTCACTTTATCAACTGGAAACTGCAATTCTTGAGGATTTGAGTGTTTTTTCTTCTCTATTTAAAGAATATCATGTGAACATTTTGAGCGAGTTTCATTTTCTTAAGCTTCGAGAAAATAAAAAAGGAACGGAGATTTCAATAATACGCCACAATTGAGATACATGGATTCCAACTTTAGCCATTGATTAGTTTTTAAAAGACACAATAAAGAGTAAAAAAAGGGTGAAATAGTGGCATCTGTCTGTTGAATTGACAGACTTTATTGCATTTGATTTTTCATTCTTGAGATGTGGAACTAGCTGCGGGGGCAGCTACCTCAATATGTTTGGGTAAAATTTACTTGGATATCCTGTAGTCATCATTGGTTCTCACCCCCTTGGAAAAGCTAGACTCACTTTTTCTTAGGTAAAATTCGAAGAATTTACCTCTTTTTCTAAACAGTCTTTTTCAGCTACAATTGCGGTCACTTGTCGAACTACATCATTTCTGGCAACCTCCAACTTCCGCCTTGTCACCTCAGAGGCTTCTGCTTGTAATTTTAACTGAAATCAAAAAGAAAAAATTCAATTAACCAACGACACTTTTTTTACAATTTTCAATAAGAGCAGATGACAGATCTTTAGAATTTGCGGTAGAAAAGCACCTCCAATCCACTGCATGTGTGCTTAGGAAAGCTTAAAAGAACCTAATTTCAATAGTGAAATGAAAGAAATTCAATAGCTTCTATTGAAAAATTCTATGAATCATCGCGTGACTAAAAAACGGCGAAGTTGCAATGGACAAAGAATAGGTAATAGACTACGTAACTGCAACCCACGAGGGACCCGATAGTTAGTCCATCATTTTCTCCCTTAGTCTATAAGAACCACCCATTTCAACCAATAGGATAGCCTGGATAGCTCCATACTCCCTATGCCTTTTTTGTCTATAGCTTTGTCTATCAATTTTAATAATCGGCCCGTAGGACTATTTCCGGACTTTCCGGAAATTCCGGAGTAGTAGACACCTTGCAATAAGAGTGGCTCCTAATTGCAAGATGGAGTCGAAAAGTTGTCGTTTCCCATTTCCACGCGGTGAAAGTGATCCGAAACAATGACAGTCTCAACTCCGCGAACAGGCGAACTTTTCACGTGAACGAGGAACCGGAAAGCGGTCTCATTGCGCGGTCATAAAACGCGAAATAGGGTCCTCGGACAGGATGCGGCGCCGCACGGTGGACCGAGTCAACGGGAGACGTCGGACAGAATTTGGAACCTTTAGCTCATAACTTCGTTCATTAAAAACTTAGGTAATTTTAAAAGTGGTTCCTGTGGTTTTCTCGAGAAAGTTTCTTCTGGAAGCACCCCTTAAAAGAGCTTGATGAAAAAACGGCTTTCCCCCCCCCCTTTTCCCGGAATTTCTTCAAACTTTCATTGTTAAAAATCAATGATTTACTCTGAGTGGATAGCCGGCGTGAAGAAAAAATCAAGCGCGAATTTCGCGCCGTACTCTGAGAGAATAGATCAGAGCGTATAATATCACCAACGACGGACGAATTAGTTGAGGTACCTCAAGTAGCGTGAATTGAGGGCCTCCTGATACGAGCGCCGTATGGCAAAGTGGATAAATGAATAAAAGTGGGAAAAAACCAAGAAGCACGCAATCTTTAGTTTTAACCCATTTGTACATCGATCTTTTAGAGTCAAATACGTGAATATTTTTAAAACGTGACAAATATTTGTAAAACCTATATAGTATTTGTAAGCGACATTAATCGCAATGAGCCGCAGTTGTATCGAAAGAAACTGCAAAAATGAATACAAGAGGGAAAAAAACCAAGAAGCACACGATCTTTTGTTTTAACCCAATTGTACATCGATCTTTTAGAGTCAAATGCGTCAAATTTTGAGCGTTTGGTTGCGCGTACACCTCGCTGCAGCACAATAAAAGCACAAAATTTAAAAGAAAAAATTAAAGTGCTTTGGAAATCATTAAATTTGACAAGGAACCACCAATAGTTAAAAAACACACATTATATTATTATTCTCCTTTGATAAATTGATACATATTTTTCCCCATCAATTTAAATGAGAATAATCAATGTTGAGTGTGCAAACATTCCAAAATTATGAGTTAAAAAATGCTATACGAGTATAAACATTAAAGCCTAACAGAGCGGAGCGGCACGGAGTGCTGCCAGCGCGAGAGGCTCACTGGCGCCTACAAACCTAAGTGGATACTTCACGCACTGCACAATGCTTGAAGTATCCACTTAGGTTTGTAGGCGCCAATGCGCGAGTCGCGCTGGCCGCCCGCCCGCCGCCGTGCGGCAGTGCCGAAGTAACTATTTCACAACAGAGGTGTTGCACAGTATTATACGAAATTGAACGTATTAAGAATGACAGGCATCCTATAATAGTACAGATCTTTCCCCGCAAAATAAATCAAGATATTTATCGTACACAGGAAAAATCTAAGAGCCTTTAGCTGAGGCAAATATAGAGGTTTATCCGGCTCGGGTACAACAAGGTGGGATTTTCTTGAAAGATAATTAGGTCCTGTTACACCAAAGAGGTGTAGAGAGTTTTAGTGAATTTTGTCTCATGGAATTGACGCTCCCCCATTTTTACCAAAACTCTCAACTATATATTATTCTCCGTTGGACCAAACAGACAAAACAAAAAAACGAGCAAACCCTCATTCTTCCAAGACATTATACATTTTCATCCAAAAACGTCGTGAGTAATTGTCGTTTGTATTTACATGCGGGCCAATCAACTTTGGGTCTCAACTGGACCAAAACTCCCGTGCCGAAAAAACGCATGGACGTAAATTACTGGAAAAAACAGTTGCGCGGGCAAAAAATCGTTGACGAAATGTCCTATAACCAACAAAAAAGATATCGAGGTCCGGTTTGGACGAAAAATCGTCTAAAATTGCATACTTTAAAACTGTGAAGGTAAAAATCCCCAAATCACATTTTTAAATGTAACATTATGTGCTTTTTTTTTCAGTTTTTGAGTCTGGAAAATTTCTAATAAACAAAGAATTTACATAGTACTCAGTTTTTTATTTGAACCAAAACCAATTTTTTAAATTGTTCATATTTTTCCGCATCCAACGAGTGGTCCATCAAGCTGGGGAATTATAGGGTTCGAGAGTTATGGACGATTGACGTTTTCGCTTAACGCGCGCCGGCCGATTTTCGCGCGCCAAAATTTGGTTCCAAAGCCGGATTTGGGTGTTAATAAATCAGATGAAATGTTTAAACCGTGCAAAATACAGTAATAGGGATTCTTGAGGGTCGCTGAGTTCGAAAATTAAAGATACTTCCAAAAATTCACTTTTTTTCCGTAGTGCTCCTGGAGATGCCCACCAGGGTGTCTGCTAAAACAGGCTGGCCAAAAATCATTACTGTTACTGTGCTTTTTCAGGACATTCCCAAAAAATTCAGGGCCTCCTCAATAGAAAATTCAGTACTTTTTCAGTGCCTCCATTTGACGAAATTAGAAAAATTTCAAAAATTTGATCTCGATCAAGTTGCAACAAAAATGACAAAAAAATGGAAAAAAATCCGGACTTCTCACGGAACTTCCGCACTTTTTCAGTACTTCCGGAACCCCCTTATAAAATCAGTGCTATTTCCAGACTTTCCGAAATTTCCGGACTTGTAGACACGCTGAACCGTGCAAAATACGTTTACAGGGATTCTTGAGGGTCGCTGAGTTCAAAACTAAAAAATCCGGACTTCTTACGGAACTTCCGCACTTGTTTAGTACTTCCGAAACCCCCTTAAAAAATCAGTACTATTTCCAGACTTTCCGGACTTGTAGACACGCTGAACCGTGCAAAATACGTTTATAAGGATTCTCGAGGGTCGCTGAGTTCAAAACTTACAGACACTTTCAAAAATTCACTTTTTTCCGTAGTGCTACTCGAGAGGCCCACTGAGCGGCCGGCCGGTCGGTCGGTCGTGGAAATGAAAATGGGAAATCCGCGGCGACGTCGTCCGGAAACGGAGTCGAATCGGGCGGAAGTCGTTTTTACAACGCCCGGGGTCGGTGCCGTCTGTTCTGTTATGTTTGGCGCATTCGTTGAACTTTCATAGACGCGCTTTAATTAGAAACGCGGTCAACACAAAAGAGTGCTCCGGCCGCTCGCTAATCCGAGTCCTCCCGACTTCCCGCGTCACCGAATTCCGCGCCCAACGCGGTTACAGTTATCCCCGCCATGACATGACGTCATCACACGTTTTCGCAAACGAGATCTCAGGGATTAAACAGCTGAAAAGAGGGGCGAGGAGGACAGCGGGCCGATTACTGAAATTGATAGACAAAGAAGATAAAAGGGGTACGGAGGAATCCTACTGGTGGATACAGTTATCCCCGCCATGACGTCATCACAAGTTTGCGCAAACGAGATTTCACAGATTAAACAGCTGAAAAGAGGGGCTAGGAGGACAGCGGGCCGATTATTGAAATTGTCAGGGTGTCTAGTTCTTTTCCATTTTGGGAAATCCCGATGAAATCCTGATTTCTGACTGCTAAATTCTGATTTCATAATTTTTCCAAATCCTGATTTTTTGCGGAGAAAAATTAAAATTTCTGCACAAGCGTTTGCGAAAGCATGAAAAATCCGATCGGACGGCCGACTTTTCTCAAATCCTAGTGAAATCGGGATTAAATCCTGATTGACCTCAAATCCTGATGGAATCGGGAAAGTCGGGATAATCCTGATGCTAGACACCCTGCCGATAGACAGAGCTATAAACAAAGAAGATAAAAGGGATCCGGAGGGATCCTATTGGTGGATGCGGGTGGTTGCAATGGACAAAGGAGGTATGTAATAGACTGCTAACGGCAACCCACGAGAGACCCGATAGTAAGTCCATCATTTCCTCCCTTAGACTACAAGAACCGCACCCAAATTAACCAATAGGATCGCTCCATACTCCCTATGTCTTGTTTGTCTATCGCTTTGTCTATCGATTTCAATGATCAGCCCGCAGGGCGAATAAGCAACGTCGGATCCAGACTGGGATGGATGGTAGGATGGGGGCATTATCTGATGGTGAGTGGGGGGTCTGGGGGCACCCCTCAAAGGAGGAGGGTTTCGGGGGCCACTTCCGAAAATTTTTAACAAAATAGGCCCTCCCAGATTGAATTTTAAGCAGTTTTAGCATACAATTTCTGCATTATTTGACATTTGAAAATTGACGAATAATACTCTTTCAGTGTGATTTTATTTTAGTACATGGACTATTTTATTAATTCCTGCGGTGTTGAGTAACCTTTCATTAAGCAGTTCTGTCTTGAAACCATTTCAGTAAATTTTTAGGAGCATTTTTTCTTTCCCTTTTCCCTTGTCCTTCTCTTTTTTTCCTTAAGTGGCCCGAGCCCCCACCCCCCCCCCCCTCCGCCACTGCCTGAAATCCACTGGGAGTGTTATGATAGCGACGATTCTTCTTTCTCGGCATTTCTATGAATTTTTCACGTTCATTCAATAATGTTCGCCGAAAAGTTTGAAACGAATAAAACATGAGCAAGGATTTGCGACGTCGCAAAGCGCAAACAGAGATACGAGGTTTCCGACCTAGCCGTCCGTCGACATCACGTCCTCGAACAACCATAAAAGAGGCGCCTTAAAAAAGTGTCTTGATTTTGAACGATAACTATTCGAGCACGACCGTCGAGGGGTTGCATACTTAAAGTTTTGAAGGCGATTTTGGTTCCCGCGTTGGCAAACTATTCCTGATGATCCTTATTGACTTTTGAATAACCTCGTATAATGAAGAACGCCGTATGAACATTCGAAAGTTTCCAAATTTCCCCGAATAAAACATGTATTTTTGAAGGAAATTATGCGTATTTTTCCTTAAAATTTTCCGATATTTTAGTTACAAAACTGTCTGAAAACTTGGAAGAAGAATATTCAGAATTTTCCCAGTAAATTCGTTGGTTATTAAAGGAAATATGGCAACGCTTGAGGGCTCATACGGTGTCTTTTCTTAGCACGACAGCGCTGTAGACTTACGATAATCAACGTAAAAAAGCTGCTGAAGCTGAATTCAAAATATTAAGAGAGCGGGATCCACCATAACAAAACGGAAACTAAAAACTCTCACCGTCTAGACTCAAGTATAAAATCGCGAGTCATTTCTAGTTATCCTCGCTTACCCGACCCCTTTTCTGCCGTGCTGAGGAAAAACGCCGTAAGAACCTTTAAACGTTGCCAAATTTCTTTCGATAAAACACGAATTTTCAGAGAGACCTGTGAATATTTTTTCTCCAATTTTTCAGGGAATTTCATTCACGATCAGATCTAAAGTACCTGAAAATTGCGAGGGAAAATATTCATGACTCTCTCAAAATTCAACATTTTACCGGAGGAAATTTGGCGACTCTCGAATGTTCGTGCGGCGTTTTTCCTTAGCATGGCAGCATTCCCCTTATATTAACGGCGGAATAACGTGAGAACGCGTGACTCCTACCTATAAATCCCAGTCGAGTTGGCACTCGGTAGACGGCACCGATAAAAAGCAATTGGATAAACGCACAGTGTTGAGCGAAGTGGGGGGGGGGGGGGGGGGTATTAATCGCGATGAAGTAAAAGCGCGAAATTATGGGGTTTCGCGGGATATTTCCCGGTGACTCAGTCAAATTAGGGGGAAAGGGGGGCGGTTGGAGCGAGTATACTGCTAGAGAGAGGAATCGCGGCTGAAACTGAGGGCGATATTTGGGGAGGAAGAAGGAGGGCCAGCGGGCTGATTATAGAAATTGATAGACAAAGCGATAGAAAAGAAGACATAGGGAGTATGGAGCGATCCTATTGGTTGAAACGGGTCGTTGCTATAGACTAGGGGGGAAATGATTGACGAACTGTAGGGTCTCTCATGGGTGGCCGTTAGTAAGTCTATCACTTAGCTCCTTTGTCAACTGCAGCCACCTGCTTCCATATGAGAACAAGGGAGGTGATCCCCGGTCATTGTCACTAGAGTCCCTTTATACTGAGAGTCAAGACAATTCGGCTCATGGATGTCACAAACGGGAATAAAGATTACAGAAATTGAACGTTTTTCGTAATCTTTGATCGGCCCATTCTCAAATGCCTTTCTCCGTTCCTCCTCTCATTCCGTTTGTTCCTTGCCGAACCCGTAATTCCCTGGTCCATTCCAGATTATAATCTTTGCAATTGGTGAAAATGTAATCTTTATTCCCATTTGTGACACTGTGGAGGCCTAAAATACGGGAACCAATCGGAAATGGATTCAAATTGTCTTGACTCTCAGTATAAAGGGACTCTAATTGTCACGAGTGAAGATAATTTATATCAGCCAAGTGATATTTTTCCACATGACGTGTATAGGGTGTCTACTAAAACAGGCTGGCCATAAGAATGAGTACTTTTACAATACCTCCTCAACAGGAAAATTCAGTACTTTTTCAGACGAAATTCTAAAAATTTCAAAAATTTGAATTCCTCGCTCAAATCGCGACAAAAATGTCCAAAAAATGAAAAAATTCCGGACCTTCTTGCGGAATTTCCGCACTTTTACAATACTTCCGGACCGCCCTTAATAGAATCAGTACTATTTCCGGACTTCCCGAGTTTTCCGTACTTGTAGACACCCTGCACATATGAGAGAAGGTAATTGCATGAAGAGTTTACCTGTCTGTACGCTTCGTCCCTTTCTTTCTGGAGTCTTTCCTTCCACTCGATGATCTTGTCCTTCTCCTGTTTCAACTGCAACAAATAAAGAGCATCACAAACCCGATTAGAGGGATGTAATTACGATGCAAGGCAACACGATACCGAATCAATAAAGCGGTGAGTGAGAGCTCTCATCAATGCCTAGTGCTAGGCACAGGCGATTTCCACACCTTCATTCTGGAAGGTGTGAGAGTCCGTTTGATATATTATCCGCGCAGAGTGATGTCGTGATACCGAAGGAGTTTCTTTCAAAATCAGGGTGTGTACTAAAACGGGCTGCACTGGAAAAAAACCACATTGGATCTTGAGTCCAGACTCATGAAAACATTGACAAGAAGAAAGACTCTTGATTCGATCAGATTCAAGCTTAAATTAAAAGGAAATCCGCTCAAATTAAGAGGCTTGGTTCTTGATTTAAGCTTAAATCTGATTGAATCAAGAGTATTTTTTCTTGTCGATGTTTTTAAGTGTCTGGACTCGAGAACCAATGTGTTTTTTTTTCCAGTTTGGCCAAAAATCAGTACTTTTGCAGTACTTTTTCAGTACGTTCCCAAGGAATTCAGTGCCTCCTAGAGAGAAAAATTCAGTACTTTTCCAGTACCTCCATTTGACGAAATTCGAAAAATTATAAACCTTTGAATCTCTAGCTCAAATTACGAAAAAAAGACCAAAAAATTGGAAAAAATTCCGGACCTTTGTACGGAATTTTCGCACGTTTTCAGTACTTCCGGAGCGCCCTTAAAAAATCAGTACTATCTCCGGACTTTCTAGAATTCCGAACTTGTAGACACCCGAAAAATGCGTCTGATCTCTTTGAGATGAAATCACCGTGACAGTTAAAACAGAAAAATTCATCTCAACTCTTCAGGACCTATGAGGAAGCCGTAATAATTGAGAAAAAATTGACGTTCTTTTGACAAAACAACGGACAGGGGTGTTATTCCGCCGAGAGTCAACGAGAGCTTTTACTCTTGAGTAAAATGGCGCCATTTTCGGTGGCTTGAGCTATTCCATTGCCGTTAGTCTCTTTATTCTATGGAACGGGCTCACAGGCGTCTGACCGGAAAATTTTATTGAAAAAAGCCTCCAATCTTTGTCAAGTTGCCACTAATCATCCGAAGGACTCCTGGAAATCGATTGGATGATTATAATCCGACAGATTCTGTTTCAATTACATAAAAAGCGCATTATCCATTTTCAGAGAGGCAAGACAGCCGTGAGTGCTATCTTCTGCATGATTTCGTAGTTGCGTTTTGGACACACAACAAACACATTTTCGAGTTAGAAATTGGCATAAGAGGGCGGCACTTTACTTGAAAGCACTGTTTTCATTGGCTTTCTGGAGGAATAATGTCACTTATCGCTGTGTTGTCTGAAACTACATCATTTTTTGCGCAATTGCGGCTTTTTCAAATGCAGAGACAAGAGAGAGACCCTCCACTCGTATCTCAGCTATTTTGGAAGCTTTTACTTTCGGGACATCAACGTTAAACTGTTGACTTACCTGCATGGTTGATGTTTAATAACGTGTTGGCAGTTTCGTCTTGCAAACAAGCCAAAACAAGCCGTAGTTTGGGAAACTTGTTTGGCTCATGACGTCACCCGAAGCTCATCATCCACCATGTAGGTAGATCAACAGCCGAAAAAAGAGTGATGACTGTTGCTCCCTTATAATTGTCCATACGGAAGTGTTGAATCCCCGAAAGTAAAAGCTTCCACCTGTCGCCAAGAGGCCAGTGGAGGGCCTCTCGTCTCGTTTTCATACAATTATTACGATGAACTTCGCTGTTTCAGCTATTTCAGCGATTTCATCTAAGAGAGATTAGACGAATTTTGAAGGAAACTCGATTTTGAAAAGGTGACACTTACTGCTCTCTTCGCTCTCACGGCAGAGCTGTCGCAGTCAGGTATGGTGTCTCTATAGTATCTGATCTCTGCCCGACCATTCCCCCATTCCGGTCATCCTCGCAAGGTAGAGCTAGAGTCCCTTTATACTGAGAGTCAAGACAGCACCCCCTCATGGAGTCACAAACGGGAATAAAGATTACACAAATTGAACGTTTTTCGTAATCTCTGATCGGCCCATTCTCAAATTCCTTCCTCCGTTCCTTCTCTCATTCCGTTCGTTCCTTGCCGAACCCGTAATTCCCTGGTCCATTCCAGATTATAATCTTTGCAATCGGTGAAAATGTAATCTTTATCCCCGGTTGTGACACTGTGAAGGCCTAAAATACGGGAACCAATCAGAAATGGATTCACATCGTCTTGACTCTCAGTATAAAGGGACTCTAGTCTCCAATAACTGATCTCTGCCCGACCATTCCCCCATTCCGGTCATCCTCGCAAAGCAGAGCCTGGATCAAAGCGTGGACCAACCGACCGATGGGGGAACCTAACGGCTCGGTCCACGCGGCCGGACCCCCGAGGACTCGCGGGGGCAAGAGGGGGGGGGGGACAATAACAAAAATACGGATATAATTACGTGTAACATGGTGCAAAAGTGAAAGCGATATTGGGCCGCCGCGCCGAGTCGCGCCGTGTTGGGCATCGCGCCTGCGCAATCGCGTCATCGCGCTTCGCTCGGCCAGCGTTGTCGCGTCCGCGTCGCGACGCCCCCGAAAACCCGGGCGTCCGGCTCCCGAGACCGGACCATCAAACACGGAGAAAAAAACTTCGTGCGTGGGACCCGAAGTTTAGGTCATATGGATCTCTGAAGTTTTCGGATTGAGCATCTGAACACTTTAGGTCTAGCTGTCGAGGTTCGGATCACACATCTGAAACTTCAGTTCATTACATCTGAAGTATTTCAGATGTGAGAACCGAAGTTTTTCGGATGTGAGAACCGACGTTTTTCGGATGTGAAAACCGAAGTACTTCAGATGTAAGAACTGAAGCTTCAGATGTGAGATCCGAACCTCGACAGCTGGACCCTAAGTGTTCAGATGCTCAATCCGAAAACTTCAGAGATCCATATGACCTGAACTTCGGGTCCCACGCACGAAGTTTTTTTCTCCGTGAACAAGGACCGGATTAGCCGGGTTGC
Source organism: Bemisia tabaci (assembly GCF_918797505.1). NCBI lineage: Eukaryota > Metazoa > Arthropoda > Insecta > Hemiptera > Aleyrodidae > Bemisia > Bemisia tabaci. Next base: position 27,355,786 of record NC_092802.1, read on the forward strand.
TGTATAGGACCCCACGCGGGCCCCCCTAAACTTTTTATTTCTTTTTCAAAATTCCAGATCCGAAAAGGATCCTTGAAGACGGATTTCGAGAGGCTCTAAGCCTGGGTTTTTGGGTGTCGTGAGGCCCTTAATTTTTTGGATTTCATTTGAGCCCCCTCATGGCCGCCCTTCATAACCACCCTGAAAAAAAGTTCGGTCATGTGAACCGAACGTTCACTGTTCCATGCCATCCCAAATATTTGGTTTGTCAAACTGAACGTTTGGTTTGTGTGAATATTCGGCATATATGACCAAACTTTATTCGTCAGTTCCCTTCACCGCACAAGTTCGGTTACCCAAAGGTTCGGTTTGACAAACCGAAAATTCAGGTTTACGAACAGAAGGTTGGGTTTGACAAACCGAAAATACAGTTTGACGAACCAAATTCGTTGGGATGATAAGGAACACCGAACTTCGGTACGTAAGACCGAACTTTTTTTTTTCAGTACAGTACCCTGGGCCCCTCAGCGCTAATCCAGCTCTGGATAGGCTGCTCCATGATTCCGGGAATGAATGATTTCAGATACCAGCATGCAAAGAGCAATTCTCTGGAAGTATACAAAGACAGGATTCGTAGCTGATTCTGGCACAATATTTCCCCGACTTAATCAGGTTTTCCGCACGTGGTTGAAATTTTTACCTAACATTTTCCGGGGGGAAATTTCACATACAATTTTCAGTTTTTTTTTACTTTAAATTATGTGCAGCGTGCGCTTTTATAAAAAAAATGCTGAGGCCTGTATTACTACTGCTCAGTGAAAGAATTTAAGCTCAGCGGCAGAGATTATTCTGGACATTCTGGTTTTTCAACTCTCTTGAAAATCATTATCGCATCAGTTCACAGCTAACAATGAAGAATCGTCAAGGATGTGTGACTGGAATCCACTACTACCTATTCTTCCACCACCAAGTCGAATAAACATGCACATTGTAGCTGAGCGCGTAGCCAGAATGCACCCCGGCGAATAAAAACCAACACTGAGCTCTTGGTCCGGCGTGAAATTTTGCCTCGGCTAATCGTTTGATCCTATCCCCGTTAAAGGCGAGCCCACCGCGGCAACTATGTAGCGTAGTGGTGATTCCGTTGCACCAGAGAGGAATTCTCAATTTGTGACTCAACAAATACTCGGTGAGTATGCGGTTGAAAGAGGTACCGTCAGGGTCACGTTGTCTAACGCCTATTCTTACCGTACTCTGGTGTGTGAGTGTGTGTGTGTGTAAGTGAGAGGGGCCAAAGACCCCCGATATTGTTCATAAGCTCTATTTTCAGTTTTGGATTGACCATGGGGGAAAATGAGTCACCTGGAACGAAATAACGGAACCGTGCCGTGGAGATGGTTCTATATCCGTGTTCAGTGTGCGCCTTCAATACAGAGATACGCAAAACGCAACTCGTCACCTTCCGGCCGAAGTATCACAAACGTCATGCGGCCTTAAAAACCTCCGTCGCTATTTCATTTTTTTTACAGAAAGGAAGGATAATCTCATGCTCAGATGACTCAATAATTTTTACTTGGGTAAAAATAAAATCCAATTTACAGGGTTGCCACAGAATTTGGGAAATTAAATTCCCTGACATTTTCCCAATTTCCCTGTCACATTTTGGTAAAATTCCCTGACAATTGAACAAGTGCCAGATTTTTAAAAAGACATGGTTCGAAATATCTTTCGAGCAAAATTTGTGGGTCAAATCGTCAAACCCACTCGAGAAAGCAAATGAAGGTAATCTGACGATTTTTCCGTGACATTTCCGTCATTTTCTCTGACATTTACAGAGGCGGATTCAGCGATTTGGCAACACCGGATTTCCTCCATTTAAACCTATGCTAAATAATCGAATCTTGTCGGATCACCTGGCCCCTCCATCAATCGATACATTTCCATGGGTTTAAATGGAGAAAAGACAATGTTGGCAATTTGCTGGATCCGCCAATGCATTTCCAAGTTTTCCCTGACATTTCCCGGTTTTCCCGGTATTCCCTGACTGTGGCAACCCTGTCAAATTTCAGACACTCGCAAAATCAGTTTTCTGAACGCAACAAGGAGGTATTTTCCTTAGCACAACGAGGAACGGCAGGGCCGGATTTACCAATAGACTACATAGGCTATAGCCTAGGGCGCAACATGTTGAGGGGCGCAAAATTTTTGAGAATTTATTCAAAAACGTGACTTATTAAAAATTGTCTACGTTGTGTCGACAAAGGTGTTTTTTTAAAGGTGAATTCGAACATTTTCCGGACACCTAACATCCTCCTTCTGATCTGGAGGGGAGGGGCATCTGGAAGGACTTCCCCTTTCCCCTCCACGAGAGCGCCTACTTTTAGGGGCGCCACCCTAAGTTTAGCCTAGGGCGCTAAAAATGTAAATCCAGCCCTGAGGAACGGCCAAGACGATAGATTTCTCTGTTGCAGGGAATCTGATGTTTCGCATGGCACCCATCTGCTTCTTGTGCATCGCGGGATAAGCAAGATTTTCCAAATCAAGTGCAAGATCACTCACGTGCTAATTGATCAAAACCTGTCGACAGAAGGACTTCAACTGAACGCAATGCAGGGTGTCTAGCAAATTTTTCTTTTCATTCTCCCTGACTTTCAAGGTTTTCCCTGACCTATTGAATTTTCTTTCTCCCTGACTTTTCATGACCTTTTACCAAGATTTGCTTTCAGTCTGTACGATGTTTTCCACCCTTCAAAGCGATGGATTACAATTCAAGAATAAAACCTTTCTGCGGTCTTTGGGTGTCATGGTGTCAACGGAGACTCTCGTAAAAAAGATTCTTTTCTTTCTTCCACTATTGCATCAACTTGATCTTTGCTTACTTCAAAAAACTTTATAGACATTTGCAACTTCGGGAATTAAATAAATAGAGGAAGAAATAGTTCACTTCCGGAGGTGTCGCGGACGCTAAAGGAGGCGTCGCGGACGCTAAAGGAGGCGTCGTGGACACTTCAAAAGGCGTCGCGGACACTTCAAGCGGTGTCGCGGACACTCCCACAGGCGTCGCGGACGCCTAAAACTTGTCGCGGACGCTTCCACAGGCGTCGCGGACACATCCAGAGGTGTCGTGGACGCTTAAGAAGGCGTCGCGGACGCCTTAAAGTTGTCGTGGACGCTTCCACAGGTGTCGCGAACACTTCCAGAGGTGTCGCGGATGCTTTAAGCTACGCAACTTAAGGCGCGTCTGTCCGCGGCGTCCTGGACGCCGCGGAGAGACGCCGATAAATCTGTCTAATGATTTTGCGCGGGGACGGCACCTTAGCGGCGGAGAGACGCTGCGGAAAACGCCGATGGAGGACGCTCCGATCTGTCGCCAACAGATCGGAGCGGAGACACCGACAAATTCCGCTCAGTCCGCTGCTTTTCCTACATATTTTCGAATGTGTTCAGTTCGACAAACCCGCGAATCGAACACAAAAGCCGTGAATTGATCGACAAAATCCGTGAATCGTTCGACGAAAGCCGTGAATCGATCGACAAAAGCCGTGAATCGATCGACAAACCTGTGAGTCTATCGACAAACCTGTGAATCGATCGACAAACCTATGAGTCGATCGACAAACCTGTGAGTCGATCGAATTACGTCGATCGGTTCACGTTTTGGTTTTTCGATCGATTCATGTCGATTGACTTGATACCGGTTTTTTTTTTTTAATTAATTGTCAATCATTTCTCGTCGATCGATTCACGTTTTTTTCCGATCGATTCACGTTTTTTTCCGATCGATTCACGTTTTTTTCTGATCGATTCACGTTTTTTTCTGATCGATTCACGGTTTTTTCCGATCGATTCATGTCGATCGAATCGACACCGCTTTTTTAATAATTTGTCCATCGAATCGGTGTCGATCGATTCACGTTTTTATTTTTCGGTCGATTCTTGTCGATCGAATCCACACCCTCCTAAAAAAAAAAGCGCCTCCAGCCATTTTCGCGGCTCAAAGCATACTGTCCGATCAACGAAAATTCGAGAAATTGACAGCGGACAGAGCGGAAAAAATCCACAAATTCCGCTCCTAAGGTGCCGTGCTCCGAAATGTGAGCGTCTTCTCGCCCTCGACTCGGTAGCAGCATTTTCCGCCGGCGTCCAGGACGCCGCGGACAGACGCGCCTTAAGTTGCGTAAGGCGTCATGGACGCTTCAAAAGTCGTCGCGGACACTACCAGAGGCGTCCTGGACGCTTGGAAGGCGTCGTGAACGCTTTAAAAAGGCGTCGCGGACACTTTCAGAGGTGTCGTGGACGCTTAAGGAGGCGTCACGGACGCCTTAAAGTTGTCGCGGACGCTTGCACAGGCGTCGCTGACACTCCCAAAGGTGTCGCAGACGCTGAAGGAGGCGTCGCGGACGCTTTAAAGGCGTCGTGGACGCTTCAAAAGGCGTCGGGGGCACTTCCAGAGGTGTCGCGGACGCTAAAGGAGGCGTCGCGGACGCAACACAGCGATAGAGAGAGGGAGCACCACTAGTCAGCACCATAGAATAAAGAGACTACGCTATGTAGTCTCTTTATTTACGTCAGCACTAACGGTTCAGATGGCACCTCAGACCAGGAGAGAGCGCTGCACGGCTAAGTATCGAAGCGCCGTGAAGTTATTCAAAAAATCGCGATCTTCGACGGGAGTTCGCTTCTCTCCCGGTTCTGCGTTTTTCTTCCCTGACTTCCCCTGACTTCTCCCGGACCAATTTCATCTCCCTGACTTTCCCTGACTTTCCCGGTTTTCCCGGTCGCTAGACACCCTGAGCAACCGGTTCAGCAGTACCGAGAGTGCCACAAATTCCTCGAGACAAGCTCCGCAGTTCGGAATGTCTGTCACAGAAATGTGAAATGAGAAAGCCCGCACGGGATAGTCCGATGACTCTGTTGACATTCTGACACAATTGAGGACACCGCACCAAGAACAACCTATAGGCGTATAGGTCGTTATTACGCCAATCTGCTTTTCGGATTCTACGTACCCTGGACTATGCTGTGGTAGCGATAGAATATAGATAGGTAACGTCTCGAGGTCGAAAAACCTTTTTTTTCCGAGGCAAGTCAGGCCTCTGGATCGATGGGTGCAAGAACGACCTATACGCGCGGCCTTATCATTCTCGGTTAGCGGGCATCGGCGCGGCGCGGCGATAGTGATGGCTCGATTTTTTGATCTCATTTTATAAAGATTTGTTTTTATTTCAGAAAAACGAGCTATTGAAATAATTTATTCTCCTCTCAAACTATCCTTTCCTCCAAAAATGTATACTTCGCATTTTGCCACCAAAATGACTGTTGGGCGTAATACGGGCCTATAAATTTAAGGGCCTATAATGTGCTAGTTACCCCTCTCTATACTCACCATCGATATTCTTTTATTTTGCGTTAATCATGCGTGATTAAAATGATTTATACTGCATATTGCCACCAAAATGACTGTTGGACGTAATAACGACCTATAAACCGCTTTTTTAAATTAACTATATTAGAGTGTAAACCCAAAATGTATCGCAAAATCTACCCGGCATCCTTCAGTAGAAGGGTTAGGTCACCCAAAAACACCAAAACAGGGTACCTGCATAGAAAAGTCTGCGCAGTACATCAAAAACAAAACTTTAAATGCGTTTTTCTCAAAACGCGGTTTCCAGTTATAGGTTGTTCTTGGTGCAATGTCCTCAGATTTCTCTATTGCAGGGAATCTGATGTTTCGCACTGGCACCCATCTGCTTCTTGTGCATCGGGATAAGCAAGATTTTCCAAATCAAGTGCAAGATCACTCACGTGCTAATTGATCAAAACCTGTCGACAGAAGGACTTCAACTGAACGCAATGCAACCGGTTCAGCAGTACCGAGAGTGCCACAAATTCCTCGAGACAAGCTCCGCAGTTCGGAATGCCTGTCACAGAAATGTGAAATGAGAAAGCCCGCACGGGATAGTCCGATGACTCTGTTGACATTCTGACACAATTATTTTTACGAGAATCGGGCGTCGGAACTAGATCAGCGCTTCGTTAAAAAGCTCCGAAACAGCAGTGTTTATGTTCAAAATTAGTGTCAAGTATGCCAGGGCGCTGCTATTAGCTTCGTTTTGAAGAATAATAAAAAAATAATGGGTAGGCACATTTTTTTTTAAAATTTTTTAAAGGATGTCAAAACTGGTGCACCGACCAGTTTTTGCTTTTGCGGTATGCATCGTGTTGTCAGTTGAAATTCCTTCGGTAAGAGAGTTAATAAAGTTTGCCTGGAATCGCTTCAGTTTTTTCGTGGAACTGGGAACTTCTTAAGGTCTCATCAAGGGAGGTCTGATGAGTAAAGGGAGACACTCCACCGAGGAGGTCGGGGGCTGATTGTTGAAACTGATAGACAAAGCGATAGACAAAGAGGACGTAGGGAGTATGGAGCAATCTTATTGGTTGAAACGGGTGGTTCTTAGAGACCATGGGGGAAAATAATGGACTATAACTGGACGGAGTTAAACAGAAAGGAACCGAGCCACATCGGGATCGAACCGAGAAAAAGAGGTTTAAAGTTTAACTCCTGGATAGGACTCAATATTAAAGATAAACTTCAAGTTCAATTTCTGCAAAATTTGCTCCGACAAAAACTTTGAATTTTTGGCGATAGATAATAGAGCAGTGTTGAGTTCAAAACCACTCATAACTCAATTTTTTCCAAAGTGTGGGTTGGTTCCTTTCTGCTTAACGCAGTCCACCTGTGGGATCTCTTGTCGGTTTCCGTTAGTTAGTCTATTCCCTAACTTCACTGTCCATTGCAACCACACACTTCCACTGATAGGATCGTTTCATTTTCCTAATGTCCTCTCTGTCTATAGCTTTGTTTATCAATTTCAATAACCAGCTCGCTGGTTCCATCCATGTCCTTCGGTAACACGGCGCAGAGTAGATAGAGTCAATAAGAGAGGTCGGACAAAATTTGGAAACTTTAAAAGCTCACAACTCCGTTCATACAAAACTTTGAGGTTCTAAAGGTGGTTCCATTAGTTTTCTCGTGAGATTTTCCTCCAGAAGCACCTCTTTTTAAAATGTGAGGAAATAAACATCAAAATTTATAGTTTTAGTTAATAATTTCATGTCCGACCACTTTGATTGACTCGATCCACTGTGCGCCGCACAGTGGATCGAGTCAATTAGAGAGGCCGGAAATGCGATATTTAACCAAAACTGCAAATTTTGATGTTTAATTCGTCTTGTTTTAATTTTCAGGGGCGCTTCTGAGGGGAAATTTTCCGAGAAAACCAATGGAACCACTCTTAAACCCTCAAAGTTTCGTATGAACGGAGTTGTGAGCTTTTAAAGTTTCCAAATTTTGTCCGACCTCTCCTATAGACTCTATCTACTGTCAGCCGTGTTACCGAGGGACACAGATGGAACGAGCGGGCTGGTTATTGAAATTGTTAGGCAAAGCGATAGACAGAGAAGACATAAGGCAAATGAAACGATCCTATCAGTGGAAGTGGGAGGTTTCAATGGACAGTTTCCAAAGTTTCCAGATTTTGTCCGACCTCACCTGTTGACTGGATCCACTGTGCGGCGGTCTGATTCCCGATTTCTGGAATAGAGAAAGGATAGATCTATTCGATACATCAAACGGGTGAGATTGTATCGATATCGATTGGTTCAAAATATAAACATGGCCTCAAAATTCAATTCAGAAATCTGAGGGAACGGGTCTTCTGTAACAGATTTTGTATTCCTTTGAGTACCAAATGCCAATGCGAAGTGAAATTGTTAGGCATTTTCTCCTTTTCAGCTTTTCCAACTTAAATCCTGTTAGTTTGGCTTGAGGTTATGTTCTATTGTTTTGAACCAAACGATACATCGAACCACTATCGAATAGACCGTATTCGATAACGGTTCGATGTATCGTTTGGATCTAAACAATAGAACATAACCTCAAACCAAATTCTAAGGATATTAATTGGAAAAGCTGAAAATGAGAAATTTCCTGACAATTTCACTTTGCATTGGCATTTGGTACTCAAAAGAATAAAAAATCTGTTTCAAAAGATCCGTTCTCTCAGATTTCTGAATTTACTTTTGAGGCTATGTTTATGTTTTGAACCAATCGATATCGATACAATCTCACCCGTTTGATGTATCGAATACGATCTATACGATCTATTAGATAAGAAGAGAATCTGGCTTACCTTTTCGCAATCCTCCTCGAGTCGGATGACCCTCTCGAGCTGGAGGAAGAGCTCCTCCTCCTTGTCCCTGAGCTCCTCCTCCCGGTCCTCGAGCCGTCGCTCGAGCTCGTGGTGGGCCGCCGCCAGGATCTCCTTCTCCGCCTGCAACCCAAAACCAGAAACCAATTCATTATCCTCAAGATTGAGACGCAACTCCAGGACTTTAGAGCCGGGAACCATTCCTGATTCCTGATTCCCGATTCCCGCTCCGAGTCGGATTGGATATCGGAGTGACATTCGACGTCCGCAAGTCCCCGGCCCCGCCTCACGAAAAGCCCGAGCTTTGAACTTTGGTCGGCTCACGACGAGGACGAGGAAGCGGGCGCCGGCGCCGCAGGGTTGCCAGATTGTGCGGAGTAACCTATTTATCGACAGAGAAACTACAGCGGGCTGATTATTGAAATTGATAGACAATGCGATAGACAAAGAAGACACAAGGAGTATGGAGCGATCCTACACTGAAAAAAAATTCTGGGCGTTTTTACCAAGGTCCGTTGGTACCTTTACCATCTCACTTTTTTTTACCAATTATTGGTAATTGTACCAAGACAGACTGGTAAGCTTACCTAAAAACCGGTATTTTTACTGTTTTTTTCAGGTAATAATACCACTTTTATTGGTAATCAATTCCCGGTAACTTTGCAATTTTATCTCGGTAATTCTACCACAGTCGATAAAAAATATTGGCGTTTTTACCAAAGTCCAGTAAAATTACCGAGAAAGTTCAATAATTTTACCGAGATTTCTCGATAAAATTACCGATTCCATAAATGGTAATTTTACCAAGAAAAAACTGGGATCAAATAGAACCCTGAATTCTAGGAAATTTTACCCTTTTCTTAGTATATACACCGAGATTTTTTTTTCAGTGATTATTGAAACTGATAGACAATGCGATAGACAAAGAAGACACAAGGAGTATGGAGCGATCCTATTGGTTGAAATGGATGATTTCTGTAGACTGAAGGAGAAAGTGATGGACTAACCAAAGGATCTCTAGTAGGTTGCCTTAACTACACGGGGAAAAAACTTCGTGCGTGGGACCCGAAGTTGAGGTCATATGGATCTCTGAAATTTTCGGATCTCACATCTGAAGACTTGAGGTCCAGCTGCCGAAGTTCGGGTCAGACATCTGTTACATATTTAAGTACTTCAAATGTCTGACCCGAGCTTCGGCAGCTGGACCTCAAGCTTTTGGATGCGTGATCCGAAAACTTTAGCGATCCATATGACCTCAACTTCGGATCCTATGCACGAAGTTTTTTTCCCCTTGGAGTCTAATATCTACCTCCTTGGTCCATTGCAATCACCCGCTTCCACCTATAGGATTCCTCCATACCTCTTGTGTCTTCTTTGTCTATAGCTTTGTCTATCAATTTTAATAATCGGCCCGCTGGGTGTCTAGTTTTTATTCATTTTGGGAAATCCTGGTGAAATCCTGATTTTCCTGACTTTTGACTGCTAACTCCTGATTTCATATTTCCAAATCCTGATTTTTTGCGGGAAAAAATTAAAATTTCTGCATAAGCGTATGTGAAAGGAGTCCAATCGGAAGGCCGACTTTTCTCAAATCCTGATTTTACGACCGATTTTTCCTTAAATCCTGATGAAATCGAGATTAAATGCTGATTGACCTTAAATCCTGATAGAATAGGAACATCCTGATGCCAGACACTCTGAACTACCAGAACACGTATCTTGTTTGCGATGTTTAAAAATCTCCGCTTTCATGTTATTTTCTTGAAGGAGAACAAATCAATATCATTCCTTGAAGTTTTCACGAGTTGTCTTCGCACAGAGAGGAAAAATCACGGAGATTTTCAAAAATTGACATTGAGTAGTTTTCCAGCTAAAAAAAAGTGTGATAGGAAATCTGCAACGTGGCAAACTGAGATACGAGGTCTGTTTGTTTCACCGTCGATATTATTACATTGAGTTCTATGCGAAAATTTGCTGACTTTTCTGCACAATCTGGCAACGATGCGACGTTTCGACTTGGATCATGGAGACTTAAGCTCGGAACGGTTGCCACACGATGGCGATTGTTCCTTCATCCAGAGATGCAAATTGAAATTTTACGGGATTCTTCAAAACCCTGTGAAATGAAATTTCATTCACTGTTTATAAGGAGCTGCGTGTGCAACCCGCAACAATTATCCGAGAATTCATGACCTGCATAAGCAAAAAATTTTGATTTTCCTGTTGACATCGAATTTCCTGATAATTTCCCGTTTTCAGTGACGGTTTACACCCCGATTTGATATGAATTTTCAAATTTGAGTTAGGATACCACTTTTGAAAAATTTCAAAACTAGGTTTAATACGGGTTTCAAACCTTTTATGGCATACTGATTTTTAGAAAAAACTCTATTTTGCTAAATAAATAAGCATACATGGTTAGGACTACAATTGTGAATACGCAGATAGAATTTTGATACAAAGTTTTTTCAACTGGGACAAACAAAATTCTGACTTACAGAAGGAGGTGGCAATTTTGAGATATGAAATACTCCAATCAATCCGCAATTTTGCGACTTTTACTAACTAGTTACGATGAAACTTCCGGATAAAAGATAAGTATACAAGAAGATTTTGAAATTCTCGCGCAATATTTCGTTTTATACGAGAAATTTTAAAGAGGAATCGTAAAAAACGCTCCTTTTGTTTTCGTGTCTGTTGGCCGGTTTAAAACAGATATTCGGCAACAAAGCCTCGCACGAATTGTTTGAATGGAAACGTTTGGAGAGTCGAGCTAAAGGTTATCAATCTTGGACAATGCAACAAGCGGGAAGTCGCAATCGCGTAGACTTAAACAGCCACAGGGAGCACGCGCTAGGCGGCAAGATGTATACACATTTGAAATTAGAGAACCATCTGCAGAGAGTTTGATCATGAGAAGAGAGGGACTGATTATACTGGTTGATAGATTAGTAATGTTGATGTTACGGTACATGCCTGCAGGCTGATCATGGGAATTTACGAACAAAGAATCGAAAGTAGCGAAGTTCAGGCACTTCGGAAGGCAAGTGGTGAACACCGCGACTTTGCGGAGGAGGAAGAATGGTTGTTGTTACAAGACTCACAGTAATCTCCTGGTACCACCTATTTTTCTGGTTGTGGCTACATTGCACTGGAAAAAAAAACACATTGGACCTAGAGTCCAGACCCTTGAAAACATTGACATGAAAAAATACTCTTGATTCAATCGGATTTTTGCTTGAATCAAGACGGAATCCGCGCTAAATTGAGAGGCTTGGTTCTTGATTTAAGCTAGATTTGATTGAATCAAGAGTACTTTTTCTTGTCGATGTTTTTAAGAGTCTGGACTCTAGATCCAATGTGCTTTTTTTTCCAGTGTAGCTTGTTATTTTGATGGTAAAAGTTATTCCCGTAACAAGGCCAAGTTAGCATTCTGCTATACTAGGAAAAAACACCGTATGAGCCTTTAGGCGTTCCCAAACTTCCTCCGTCAAATCACGAATTGTCGGGAAAATTTGGGAGAATTTTCTTTCCAAATTTTTATAGAATTTTGTTCGTAATCTGGTCTAAAGTGCCGAAAATTTCAATGAAAAATATTCATAACTATCCTTGGTGTTTTCGGTAAGTAAATTTGGCAACAATTGAATGTTTATTTGGCATTTTTTCTTAGCACAGCAGCATTGTCATTGGGACCGAAAGACTGCTGAATGAAGATATGGCTGTATTTCTTCATTTCATCCGATCTGTTATTCCTCTTGGATACTACTTGCGTTGTCTCTACAGAAGCGATGTCGGATCTTGGACTAAATATTACGCATTTATAATAAACTTGAAAGAATTAAGAAATAGTAAATACAGGATGAAAATAAAGCGTTACTGATAATGGTAAGATCGCCGATCCGTACGTTGGGGTTTTTTTTCGTTGATTTTTCTACCCTTGCGTTTAAGTCTCCATGTAATACGCATTCAATGCCAAGCAAATACATAGGGCCAGTTCTATCACCTTTGGTCAAACTGCTGGTTACATTTGACAAGAGGTTGAACATGAAAGTAGCGTTTTATCACCTCTTGTCGCTCCCTAAACTCTTGATCAAAAGCTCGACAGAGGTAAAAATTGGAAAATATTTGGAGAAGTGACATTTGTGTTGGCTACCCTTTCGGGCCCTAAAAGCACCATATATTTCGACATGTCCGTACTCCCCTTATATACACTGAAAAAGAAGTTAGGGGCTGTATAGACATACCGTCCGTTCGGGGCTCAGAGGCGGAAAGTTCCGGGTGCTGGAGACGTAGCTTCGACTGCTCCGGGTGCTACGCCGGGAACTTTTGGCCTCTGAGCCCGGAACGGACGGATGTCTATATAGCCTGTAAGTATGGCTTCCACAGCCGGAATTTTTTTTTTTTCAGTATAGGTACTCTACCCTGGGCCCGAATTTTGTCGGTCCTCCAAAATATACTTAGGACGGGCCTCGACTGCACTTAAGTCCGGCCTTCTGATTGGCCGGTGGTACGGTTTGAACTCATCGATGGATGTTGCACGCCGTATGGAAAGGCCGACAAAATGGAGATGTTGCATGTGTGAGGAATTTGCGATTTGACCATTGGTTCTTATGTAAAAGTTTGCGAGAAACACGATGGTGTCACTGGTTTTCTCTGAAATCAACTCCCAAGCCCAAAAAAAGTTCTCAAGTTGAGGCCAAAATAAAGGGGATATCCCACGCAATTCTGAGAGTCCGCCTCTACATCAAGACAAACTCTCCATGCAAAGATAGGGAGCAAATACATTGACAGGGCTGCCACTTTATTTGGGGACTCCAAAACTGAAAACACCGCAACCCTGCTATGTGTTTGCTCCCTGTCTTTGCATGGAGAGTTTGTCTTGATGTAGAGGTGGACTCTCAGGATAGCGTGGGATATCCCCTCCATTTTGGCCTCAACTTGAGAGCTTTTCTTGAGCTTGGGAGTTGATTTCAGAGAGAACCAGTGGCACCATCGTGTTTCTCGCGAACTTTTAAATTAAAATCAACAGTCAAATCGCAAATTCCTCACACATGCAATATCTCCATTCGGCCCCTCCAAGAACGGTTTCGATGCCTGGAATCCTCCATCGGTGGGGAAGTTTCCAAGGATTACCACACTCCCGTTTTGCGTTCGGAATCCGCGTAGAGTGAACTTTCCCATGAGCGAGGCGAACGAGTGACGGGGGCGGAGGGGGTCTCGACTCGGCTTTTCCTTGGCCAAGGTCGCGGCTCGGGGCTGGCAGCGCGGCGATGATGGTGCGGTTGGCGGAAACAATCCCGGATTCAAATGAGGCTCATCACGAGCGACGGGAGTCCGCCAAGCGTTGGAGACGGCGAGACCGGGGACCGGGCTGCCTCCCGCCGATGAACGATGATGCGATGCCGGGTCCCGGCTGATTCTGCCACTGATTCCGGCCTCGGCGCCCATTAGTTGCCGTATAATCACTCCGAGAGTTGCGCAATCGGATCCCGCGCAGACCGCCGCTGTCAAATTTATTGCTATGGTTACACGCTCAAATTTCCATCAATATCCGATCAAAACGTGACTGGTGCGCACAATCTACCATCAAATTTCTGCGGCCTGCAAAAATTTGATGGTAGATGATGGAGCTGTGGGGCTCATCCTTCATCTGATTTCCACACAACCGTGCTTATTTCATGCTTATTCCAATCAACACGCTGTTTTAATTAATTTTACTCATCAATCTAGATAACTCTCGACCGCCATCTTGGTCATCTTTTTGATCGGAATTTGACGGAAATTTGAGCATGTAACCAGGCCACAAGCGGGGCCGTTTGTCGGCTGTTTTACGCGGAGACGCAACATTCATCGATGAGTCCGAACTGCACTTCCGGTCAATCAGAGGCGCTAAGCGGACTTAGGTGCGGTCCAGAATCGTCCCAAGTATATTTAACAGGGTGTATAGTTTTTTTCATTTTGGGAAATCCTGATGAAATCCTGATTTTTGAATGCCAAATCCTGTTTGCATAATTTTTCCAAATCCTGATTTTTTCGCGGAGAAAAAGTGGGAGAAAAATTGGCAATTGTAACTTCACAAAGAATAGCTCGATAAAAAATCCTAAAGGACGGCCGACTTTTCTCAAATCCTAATTTTACGACCGATATTTCCTCAATTCCTGATAGAATCGGGAAAATCCTGATCCTTGATACCCTGTTCAAGGGCGGTGGAAGGACCAACAAAATTAGACTCCTACACTGGAAAAAAAAACACATTGGATCTAGAGTCCAGACATTTGAAAAAATTGACAAGAAAAAGGACTCTTGATTCAATCAGATTTACGCTTAAATCAAAAGGAAATCCGCTCAAATTAAGAGGCTTGGTTCTGGATCTAAGCAAAAATCTGATTGGAACAAGAGTATTTTTTCTTGTCGATGTTTTTAAGAGTCTGAACTGTAGATCCAATGTGTTTTTTTCCAGTGTAGGCAGCGAAACGCAGAGACAGACAATATATTTAAGAGACCCCGCTTCAAGTAGAGTAAAAATCCAACCAAACTAATGCTGACTGTAAGGGCACCAACTAGAGGCACGGTTGGTCCAACCACACTTTCAGCTGACTTAACCATTATTCCGGCTTGTGCAAACTAGTCTAATATCTGGTCTAACTAGTCAAAATCAGCGAGGGGTATAGTTGGGATTGTGATACTTTTTTTTCCGTGTACCTGTCTACGGAGAGTATGAATTTGAAGCTCTTAGGGCCCAAAGGGAGAGCCTATACCTTCTCATAAAAGTACTAGCAAGATGCCGCTACCAATCTTCAGAATCCCATATCAATCAAGATGGCCTAGAATGTTCTTACTCCGCAAAAATGAGTATATTAGTGCAAAAACTGAGTCAAATATTGTCCTTTCCCTGGCGAAGGAACGTAACTCCATTCCAAGGTTTTTATTGAGGGTTTTGGGGGATGGGCGTATCATACCTCTTTCTGAAAATACTCGTGTTTAACTTTGCACTGGAAAAAAAAAAAAAAAAACACTTTGGATCTAGAGTCCAGACTCTTGGAAACATCGACAAGAAAAAGTACTCTTGATTCGATCAGAATCTAGCTTAAATCAAGAACCAAGCCTCTTAGTTTAAGCGGATTTCGTTTTGATTCAAGCAAAAATCCGATTGAATCAAGAGTATTTTTTCTTGTCAATGTTTTCAAGAGCCTGGACTCTAGATCCAATGTGTTTTTTTTTTTTTCCAGTGTGTGACAGTGTGACACCCTGTGTATGTACCAAGCTTATCTTAACTCTCACCCACTGCCCTTTTCCAATCTATTCGCGGATTTTCCGCTCGGGAGTAGATGATTAGAAGGACAACCAACGGTTCGTTTAAATTTTCAGGTGACGATGTTAAACAGCTGTTGACAGCCAACCCCCCTCCCCCCTTCTTTTCTTGTCAATGTTTTCAAGAGTCTGGCGACTCTAGATCCAATGTGTTTTTTTTTTCCCCCCCAGTGAAGTGTGAAGTGTGTCTCTTTCTTGTGTGAAGTAGGTGTCCACACAGGTCAAACATTCCTGAAAATCACCACAAATTATAGTTTTTTTTTGGGGGGGGGGGGGGGGTTAGTCATTGGGCCCAAATCCCCTCGACCCCCCCCCTCCCCAGTGTTTTCGATAAATCGTTTACATTCCGATCGTGGAAACTCGTCTAAAAAGTCCATAAAGCCCCGACAGACGTGGTCTCAGCAATCCCCTATAAGTCTCTCACCTCCGATTCCTCCGACGTAAGCGCTTAAGTGCATACCGAGACGAACCCCACCGACCGTACAACCCTACGTTCTCCGGGGCTCACGAGAAAACGCAGTTACGCCACTACGGCATTAACCGCAGTCGCCGGTAGCCCGACCACGCGCGGACGTTGAATAACCGCACGAAGATCGGCGATCCGTAACCCTCCCGCCCCCTCTCCAACGCCCACGACCCGGGGGGCGAGGGGGGCTGCTCAAATCGCTTAACCGTGAATTAGATAAGTTCAAAATCTGGGCAAAAGGGTCACAGGGGGCTGGGGCCCGCGCGGCGTTTCGACATCGCGCGGTTATGTCGCCGATTGCGCGTCCCCCCTTCCCCTACCCCCGGTTTGTTCTCGTTACGGAGGGCCCCCCCGTCTCCCTCCCTTCCCCCTCCGTGCGACCGGTGATGTCATTTTCTCGGGCACGGCATAGATTCCCCGGCCGGGCCGGTAAGTACTTCGGTCTCGATGGGGTACCGTGTTAGGGAGTTATGAGAGCACGCCCCCCCCCCCCCCCCCCCTAATTTCTTGCCCTCATTTTTTCCTCCTTTTTTTACTGCTTTTTTTCTGCCTTTCCTCTCCCTCTTTTCTCTGCCTTCAGTTTCTTCCTCCTTTACTCTTTAAGAAAAATCAGGACAGGAACACTGCCGTGCTAAGGAAGAACGCCGTATGAGCCACTACGCGTTGCCAGATTTCCTTCAATAAAAACCGCATTTACTGAGAAAATAGTGAACATTTTTTTATTTTCAATTTTTTAGACAATTTTGTACGCAATTTAACCTAAACTATCTTAAGAATTCAAGGAGAAATGTGCACCACTTTCCTCAAAAATATACGGAGAAAAAAACCTCGTGGGTGGGACCCGAAGTTTAGGTCATATGGATCTCTGAAGTTTTTGGATTGAGCATCTGAACACGGTCCAGCTGTCGAGGTTCGGATCACACATCTGAACCTTCAGTTCTTTCATCTGAAGGGCTTCAGATGTGAGAACCGAAGTTTTTCGGATGTGAGAATCGAAGTTTTTCGGATGTGAAAACCGAAGTACTTCGGTTGTAAGAACTAGAGTTTCAGATGTGTTATCCGAACCTCGACAGCTAGATCTAAAGTGTTCAAATGCTCAGTCCGAAAACTTCAGAGATCCATATGACCTAAATTTCGGGTCCCACGCACGAAGTTTTTTTCTCCGTGTACACATTATATTTGGGGGAAATTTGGAAACTCTCGAATGTTCACACGGCGTCCTTCCTTAGTATGGCAGATTTGGACTGAGTTAAGCAGAAAGGAACCAACCCTCATTTTGGAAAAAATTGAGTTATGAGTGGTTTTGAACTCAACCACTCCTCTACTATCTATCGCCAAAAATTCAAAGTTTTTGCTGGAGCAAATTTTGCAGAAATTGAACTTGAAGTTTATCTTTTACATTGAGTCTTATGCAGGAGCCAAACTCTAAACCTCTTTTTCTCGGTTCGATCTCGATGTGGCTTGGTTCCTTTCTGTTTAACTCCGTCCATTTGACCTGGAGTGTCAAGTCACCCTCCACCCATGACAGGAGATCCAGAACACGGTGCATAACGCTGAAATCTGGGTCAGAATCTTTCCCGACTCGGGCGTTGTGAAAATGGTTGGAAATATCCAGGGCGCGGGAGGCGGGAGCGGTGCCCGGCGCGTAAAGATCAGTGGTGCCAGGAGTGGGACCAGGGGCCGTCAGGAGCCGTACGCAACTTCCCGGCCGGATTGCCACAACGCTTTACATAAGCGTCTGCCGACCGCCCCGCTCCGACGCAACGTCACCGATTACGGATTACGGATTCACCGGGCGACCCACCGGACCCAGATCGTCGTGGCTGCAGCTGTCACCTCCCCGGTCGCCGAATTCAGGGTGTCCGCCGTACGAGAGAAGCTCGGACTTCGAAAGTTCCGCAAGGGAATGTACAAAACTTACGGGTTTTTCTCATGAATGTTCCATGGTGTCTCGAAGAGACAAGACCAAAATTCGAAAGTTCCGCAAGGGAATGTACAAAAATTACGGGTTCTCCTCATGCATGTTCCAGGGTGTCTAGAAGTCCGAAAAGTCTGGAAATTTTACTGATTTTTTAAGGGCGGCCCGGAAATACTGAAAAAGTGCGGAAAATCCGCAAGAAGGTCAGGAATTTTTTTTTCATTTTTGTCGGAATTTGAGCGAGAAATTCAAATTTTTGAAATTTTTCGAATTTCTTCAATTGGAGGTACTGAAAATGTACTGAATTTTTTTTTTTTTATCAAGGAGCAACTTTTACCGGAGGGATTTCGATGGAAAAGTCAGGGAATTCGTGGGGAAAGTCAGCAGGGTGTTTACAAGTCCGGAATCTCCGGAAAGTCCGAATATAGCACTGCTTTTTTAAGGGCGGTCTGGAAGCACTGAAAAAGTGCGGAAATCCGCAAGAAGGTCCGGAATTTTTTTTCATTTTTGTCGCAATTTGAGCGAGAAATTCAAATTTTTGAAATTTTTCGAATTTCTTCAATTGGAGGTACTGAAAATGTACTGAATTTTTTTTTTTATCAAGGAGCAACTTTTACCGGAGGGATTTCGATGGAAAAGTCAGGGAATTCGTGGGGAAAGTCAGCAGGGTGTTTACAAGTCCGGAATCTCCGGAAAGTCCGAATATAGCACTGCTTTTTCAAGGGCGGTCTGGAAGCACTGAAAAAGTGCGGAAATCCGCAAGAAGGTCCGGAATTTTTTTCATTTTTGTCGCAATTTGAGCGAGAAATTCAAATTTTGGAATTTTTTCGAATTCGTCAATTGGAGGCACTGAAAAAGAACTGAATTTTTCTATCGAGGAGCTACTGACTGTCATGGGAATGTACTGATATAGTACTGTATAAGTACTGATTTTTGATCAGCCTGTTATAGAGGACACCGTGATGTACGGAAATTCAAGGTAAGGAAGCACGGAAAAAGTCCGGAGAGACCCATGGTCCGTAAAAATTTTAGCTTCTGTATGACGAAAGGAGGATTATTTCCAATCACCAATGTTCAAGAATTCTAACTTACACTTACCGGCCAACATTTCTCTCCCTCACGCGTGGTAAAAATGCAATAATGACTTAACACCCACGAATTTCAACGACAATACCATAAAATTTTTATGTTATACAGTCCATGTGAAGTGGACCTTGAGTAGCGCACCTCCATATTTCTTACGAAATCATGCATAGGATTGGCCATCGCCTTTACCAGACTCAGGACCTTGCAGAATCTCCATCTGCCAATGCTGCCGTTCTCCTTAGCCAAATCTCCTCAGACAATCCCGAATTTTCCGGAAAATTTGTTGTTATTTTTCCCCCAGAATTTTGCTCGTAATTTGATCCAAAATGTCTGAAAATGTCAAAGAAAATATTTATAGTGTTCTGCAAAAAATAAGTCTTTTCTGAGAGGCAATTTGGCAACATTTGAATGCTCTTACGGCGTTCTTCCATAGCATGGCGGAATGGATTGGGATCCGAAGGCTTGGTTTTTGTGAGCGCGCGCTCCATTTGATGCTGGACCGGGCGTTGGATGGGGGGGGGGGGGGGGGGGGGTTGGTGTTGGCCGATTGGGGACTTGGGTTCGAGGATCGTGGAACGATTATTCAAGCGCTTGCGTCGTTGCGCTTACGAAACTTACTGTGAACCCCTCGTCATCAGTTGCCATGTCTACATTTGCTTTAAGGACCTATCGATATAATATTACTAGGGGGCTACGCCCTCTGGCCGCTACGCGGTCCAACCCCCTGAAGGCGCTCCGCGCCATCAATGGCCGCTTCGCGGCCCTATTTTTACCCTCCTATCGGTGTTAGTTTTATTTTTCCCCTAAAAAATTACGGTATGAGGTATACTTTACTTTTAGAATGAAATAATTTTTGGTTTTGATGAATAAAGAAACAAACATTTTTTTTTGAAGTCTGAAGGACGCGTTTTGGAATGACTGCTTGATGAAATATTGCAGTAAAACAATGAACAATGATAGTCAGGTAATAATTAAGATTTCATAAGTCGGGGATCGAACCCACACTGTGATCAAAGTGGTCGCATTTGACGTCATTAGACGACTCGGCCACCGCTCGACATGAGGACGTCAGCGCAAATCTTATGTAGATAAGTGTAGAGCTGATGCGCAGGCTACCCAGCTACTGCGCAACCTCCTCGACCATTGCGCATCCTCCCGCGCATAGCGGTAGCAGTACCGGAGCATTCTGTAAACTCACTCACTTTTATAACGTGATTTTAAAAAAACCTGGGTCCTTTTTCCAAAATCTGATTACAGCGGGCTCATCTAGGGCCTATTACCTGTCGATTTACGCAAAAATCATGGAAATCGGCCCGGTAGAACGCTCAAACGAACTATGACAAAAAGTATAAATTTAAATTGTTTAAATGGGAGAATTCGCAACTTTACCACGTAATATAAAAAAACCTGGGCCATATTTTGAAAATCTGAAAAGAGTTGGCTTATCTAGAGGCAATTGCCCGTCGATAGCCGCAAAAATCATGAAATCGGCCCGGTAGAACGCTGGAACTAAGCGTTACCAGTTTCGCAAAATTAGGAGGTCTTGGAGCTTATAGTATAGATGTGAGGAAGGTAGGTCCAAGTATCGGGTCTTCAGCAAACAGGAAACAGGGTAAACCATGAAAAAGACCGGGGATTTCGGAAAAACCTCGTGTCGCACCAAAAAATGCGACTTTTTACAGCATTGACCGTTGAAAACGTTAAGTTTTGATTGAGAGATTTGCTTCAAAATTCGCATACCTGTTTTCATGTCAAAAATTAAAGTGCCCAGTTTAATTTGGCAATAGCTGATGTGGTTCCATTCTGCAGGGTGTCTACAAGTCCGAAATTTTCAGTAAGTCCGGAAATAGCACTAATTTTTCAAGGGCGGTTCGGAAGTACTGTGAAAGTGCGGAAATTTTGTAAAAAAGCCTGAAACTTTTTTCGTTTTTGTCGTAATTTGAGCGAGAATTTTAAATTTTTGAAATTTTTCGAATTTTGTCAGTTGAAAGTATTGAAAAGGTACTGAATTTTTCTGTTGAGGAGGTACCGAATTTCTTGGGCATGTACTGAAAAAGTACTGTCAAAGTACAGTATTTCGGCCAGCCTGTTTTAGTGGACACACTGGAAAAAAACACATTGGATCGAGAGTCCAAACTCTTAAAAACATCGACAAGAAAAAATCCTCTTGATTCAATTAGATTTAAGCTTAAATCAAGAACCAAGCCTCTTAATTTGAGCGATTTTCCTTTTGATTTAAGCTTAAATCTGATTGAACCAAGAGTATTTTTTCTTGTCAATGTTTTCAAAAGTCTGGACTCTAGATTCAATGTATTTTTTTTCCAGTGCACCCTGTTTCTGTTAAACGCGGTCCACTTCAAAGTTAATATCTTCTGAGCCACGAGCATTTGCGAGGCGCTTGGCAACGAGGGTGTGAACGAATCAGTCACACGAGTTAGCACGAACACGGTTCGCCCGCAGCCGCAGCAGCCCAAGTCCCAGACTGACTGTGAGTGCATTACCGAGTTACCGACAGTTACAGTCATAATGCCAGCCTTATTAATTCTTTTGTAACTCCGGCTCCGGATAGTAATTCCTGCTCGTCCACATTTCGCACTCATTACCCATCGGCTTTGTCGCCAGCCACGGCATACGTAACCCTGTCTGTCCTGGCCTCTGTCGTGACCAGCGAAAATCACGTATATGCGTGGGCTTGCGGCTGGAGTTACGTTGTTTCTTATCAGAGAGTAGTATTCGTATCCGGCAAATGGAGGTCTGGCTTCTTTTCTCGATTTTAGCACCTCGTTTTGACCACAGACGATGTACAGTCGAACGGATGTAA
Source organism: Bemisia tabaci (assembly GCF_918797505.1). Lineage (NCBI taxonomy): Eukaryota > Metazoa > Arthropoda > Insecta > Hemiptera > Aleyrodidae > Bemisia > Bemisia tabaci. The sequence goes on from NC_092802.1 coordinate 27,377,577, forward strand.
TGGAGATGTTGCATGTGTGAGGAATTTGCGATTTGACTGTTGATTCTTTTGTAAAAGCTCGCGAGAACCACGATGGTGCCACTGGTTTTCTCTGAAATCGACTCCCGAGCTCAAAAAAAGCTCTCAAGTTGAGGCCAAAATGGAGGGGATATCCCACGCTATCCTGAGAGTCCACCTCTACATCAAGACAAACTCTCCATGCAAAGATAAGGAGCAAATACATTAGCAGGGTTGCCGTGTTTTCAGTTTTCGAGTCCCCAAATAAAGTGGCAGCCCTGTCAATGTATTTCCTCCCTATCTTTGCATGGAGAGTTCGTCTTGATGTAGAGGTGGACTCTCAGGATAGCGTGGGATATCCCCTCCATTTTGGCCTCAACTTGAGAGCTTTTTATGAGCTTGGGAGTTGATTTCAGAGAAAACCAGTGGCACCATCGTGTTTCTCGCGAACTTTTTACATAGGGATCAACAGTCAAATCGCAAGTTCCTCACACATGCAACATCTCCATTGACTCAGCATGCCAAAGTAAGTGCGAAATCTCCAGGAGGGTTCGGTTCTAGTTTCCATAAAAGCACGCGTGTAAAGTTCCGAAGCCCCCCGAGGGGGGCGGGGGTGGGGGCGGAGGCCACGTGGGGGAATTGACCTTGGACGCGGGGAAATTCGCACGTGGAGGACCGTGGCCGCGATTCCGTGGCCGGAGCCAAAGGGTGAACGACAACGACTCCACGTGTGCGTTGTAGAACCTCGGCCCTGCCGAAACCGCGCATCTGAACCAGGATCAAATGGGGTGTTACGCGTTTTTGAATTCGAGGGCCGGGGTGGGCCAGGACCGCGGCAATCAGAAACAGCGTAACGGAAGGGGGATCGCGGTTCCAGTTGCGCGGTTTTGCGGCGCGGCCGTCTCGGACTCCCGGAGTAATTGCGACGTGGACTTTTATAACCGCCATAGAGCTTCGACTCCGGGTCGTAACGAGTTTCCGCCGACGATCGACGACCGGCCGCGTTGTCGGGTCGTCGGCCGTAACAGCCGAAAATTCCCTGAATGTTCTTTTGATTTTTAAAAAAATCGACCCTTTTCGATTTGAACGGCAGCAGGCCCGCAGGCAGCAGGTGGCGTTTTGGAATTAAATGAATAGGGCAGGGTGTCTACAAGTCCGGAAATAGTACTGATTTTTTAAAGGCGGTCCGGAAGTACTGAAAAAGTGCGAAAATTCCGCAAAAAGGTCCGGAATTTTTTAAAATGTTCTGTCATTTTTGTCGCAATTTAAAATTTTTCCAATATCGTCAAATGGGTGTACTGAAAAAGTACTGAATTTTTCTGTTGGAGGAAACACTGAAATCCTTGAGAATGTACTGAAAAAGTACTTATTTTTGACCAGCCTGCCTTAGTAGACACCCTGTAGGGAGTAGTTTTTAATTTAAGTGGTTGTACATTTTTCCCTGTCAAAAATTCAATTCAAGACATAGGTAGATCCAAGTGGAACAGGTATCCAAAGTAGATCCCCGCCCGCACAGTGGAACGAGCCAATAGAAGAAGTTGGGCTTGTAATTTTTGGTTAAAATTTCAAATTTTAATGTTTATTTCGTCACATTTTAAAGTTTAAGGGATGTTTTCGTAAGGAAATTTTACGAAAAAACCAATAGAACCACCTTTAAACTTCTTTTTTTTTTTTCATATTTTCGAGGATCTAAGCTTTCAAATTTTCCAGATTTTGTCCGACTCCTCCTACTGACTCGGTCCAGTGTGCGCCGTTTGTCCGGAAAAGGAAGAAGAAAAAGGGAGGAAAGGAAGAAGGAAGAAACGGAGGAAAGAAGTAGGAAGGACGCCTATATTTGGTACTTACTCATGGCGAAATTGACTCAAACTGCACATTAGATGAGTTTTGAAAATTCGATAATTTTCTGGAGGAATACCACCCGGACCTCGCTTAAGCCTACGCCCCCTTAATTTGTAGCTGTAGCGTCGACTTTAGCACTTTCGGAAAAGCTTCATGACCGAAGTCTTACTTTGACCTATAGAACACGATCCTGAAACCTGGCGGTTTGATTCTGGGACGCCTTGAAGCCGGCTCGAAGTCCGTGAAAAAGTATCAAGTGATTTAACCTTGGTAGCTGATTCAATGAGGTCAAAAACCCAGCCCGAAAAAGTTGATTTTTAAATGAAATCTGGCAACATCACCCGTGAACGCGAACGCTGAAAGTGCGGGTCACCGTATACACTTGTAGGCCCCGGTCCCGTTTTTCCGCATTTTTCCGCGAAACCGTGTGCCAATTATGACGTCACGGATTGAGCTTCAATGGAGTCGAGCATGACACATTTCTCTAGAGTCCCTTTATACTAAGAGTCAAGACAACACCCCTCATGGAGTCACAAACGGGAATAAAGATTACAGAAATTGAACTTTTTCGTAATCTTTGATCGACCCATTCTCGAATTCCTTTCTTCGTTCCTTCCCTCATTCCGTTTGTTCCTTGCCGAACCCGTAATTCCCCGGTCCATTCCAGTTTATAATCTTTGCAATCGGTGAAACTGTAATCTTTATTCCCGTTTGTGACACTGTGAAGTGTGAAGGCCTAAAATACGGGAACCAATCAGAAATGGATTCACATTGTCTTGACTCTCAGTATAAAGGGACTCTACATTTCTCAAGACAATGGACCGCCAGACGCAGTAAAAATCGAAGCACCGCGAATATTGTTGCCCAATGAAAATGTCATGCAGAACACATAGAAAATGTTCGAAACAGCCAAAATCAACCCATTAGTGAGCATTCAAACTGTTTCAAATTTTGTAAAAACTTTTTCTTACCGATTTTTCTGAAGTTTTTACGAACAAGCTTTAACACAATTTGATAAAGTATGGCCGATGAAGTTAACAAAAGAAGTGATGTAGAAACTTTTTTTTTAAAAAAATAGGAAACAGAAAAATCAAAATCAACTCAATCGTAAGTAGCCATTGAAATGAAACAAGCTCACCAATTGGACCGCGTCAGGCAGAAAGAAGTCAAACCACATCAGATATTGCCAAATTTAACCGAGCAATTTCATTTTTCACATGAAAACGGTGGTTCGGATTTTAGTGCAAATTTCAGTGAATTTTCTGCAAAGTACGAGGCAAATTCCTTAAAAATTTCAAAAGAATCCACATAAACGTTCTCTTGTGAAGAATTAAATTGCCGCGTTAAATTTGGTAATAGCTGATATGGCTTGGTTCCTTTCCGCTTTACATGGTCCAATCGGCAAGTTGATAGAGATAGGTCGGACAAAAATGCCCTTTCTTCTATAACAAACAGACCTCCAAGATTGTCAAGACACGATTGTAGCTTCCTAAGAAAATCATCCCGAAAATTCTGAAAATTTGCCTCAATTAAATTTGTTACCATTTCACCTGGACAATCACATGGAAGAGCAAGGAAGCCTTGAACGATAGTGACCCTTTTTCAGGAACACGATCAAATCAGTTCCTCATTTGCTCATTGATTTTGTCAGTTTTAACGCACAATCAAAGGAGAATTATTGTGCGAAGAAGCGCACTGGTTTAAACTCTAAGCTTGTTAACAATTAACATATCGTTAAAATAAGTGAAAATGCTACCTTCTTCATTGAACAGCTTTCCTTGTTGGTGGTTGCGCGAGAGGACCACCGCTATCACTCGATCCCAATAATTTTTCTTTCTTTTGACGTGATGTAGCAAGAATTGAAGCGAGCTAATTGAAATAAAAGAAGTAATTGCTCTTTAGTTTTTCTCGTTGGAAACATGAGTTCTTTGATGTCGGACGTGGGAAAATCGATTTTGAAAACTGTCGAACGAATCAGTGCACGATCAATCGTTCGGTTCCACGTTTCAATCCTGTTGCACAATTTTCCCGATCCAGCTCACCTTTTAGTGGATGCAAATTAATTGCTTGAAAATTGATGCTTGAGTCTCGGAGCTCGCAAAAGAATGCGAATCCAACCAGTTCTCTATCGTATTAAGGAAGAACGATGTATCAGCTTTTGAAAGTTGCCGAGTATTCTCCAGTAAATTTTTTAATTTGAAGGAAAGTTATGAATAATTTTCATAGAATGTTTTATGTTTCAAATAAATTTCTTTGAAACGTTCGAGAAGAAATATTCTTAAATTTACTAGAAAATTTACGATTTCTCGACGGAGAACCATGTACGTCCAAATTTGTATACGATGTTTTAACCAAGAATAGCTGAACTGCATGGTATGCTGCCGTGCTAAGGAAAAAACGCCGTATGAGCCTTCAGACCTTGCCAAGTTTTCCTTGATGAAAACAGGACTTACTGGGAAAATTGTGAATATTATTTTCCATAATTTTCAGACAATTTTGTACGCAATTTAATCTAAAATATCTGAAAATTTCAAGGATAAATATGCAAGAATGTTGTCAAAAATACATGTTTTATCAAGGGGAATTTGGCAACTCCCGAATGTTCGTACGGCGTTCTTCCTTAGCACGACAGTATGGGCTCGGGGTTTTGGCCAATCTCGTCTGCGTCCTGAATAATTAACATAATCGAAACAAAGGTAATCACCATTGGGAAATTTTCTTGTTTAAAGTATGATCACAGATTCCGAATTTTTAATAATATCCACTTATAGATCATCTTCTTCTTAATACCTACAAATTATCCACCGAATAAGGTTGTGTGTTCCTCCCACTTAGAGCAACGAATACAGGGAAAACCGTCTAAAAATATTAAAGTGATTTAATATTTTCCAAAACTATATTTTCTGATCAATGTGCCACGCGTAATGCGTTAGGTGTTATTCTTGTGATCTATATTATAGAGTAAAATTACTGATTATGAGGAATAATATACATGAACAATAACGATAATTTTACGGTCTAAAGTTGGAAGAAAAAACTTTCTTTAAAATACAGTAAAATATTCCTTAAAATGAATACACAAAGCTTCCTTGTGCTGATGTGTTGTAAAGTAAAAACAGCTGATATTAAGACTTCTAGGTTAGATGAATATATTTCAGTTTTCAGTCTGCTCTACACTGTCGACTTGTGCTGATCATAAAAAATAATAATCCAATTTATTCCTGGTGAGTTTCAATGTTGTTATTTAATTCAACATTTTGGTGACCCCGACGTGATTATAAAAGAGATGCAGTGAGCTTTTGCTCTCCGTCTCGAAAAGTAATGCAGTAGGCTTTTGCCTTCCGTTACTTCTAACATATATTATAAAGGTTAG